>NC_143547.1:33781052-34098909 GCF_031878675.1 Megascapheus bottae | reverse complement strand
GCTGGGTTAGGGATAAAATGAGAACAATTGGCCTGCTCTGTGTTTGTCAGAGTTTTGGCTAGTCGGCTGCCCCCTCCTGCAGAGGTAAACTTTCCTTGCCATGCTGCTTTTGATTTTATGCCCTTATTTTTATGCAACACTCCAACATCCCGTTTCCAACATGGGTGAGAATATTGAAAGGGGTGACATTGATCAAGACATACTATGTTTATAAATGACTTCATTGAATGTCAAGTCCTTTGCAAAACTACTTGAAGATAATAAAGTATTTTAAAAAATTATTCTAATAATTGTTTTGCATTCATGCAAAGGAAGAAACAGAATAATGAATTGCCTGAAAATTAATACATACATATTTTATGCTATAGTAGTAATATAGGTGCAATGCTAATTATTGTATTTATGCTTATTTCCTAACACCATGACCAAGGTTGATGACCTAAACATGGGCTATTCCAAATTTATTTTGTCACTAGATGACTAAATACAATCTTGTCTGAATTTTGGAAGACAAGTTTCATATGAGATTATGAATTAAACTGCAAAGATACATTTTCATTTTTATTAGTATTGTTCTATTAACATTTTAGACTTAAAAGTGGTTCTATCTTACATGTATATACATTCCTCATCCTCTGATGGTTTTTGGAATATTTTTTATTTATTTTTTGGATATGTTGGATGAAACATTTCTGGATGAAACATTTCTGGATTTGTAAAAGTTATTTCAAATGTGTGGTTTCAGGAAAATTATTAATAAGGAGTATTTACATTATTCACTACTGATGAACATGAGTTTTAGTTATGGGAACTTCAAATAGAATGTGATTCTAATTCTTCAGAATGTAAAGGTTCAGCAGTGTTAATTGTTCATAATCTATTGAATCTTAACAGTTGCTTCCCTCAGAATAGAGAAAAAAATTGAAGAGAAGTCAGGAACAATTCTGATTCCATTTTTTTGTAGTACAGTGATTTGAATTCAGAACCTCTCACTTGCTAGGAAGTTGCTTCACCGGTTGAGCCTTGCTCACAGTCCCAATGATTGGGTGATGTTTGTAGCCAAACCACAGTGAAGAGAAGATAAGGTACAGGAAAAATTTGTGCAGATAGAGTAATGACTGCAAAGGCCCTGAAGTGAAAAGAAGCTTCTGTTTTGACAAGGAACATAGAGTCCACAGACTTGGAGTTCTCTGGGCAGCAGAATCTGTACTAAACACCTGGTATTTCTTTACACAATGAAACCTCTCCCCACCAGCAGCACCTAGGTGCTAACCAGCACAATCAGCATCATTTCACACATGAGGGACGTAAGACAGACTGTGGTTAGGTTTCCTGGGGAAAGTCACACATCCAGGGGTGGAGAGTCAGCAGAAAATCCATGTGGATCCATAGTCCATGCAATCACCCATCAATCTACCTTGTCAGGCCTTAGTTTCCTCTATATCAGGTCAGAAAGGGTGATGACAGGGTCCTAAGCACACAGCAAGTCAGGAGACAAGTTGGGAAAAATCCCAAGATTCTGTCTCACTTGGCAACCTGAGAGTGAGAATGGAAGGCCTATCTACTGACCCCCTCCACTCCAATTAAAAATCTCTGTTGGCCCCTATGAGGGCAAATCCTGTGTCTGACACTGAATGAGGTACACTGGCCTTGTGTTAGATATGATAGGATGGGTGTGGGTTCATGTTTTTCCTGGCTGTACCTGACATTCCCCATTCCAACTCTGTGCACTATGGGCTATTTTTGTCAGCTGATGCATCTGCCCCTCCTGGAGGACCCTGAGCTCTTTCAGGGAGCAGGTTTGTTCCCTGAATTGAAACACGAAAAAAAAAAAAAAAGAACTACCGCATGATCCGGCAATGCTGCAATCCCACGTGTGTGTATTTCTTTCCAAAGGAAAGTAATTATATATCAATATGTTTACAACCATGGTTTTTTTGCCAGTCCTGGGCTTGAGCTCAGGGCCTGAGCACTGTCCTTGGACTTTCTCAAGTCTAGAGCTCTACCACTTGAGCCTCAGCACCACTTCCGGCTTTTTTTATGTATGTGGTACAGAGGAATCAAACCCAGGTTTTCATGCATGCTAGGCAAGCACTCTACCACTAGGCCAAAGTCCCCGCCCCTCCCATGATTTTTTTCCAGTGATATTTACAGCAATCGAGAAGTCTAGCAAACTAAATGTCTACTAATGGACAAAAAATAAATATTTTAATTTAATTCTCTTTTGTGTGTGTGCCAGTACTGAGTCTTGAACTCAGGGCCTTAAACTCTTGGTTGGCTTTTTTTTTTATCAGTTCTGGGGCTTGTACTCAGGGCCTGAACACTGTCCTTGGGCTTTCTCAAGGCTAGAGTTCTACCACTTGAGCCACAGCAACACTTCTGGCTTTATTTTTCTACATACGTGCTACTGAAGAATCGAACCCAGGTATTCCTGCATGCTAGGCAAGTACCTTACCACTAGACCAAACTCCCAGCCCCTTGCTTGGCTTTTTTATTCAAAGTCTCTTAAATTTTTTGTTCCTGTCACTTATTTTTTCTTTTTGTGGTACAGATTTTGAACTCAGGGTTGGTGTTTTCGTCATGCCTCTAGTCTGTGGTTTTGCTTGTTAATTGGATATAGATCCTTATAGACTTTTTTGCCTGGTCTGTGTTTGAACTGTCATTTTCTAGATCTCAGCCTGAAATCTGGAGATCCACTGGCACCTGACTAATTCTTCTTTTTTTTTTTGCCAGTCCTGCTCTTGAGTTCAGGGCCTGAGCACTGTCCTTGGATTTTCTCAAGGCTAGAGCTCTATCACTTGAGCCTCAGCACCACCTCCGGCTTTTTTCTATGTATGTGATACCGAGGAATCGAACCCGGGTCTTCATGCATGCTAGGCAAGTACTTTAACCACTAGGCCAAACTCCTGGCCCAACCTGACTAATTCTTATTCATTTATTTTGTCAGGGCCCGAGCACTGTCCCTGGGCTCTTTTGCTCAAGGCTAGCACTCTACCACTTTGAGCCATAGCTTCACTTTTGCTTTGGAGTGGTTATTTGGACATAGGAGTCTCATGGACTTTCCTGCCTGGGCTGGATTTGAACCATGATCCCAAGTAGTTTGTTCTTTTTATAACAATTTGTTTATTTATTTTTGTCAGTGGTAGGGCTTGAACTCTGGGCCTGGGTGCTATCCCTGAGCTCTTCAGCTCAAGGCTACAGACTTACTACTTGAGCCATAGCACCACTTCTGGTTTCCTGGTGATTAATTGTAGATAAGAGTCTCATGGACATAAGTGCCCAGGCTTGCTTTGAACTGGGATCCTCAAATCTCAGCCTCCCAAGTAGCTAGGATTAAAGGTGTGAGCCATCATGCCAGGCTTAAAAATATATTTATTAAGCTAGGTGCCAATGGCTCACACCTGTACGCTAGCTACTTGGGAGGCTGAGATCTGAGGATCGAAGTTGGAAGCTACACAAACACAGACACAGGCACACACACACACACACATACATACACACACACACACACATTATTATTTGTAGAGGTGCTATAGAGAGGGATTACATAAGTCAGGTAATGAGTACATATTTTTTTGCCAGTCCTGGGCTTGAGCTCAGGGCCTGAGCACTGTCCTTGGACTTTCTCAAGGCTAGAGCTCTACCACTTGAGCCTCAGCACCACTTGCGGCTTTTTTCTATGTATGTGGTACCGAGGAATCGAACCCGGGTCTTCATGCATGCTAGGCAAGCATTTTAACCACTAGGCCAAACTCCTGGCCATGAGTACATTTCTTTAAGGACCATGTCACCTCTTCCCTCTCTCCCAGTTTTTCCCTCCCATTCCAACCCGCAAGTAGTACAGTTTACATTTCACATCATATATGAGTATTAATGCTTCTTTTGTTCATCCTTTGTTCCTCATTTTCTGACCCCCCCTTAGCCCTTGAGATAAATAGACTAATAAGCAAGACAAAAGGAAAAAACAAAAACAGCAGCAGCGAGAACAAAACTCTTGTTTCCATTTCTTACAGTCATTCATTTTGCAAAATGTTATTTTATCTGATCATATGCACATAGCTAGTGAGCCTTTGGGGTCTGGTTCCAAGAATAAACTCCTTTGGTTTTACTTTTCGACTGTTTAGAGACCTGTATAATTTATCATGTCCCAGAGTGTTTTTGTTTTTAACATCCAGTGTGTTTACTTGTAAATTTATAGATACATTCTACTTACTAGAAATGAGGGAAGCCATATAACCTATGTGTTTTTGGATCTGGCTTACTTTGCTTAATTTTTTCAGGTCATTCCATTTCCTTATAATGAGTACAAATCTCATTCTTTCTGATGGAAGTCTAGAGTTCCATTGTACATTATTCTTGATAGACACAAGTATATATCTCTAATTAACTACCAAAACCCCACCACCCAACAACAAAGGCCAGAGTAGAGCTGTGGCTCAAGTGATAGAAGAAAACAAAGCTCAAGCCCTGAGTTCAAGTCCCAGAACAGGCACAAAGCAAAGAAAAAGCGCAAATATAACCTAAATACTTACATTGATGCTACCAATATTTAATTTTTTAAAAATAACATGGGTCATTCTGCCTTATAATATGTTAGGACATTTTTACTTTGGTTCTTTTGTGAGTACTTATTCTCTGAATGGTCTAAAAATTTTGGAATATCCATTTCATAAAAAATGTAGTGGCATGTTGGGAGTTTGGCCTAGTGGTAGAGTGCTTGCCTAGCATGCACAAAGATCTGGCTTCGGTTCCTCAGTATCACATACATAGAAAAAGCCTGAAGTGGTGCTGTGGCTCAAGTGGTAGAACTCTCATCTTGAGAAAGCCCATGGACAGTGCTCAGGCCCAGAGTTCAAGACCCAGGACTGGCAAAAGAATGTAGTGACAATAATGCATAAAATCAAAATTACAGCTCTACTGTTGTTAAGCCTACTCACTCACACTACTTTTCAAGTACACCACAGGGTTTAAGTGTACTCTCAACAAAAGCATCTGAACATGTATGTATATATGTATGTATGTGTGTATGTACGTATGTATACATGCATGCATGCATGTGTTAGTTCTGAGGCTTGAACTCAGGGTTGAGGTGCTATCCCTGAACTTGTGTACTAAAGGCTAGTGCTTTTCCATTTGAGCCACAGCTCTACTTCCAGCTTTTTGGTGGTTAATTTGAACCACAATCCTCAGGTTGCAGCCTTCTGAGTGGCTAGGATTTCAGGCGTGAGCCACCAGTGCCCAGCTCAGATATGTATTTTCAGTGTTTAAAATAATGGGACTAGATATATTCATACAGAAGTGGGAAATGCATGGCATTCACACCATGTAAGAACTATACATGGCCTTATGAGATACATGGTACATGCAGGGACAGACATGAAATACTTCTCTTCAACTCTCTGCAACTTATCTGCCTGAATTAATAATTTTGTATGGCCCTGGAATGATGCTATAAATATCTGAATGGCCTTTGACAGGAAGGAATAAGGTTCCTCATCCCTGAAGGGAGAGTGTTGAATCAGTAGAGAAGAGGATCCAATATTATATATTGGAGAGATCCCATTAAACTCTACTTAACCATGAACATCTCAAATACTGGTCATCACTTAGTACCTCAAAGAAATCTCTACATCTACCAGTAAGTCTATAAGAAAATCCAATGTAAGCATTTTGAGCTCATAATGTGTAGGAGACAGGTGGTAAACATATAGAAAAAAACTAGAAACCTTACTTTCATGAAGCCTGGTGTGCATTATAGCGTATATATGTATATATTCCAACAGTTTCACATGTTCTACAAGAATGTTGATTTAAAGTGCTATTGGATTCCAAACTAAAGAATATCTAAGCCAGGCACTGTAGCTCACGCCTGTAATCCTAGCTGAGATCTGAGGAATGCGGTTCAAAGTCAGCCCAGGCACAAGATACCCATGAGACTCTTATCTCCAGTTCACCACCAGAAAACTGGAAGTGGTGCTGTGGCTTGAATGGTAGAGCTGAAGAGTTCAGAAAGAGCGCCTAGGCCCAGAGATCAAAAAGAACACTTAACAGAACTGGACAGGGTCACATGCACCTGCAATCTCAGCTAAGGAGAGAGATAGATAGGAGAGATTAGTCCCAGGAAAAGCAAGACACTCTCAGGAAAACAACTAAATACAAAAAGGGTTGTGGCCATAGTTTGAATGGTAGATTGTCTGCCTAGCAAGTGAGAGATTCTGAGGGTAGGTTCAAAACCCAAAATGGCAAACATAAAAGTACTTAGCTATTATTTGAATTAACTTCTGGACCTATTTTACACTTTGGGGAAAAATATCTAAGAAAGGTACCCTGGAATCACTGTTTATGAAAATGCTTCCAAGTTGTATCTGGTTTGCAATTAGTTTTGAGAATCTATAGTCTAGCACAATGATTCTCAAAATGTGGGTTCTAAGTCAATTGTATCAAAACTATCTAGGAACTTCTTAGCAATGCAGATTCTCGACCCACTCCATGATCCTCCTGAAGCAAAATCACTAGAACTAGAATCCATCAATCTGTATTTCAAAACATTGTGTTGCAACTTCTGATGCATGCTCAAGTTAGAGACTTCCTATGTGACTCGAGGTTGTAGAAACATATAGCCCCCTCAAGGAATTTTGAAAACAATTCTTAAGATCAAGCTTCCCCAGATCCAGATCCACTAAATTAGAGCCTTGTGTGGGGGAGGTGTGGTCTGAGGAATCCACAGTTTAGAAACTACTCCAGGGATTCTAATCCAACTGCAGTTGAGAGACATAAAACCCTCCATAGAGAGGTCCTTAAAACATTTCCTTCCTTCCACATTCCACAGAAACAGCCAGCAATCTCTTCCAATCCTCCTTTTTTGGTTTTCATCCATGCAAATGTTAGTTAGCACTGGGTTGTAAACTATTCGTACATTAAGTAGCAATCTGACATTCATGATTTTGACAAACTTAGTTTTGTCTGACTTGTAATTAGAAATTGGTAAATATGTTGAATTTCAACATTACTGAATTAGTTTGGGAAATAAGTTTACTATGAAACTATAATGATAAGAGAAAAATATGGGAAGGGGGACCAATTTCCAGAAGTAATGTACTCACTACCTTACAAATATAACTGTAACCCCGTTATATATCACTCTGATAATAAAACAATTTTTTAAAAAAAAAAGAGAAAGGAAAACACAGAGAAAGAGAGAGAGAGAGAGAGAGAGAGAGAGAGAGAGAGAGAGAGAGAGAGAGAGAGAAATTTTAGTGTAGTTTCAAGTTCCATTAAGATCTATTGTGTACTGTCTTCCTTTTTATGCTAAAGGTTGTAACCTTAACCTTTTCTTTCTTTAACAACTGTCCCACTCTTCCTTATTCCTTCCTTCTCTGCTCCCCATGTCTATATTTTTCTTCCCTTCCTTTTTTTGTGCGAGTCCTGGGGCTTGACTCAGGGCCTAGGTGCTGTCCTTGAGCCTCTTTGTGCTCAACTAGCTCTCTACCAGTTGAGCCACAGGACAACTTCCATCTATTGGAGATAAGAATCTCATGCCTTTGCTATGTGGGCTGGCTTTGAACCACGATCCTAAGATCTCAGCCTCCTCTGTAGGTAGGATTACAGGTGTGAGCCACTGGCACCAAGCTTCTTCCTTTCTTTAATCTATATATTGGTATAGCAGAGAGTTGTCTTTTCACTGTAAGTTTAATTGTATTTTAACGTAAAATTGTTCATAGTGCAACATAAAATTAAAATTAAAAAATGAGTATTCTGTATTTAATGTTCTCTTGTCATCCATAGAATTTCTCATTTGTAATTTCTCTTATTCTCTCTCAGTCTCTCATTAGCTTCCTTCTGACAAATAATCAGTTTTTGGGGGTCATATGTCTTGCTCTCTCATGCTTCCTTCTATGCTGTTGTTTAAAAATATATCTAGGTATTTAATTAGCTCATTACTTTAATCTTCCTTGCTAATATAAACATATATGTCTAGAACTTTTTACTTGATCACTTGCGATGTATTTGACATCTGTTTTGGAGGTTTGGATTCAAGGCCTTGCTCTGATTAGCCTTCTGCTCAACCATTTGAAACATGTTGCTAGCTTCTGTTTTAGGCTGATTAGTTTGGAGATGCAACCCTTCAGACTTTTCTGCCCTGGCTGTTTTGGAATCAGTTTTCTAAATTTCAGCCTTCTGAGTAGCTAAGGTTAAAGTACAGGCATGAGACACCAGCACTCAGCTAGTTTTTTTTTTCCCCCTCTTACTGAGCTTTTTTTTTCCTTTTCTTTTTATTCCTTCTCAAATCTAGCACTCTACTACTTAGGCAACCACTCTACTTCCAGCTTTTTTGGGTGCTTAATTATAGATAAGAGTCTGAAGGACTTTCTTGCCTGGGGTGGCTTCAAACTATGATCCTTAGATCTCAGTCTCGTGAGTATCTAGGATTACAGACATGATCTGACAGCACTCTGGTAGTTTTTTTTTGTCAGTCGTCAGGCTTGAACTCAGTGTCTAGGTGCTGTCCCTGAACATTTCAGCTCAAGGCTATCGCTCTATCACTTGAACCACAGCACTACTTAATTGGAGATTAGAGTCTCATAGACTCTCCTGCCTGGGCTGGCTTGGAACTTTGATCCTCAGATCACTGCCTCCTGTGTAGCTAGAATCACAGGCGTGAGCCACTGCACCAGACTCTGCTATTTTATTTATTTTTAATTTTTGTTGGGTAATGTATAGAGGGGTTACTGTTACATTCGTCAGGTAGTGGGTAAATTACTTCTCGCACATTGATACCCCTTCTCAAGTTTTTGTCCCTGTTTGCCTCCCCTACCACCTCCCAATCATTTTGTTTCCCCCCATTCCCTTCGCTCTTCTAAATAAACAAATAAACATTTACAACATACCAGGTAACAAAGTCAGATACAGGAATTACATGAGATTAACCAGTAGGGAAAAAAAAGAGAAAAGAAATAGTACATTAAGAACAACAATCACAAAGATAAACCTCTTGTTTCCATATCCTAGAGTTCATTTCATTTAGTCTCATCCTATATGACCTTACGTGCATAGCTTTTTTTTCTAATTTGTTTTAATTTTCCTTGAGTGAGTCTTGAACTGGGTATCTGATGCATGTGCTTATTGTCTAGTGCTTCACCATCTGAACCATGCTTCCAACACTGACATTTTTTGCCAGTCCTGGCTTGAACTCAAGTCCTGAGCAATGTCCTTGGGCTTTCTCAAGGCTAGAGCTCTACCATTTGTGCCACAGAACCACTTCCAGGTTTTTTCTATATATGTGGTATCAAGGAATCGAACTCAGATCTTGGTGCATTCTAGGCAAGCACTCTACCACTAGGCCAAACTCTCGGCCCCAATGTGCATAGCTTTTGAACTATTATGACTTGCTAGTTTTTTGATAGTAGTAATTTTGCTGGAGTAAGCAACCAATATTCAGCTAGTTTCTGATCATTTTAATGTGTACTATGTTTACTTTCATTCTAAATCTTTATTTATTTTTTATTTTTTATTTTTTTGCCAGTCCTGGGCTTGAGCTCAGGGCCTGAGCACTGTCCTTGGACTTTCTCAAGGCTAGAGCTCTACCACTTGAGCCTCAGCACCACTTCTGGCTTTTTTTTTCTATGTATGTGGTACCAAGGAATCGAACCTGGGTCTTCATGCATGCTAGGCAAGCACTTTAACCACTAGGCCAAACTCCCAGCCCCTCATTCTAAATATTTAAAAACTTTACCTATGACTTGCTCCTTGACATACAAGTTATTTAGACGGAATATTTAAATTTTCAAGTATTTCAGGCAATTGAGATTATCTTTTGTTTTTAAATACTAACTTGTTCCTATTATGGACAGATGACATGATAAAAATGTATTTTGGACATTGTTGAGATTTTCTAGATGTTCCAGTATGTAGTTACTTTGTATAAATGTTTTGTTTATTCTAGATATACTCATTAATTATTCATTGTCCTGTATACTGATTCATTAGATCAACTTTGTTTGAGCAACTCATTTCTAATATACTAAGCTTTAGTTTACCTCATCTAGAAATTACTGAGAAAAATAAAAATCTATATCTGTGATTGCATATTCATCAATTTCTTCTTGTAACTCTACTGAGTTTTGTACCATATATTCAAGGATATATTCTTTTGTTTATATTCTTTTGTTTGTACAGATAGATGTAGATTTTGATTTTGTTGTTCAAAATTATCATAAGGTTGGGGCTGAGAGTTTGGCCTCGTGGTAAAGTGCTTGCTTAGCATTCATGAAGACCTGGGTTTGATTCCTCAGTACCACATACATAGAAAAAGCTGGAACTGGTGCTGTGGTTCAAGTGGTAGAGTGCTAGCCTTGAGAAAGCCCAAGGACAGTGCCCAGACCCTGAGCTCAAGCCCCAGGACTGGCAAAAACTAAACTAAATGAAAATAAATTACCATAAGGTTTTAATACTATTATAGGTCTTTGTCTTTAGAGTCATAACCCACATTACTGGGCTTGAACTCAGGGCATGGGTGCTATCCTTCAGCTTTTTCCACTCAAGACTGTGCCCTACCACTTGAGTCACAGCTTTATTGCTGAATTTTGGGGGCTTAATTGGATAGCAGTCTCCCAGGCTGTTCCTGCCCAGGCTTGCTTTGAATGCTATCCTCCTAGCTAACCAAACTTCTGTTTCCTATGACCAATATGTTCCTAATCCTATTCCTAATCCCTCAGCCTCTGATAAGTAGGATTCCATACCTATCAACTCAACCTTTTTTGAACTCCACATCTTATGATTGTATAATGTTTTAGATCTGGAAAAGTAATTTTATAGTCATTTCCTTGTTTACATTTCCCCCCTTGGTGTTTTGAGACCAGGTTTCCTTATGTGATCCAGGCTAACCTCAAACTTGAGATTCCTCCCAAATATTGGATTTACAGGCTTGCTCTACTATACCTAGCTAAAGCTGATGGATTTAAAATATTAGTTTCTAGTTTAACACCACATGCTGAGTTTAAATTCCAAAACTCTGGGTGTTAGATAATGAGACAGATAGGTAAGATCGATGACAAATAGGTAGATAGATAGTGGGTAGGTTGACTCTTCTACATACATGAATTAACCAAGAGTTGTATCACTGCAATTATAGATGCACCCCCATGGCTTCTAACATACAAATTTATTCTGAGTTGAGTTACACTAAACTTAAAAATCTTCTGGGACTCTAGTGAGGAACAACTTGTCAAAGGTGACTGTGTTTGTATATGTCTGATCCAAGCTCTCTGATAATAATTTAGACCAATAAAATAAATAAGCCAGTATTTTTTTACTATAACATGCCAGAAAGACTGGATTCTATTAGAACTTTCTCTACATTTTCTATGATAGGCAATTCAGGTATGATGCATATCCAACTGCAACATTCTGCCCACAATGGCAACAGAGAAGATCAAACCTGAACTGGAAAAATAGATCATATTTTCTGTTTTGTTTAAGATACCAGAAAATGGGATAACTCAGAACCTCAGTGCTGTGTGTGTGCGTGTGTGCATATGTGTGTACATATACATATATGTCTTTATATTTATTTTTAAAATTTAATCTTATTGTCATGGTAATGTACAGAGGAGTTACAGTAACATACATAAGGTAGTGAGTGCATTCCTTCTTAAACATTGTTGCCCCTCCCTCTCTTTTAGTGACTCCAATTGATTCTGGAAAGAATAAAGAAACAAAGGGATTAGTCTCGCCTAAAAAGTACTTATGACAAAATGGTTTCCATCTTTGCTGGTCTAAGTCATGCTCTGGTCATAGAGAAGCTGGATTGGTACAAATTTGTACAAGACAAGATGAATTTGGATTTATTACTAGACCAAGGGTATGTTTCTGTGATGAAACTTTTAGAGTGCAAGCCTCTGGAATTAGGTACGTGTTTTTACTGAAAAATCCCAGGAGGATGACTCTAGGATCAAGAAGAGCAGAAAGGACCACAGCTTGGCCACTTATTTTTTTGATACAAATTACGAAAGCACATAAAAAGAACTTTAAAGCTGGGAGTTGGTGGTTCATACCTGTAACCTTAACTACTCAAGAGGATGATCTCTGAGAATCTGGGTCAAGCCAGTCAAAAAGTTAGTAGCAGAGGTGTGGTTTAAGGTTTATGGAGTAAAGTGTCAGCCTTGAGTGAAAAAAAAACAATGAGAGGCCCGAAGTCAAGCCCTAGTAATTGGCAGAGAGAGAGAGAGAGAGAGAGAGAGAGAGAGAGGGAGAGGGAGAGGGAGAGGGAGAGGGAGAGGGAGAGGGAGAGGGAGAGGGAGAGGGAGGAGAGAGACAGAGAGAGAGAAATTTGAATAGAAAAGCCCTTTCCAAGAAGCATATATTTGTAGCAGTTTAAATTCTGTTATTGACCAACAAAGTACCTCTGTACATGTTGCTTAAAGCTCCAGGTTTGCTTTCTTTTTAAAATATATTTTTATTCTATTTAATCGAGGATTACATTATATTTACCAGATAGAAGGTATGTTACTTCACAAACATTGCTACCCTTTCTCAAGTTTTCGTCCCCATTTCCCTCTCCCAACCCCTCCCCTCATCTTGTTTCCCCCCTTCCCTATCCTATTTCAAAATAAACAACTAAACATATATACAATATATCAGATAACAAGGTAAGATACGGTAACAATATGAGAATAACCAAGGGACAACAAAAGAGATGAGAAATAACATAATGCATTAAGGACAACAATCACACAATATATAGCTCTTGTTTCCATATCCTGGAGGTCCTTTCATTTAACCTCATCTTATATGTCCTTGTGTATCTAGGTTTTGCCCTATTGTAGACCTCTGCTAGGAGAGTCCAATTATGATAAATGAGGGAAACCATTGAGCCTATGTTCCTTTGAGTCTGGCTTACTTCGTTAATATGATTTTTTCCAAGTCTGTTGTTCTTTCTGATTCCATTGTGTATAAATACCACAGCTTGTTGATCCAATCATCAACTGTGGGGCATCTGGGTTTCTGGGTTGGTTCCATATCCAGATTTGCTTTCTTTTTCTTTTTTAGTTTTTTTTTGTTTGTTTTTTGCCAGTCCTCGGCTTGAGCTCAGGGCCTGAGCACTGTTCTTGGACTTTCTTAAGGCTACAGCTCTACCACTTGAGCCTCAGTACCACTTCTAGCTTTTGTCTATCTATGTGGTACCGAAGAATGGAACCTGGGTTTTGGTGCATGCTAGGCAAGCACTCTACCACTGGGCCAAACCCCTGGTTCCCCCCCCCCTTTTTTGTTGGTCGTGGGACTAGAACTCTGGAATTGGGTGCTGTCCCTTAGGTCTTTAGCTCAAGGCTGGCGATCTACCACTTGAGCCACAGCCCCACTTCCGGTTTTCAAGTGGTTAATTGGAGATAAGTGTCTCACAGACTTTAGTGCCCAGGCTGGCTTTGAACCGTGATCCACAGATCCTAGCCTTCTGAGTAGCTAGGATTACAGGCGTGAACCACCACTGATGGGCTTCCAGATTTGCTTTCTTTGAATGGCAATCCCTGCTTCAGTGTTATTGTTAGAAACAAATTGTAGCAAGGCACATTGTAAACCCCAAGGCACCGTCTAATTTTAAGTGATCATGTATAGCAGTTACCTTCTTTAGTCCAAGTGAATAGTTCTGCTTAATAAAGGAAGAAAGTGGAAAATTTGTCAAGGAAAATAAATGGCAAAAATATGTTAGTACACAGTTCCCCCCTATGCTAATCACATTTTAAATTGTAAGAATTTGAGAGCAAGTCTTCACTTGAGATTCATTGATGGGCATATTTATATCATGTGTGCTAGCAACAGTGACAGTGACAATATTGATGATGCTTTTCATTTTCAAAGCCTAAAGCCTTGCTGATTTATCTTACCAGATGTTCTGGAGAGCTGTGTCTGTACTCTTGAGTGTTAAGTAAGTGCATGTCTGGGACCACAGTGTTCCATTGCCATGGTTTCAGTGGATTTCATAAACTGTTGCCTAGCAATCCCACCCGTCAGCAGCTATTTTCCTCTTTGCACTGTCTTCACATTATGTCCCCAGCAAAATGTAGCTGAGCTTCTGGCTAATGGAAAATTCTAGTCTCTTTGCTAAGTTTTTTTTTTAATCTCTCCATTTTGGGCTTTTTGGTTTTCGTGTATTTTTTCCCCTTTGGCTAAAAGCAAAGTCAAAAGCCAGATATCAGAGCATTTTATAATCTAGTGGTAAAAATGAAATGTGTGGAGTCCAGCACACCTAAAGTTCACATCCAATTTATTAGCTGTTCGACCTTTTGTCATTCACTTAATCTCGCTGGGTTTCATATTCCTCATCTGTAAAACATGATAATTACATTCATCTCAGGGTAGTATTGTGAGGACTAAATCAAATAATGTAACTAAATGCACCTGGCACTTTAGAAAGGCCCAATAGCTGTTAGTGGCATCATTGAGAAAGCAGGTGGAAAACACATCTCCCTAATGAGATGGTGGGAGTTTAAAATGCTTTGCCAAGTATTAATTGAATTTTCTAGTTGTGATAAATGGTATAAGACTATACTGCAATCACGTCTTTATAATCGAGTTGCAAGCAGTGAAACATTGATCAATACATCAGCTAGATGCCAGTTCCAGAGTGTATGACACATCACTTCCAGATGAGTGATATCACACTGCATGTACTTTTAATTTTATTTATGATTTCTAATAGAAATAATAGATATCCTAATAGATATCTGCCAGTGGTTATTTGAGTCAACATTTCCATCCTATGTAACAACACCACCAACTAATGTGCTCATTTAAATTGTGCGTTTATCCATGGGAAGTATGATTCTATAGGAAATGTATGCATCCCCAGAAAATGTATACATCCATAGGAAATTGCTGACAGGATTCAAGCCAGTACCATGCTTCTTTCTCAAACTGCCACTACCCTGGCTTTGGCACCCTTGATACTGGCTCCTGAACTGCCCATGCCTAAACTTCAGACATTCTACCTTGCTGCCACTGGTGCCCTATGCTGGCAGTGCCCTATGGTGCCCACATAGTTCCTTGTAGCTCAAACTTTCAAGATCCCATCCAACATTTTCCCTCTCATCAGCCACCACTTGTGGCCATCTTCTACCCATACTCTGTTGCAGGGTGTCCCAAGACTCTCAGAATTGTGACTTTCTTGTTTCTTTGTTCCTTGTATTCAGGCCTCCAGAGTTATCAGTCTTAAACAGGCTCTCTCCAGATGAATCTCCGAGATACGGGGAGTGACAATGTCTTTCCTCTTAAAGGTTATGTTCTCACACCAGAGCAGCTACAGTCTCACAAATTTCTACCCTAGGCTTGAGGTCTTGTCTTGTCATTTGTCACTAGTGTTACCTTGTGACAGCATTGTGTGTATGTGTGTGTGTGTGTGTGTGTGTGTGTGTGTGTGTGTGTGTGTGTGTGTGTGTGCCTGCCCTGGAGCTTGAGCTCAGACCCTGAGCACTATTTCGGAGCTTTTGTGCTCAAGACTAGTGCTCTATTACTTGAGCAACATCTTTATGGTTGGCTTTTGGGTGATTAAATGGTGGTAAGAGTCTCATGGAATTTCCTGCCCTTTTTCACTTAAGGCTAGCGCTCTACCACTTTGAACCACAGCACCGCTTCTGGTTTTCTGCTGGTTAATTGGAAAAAAGAATCTCATGGATTTTTCTACTTAGGCTGGCTTTGAACTTTGATTCTCAGATCTCAGCCTCCTGAGTAGCTAGGATTATAGCACCCAGCTATTTTTCTACAAACAATAATTCATTCTTCTTTGTGGCTGAATATTAATCTATTATATAAACATATATTTCATATAGTACTCTAATATATCATATTCTTTTTTGCCAGTCCTAGGGCTTGAACTCATGGCCTGAGCACTATTCTTGAGCTTTCTCAAGGCTAGTGATCTACCACTTGAGACACAGCACCACTTCTGGCTTTTTCTGTGTATGTGGTACCGAGAAATCAAACCCAGGGCTTCTTGCATGCAAGGCGATCACTCTTCCACTAGACTATGCTCCTGTCCCGTATACTATGTTGTTTATCCATTCAGGAACTAATAGAAATCTAGGCTCATACCATATTTTGCTTACTATACTGCTATAAACAGGATGTGTAGGTATTTTGGTTCTATGTTAAAGATTTTTTCCTTTGGATGTGTTCCTAAGAGTAGTATAGCTGGATCACATAGCAGGTTTTGTTTTGCCAGTCCTGGGCTTGAGCTCATGGCCTGAGCACTGTCCTTGGACTTTCTCAAGGCTAGAGCTCTACCACTTGAGCCTCAGCACCACTTCTGGCTTTTTTCTATGTATGTCTTACCGAGTAATCAAACCTGGGTCTTTGTGCATGCTAGGCAAACACTATATTGCTAGGCCAAACTCCCGGACCCTATTTTAGTTTTTTGGAGGAAGCTCCATATTTATTTCTATTATAGGCCATTCACTATTGGAGCAAAGGAACATGCTCTCTCACCTTATAGGCTTAAGCTTAAAAGTGATATTTTTCCCATATAGTTTTATTGTAATTGTAATTAATAGAAGTGTTACATTATAATCCCCTGATAGAATTAATAGAAGTGATACATTATATTCCCCAGATAGAAGGTGCATTACTTCACAAACATTGATACCCTTTCTCATGTCTTGGTCCCCATTTCCCTCCCCCCACCCCAGCCCCTCATCTTGTTTCCCCCCCTTCCCTATCCTATTTCAAATAACCAAAAACGCATATATGCAATACATCAGATAACAAGGTGAAATACTGTAACCATATGATATCCAAGGGACAGCAAAAGAGATGAGAGATAACATAGTACATTAAGGACAACAATCACTCATTATATGGGTTTTGTGAAAAGTTGTATTTTGAGATCAATTCTGAGCTTCCATATATTATTTATCTTTCTGTTACTGGTTTATTTCGATAAAACTAATGCCCTCAAGTCTCCTCTATGGCACTGCAGTACATATCATTAGTTCATTCCAAAAAGTCGTGTGTCCTCATGGCTAGTGGTTCATAATTTTAATCATAGCTACTCAGGAGACTGAGATGAAAGATTGTGATTCGAAACCCACCCAGACAGGAAAATCTGTGAGTCTCTTATCTCTAATTAACCAGCAAAAAGTTAGAAGTAAAGTGGTGGTTCAAGTGGTAGAGAGAAAACCTTGAGCAAAAACCCACAAAAAACAAAAACAAACAAACAACAACAACAACAAAAAACCTAAGGGAGGGTGCCCTGGCCCTGAGTTTGAGCCCCAGTACTTGCACAAAAAGCAAACAAACAACAAAGTGATGTGGTATGTGATGTTGAAAAAGAACATAATCTCCTGCAAACTCCTTATCTGGACATACACCCAATTCTCTGTCACTTTTCAAAAGAGGTAACTCTCAAGATAGGCCCATGTGTGGGACTGAAACTAACTACAATGGTGTCAGTCAGGAAGTTTTTAGTTTTCTAGTCTGGCAAGAAACTAAATTGAGGTTAGGATTTAAAGATTTTAATCAAGCACACTTTTATAATCTTAGCTACCGTGAGGCTGAGAATGGGAGGATCATGTTTTGAGGCTAGTTTGTTTAGAAAAGTTTGCATGACCCCTTCCCAGCCCATAGTTGGGCACAGTGGTGTATGCCTATCATTCAAAGCCACAAGAGAGACTGGAATTGGGAGAACAGCTGATCCAAGACAGCTGGGACCAAGCTATAGGACTCCATCTTCGTGGAAGGGATGCTGGAGGGGTGGTAGTACCTCTAAACCCGGCAATGTGGGTAAGCATAAAGTAGGTGAGTCACTGCTCAGGTTTATGCCCTGGTAGGAAGCAAGACCCTATTTCAAAAAGTTACCAGTGAAGCAGTATTATTGATGGATTATTGTGCCTGTAATTCTAGCTACCCAGGAGGCTGAGTATCACAGTTCAAAGCCAGCCCAGGCAGTCAAGTCCACAAAACTCTTATCTTGAACTAAAACGTGCCCTTCTCAACCTCTCCTCCAACAATAAGCTAGAGGTGGAGCTGTGGCTCAAGTGGTAGAGCTAGCCTTGAACATAAAGCTCAGGAACAGCACCCAGATCCTGAGTTCAAACCACAGGACCAGCATGCGCGAACACACACACACACACACACACACACACACACACACACACACACACACACACACACACACACAAGCACAGGTCCCTGAATTCAAACCACAGTATTGCCAAAAACATTCATTAAAACATTGCTAGGAAAGTAGAGCAGGAATAACCTTGCAGAAAAATGTGAATGAGTTTCAGTAGTCCATTAAAGTCTGATAATTTCCTGCCAGAACAAAACTCAACATTGTTCCTTATGACATGAAATAATTTTAATCAAAAATAGAGTGGTTTACTCTGGAAAGCAGTATGGTGATTCCTCAAAAGACTTAACATAGCACTCCCCTATGACCCAGTAATCCCACTGTTTGGCATTTACCCAATCGTCCAGAAACAATGACATACTAAATCCATTAGCACAATGATGTTCATTGAAGCATTATTTATAGCTAAGATATGGCACCAACTCAGATGCCTCTCAGTAGATGAATGGATCAAGAAGATGTGGTGTTGATACACAATGGGGTATGCTGACATCAGAAAGAATGACATATCCCCATATGTAAGGAGATGGAAAGACTTGGAAAAAATCATACTAAGTGAAGTAAGCCAGACTCAAAGGAACATAGGCTCAATGGTTTCCCTCATTTGTCATAATCAGCACACATCTAGGTCTCTCTTAGCAGAGGATCACAACAGCTAAAAAAACTATGTATATGTGGTCATATAGGATGAGACCAAATGAAATGAACTCTAGGATATGGAACAAGAGGTTTATCTTTGCGATTGCTGTTCTTAATGTATCTTTCTCTGTCTCTGTCTCTCTCTCTTTTGTTGATCATGGAATTTGAACTCTGGGCCAGGGCATTGTTCCTGAGCTCTTCAGCTCAAGGCTACCGCCCTACCCCTTGAACCAGAATGCCACTTCCAATTTTCTGGTGATTAATTGGAAATAAGAGTCTCACAGACTTTAGTGCCGAGCTGGCTTTGAACCATGATCCTCAGATCTCAGATTCCTGAGTAGCTAGCATGACCCACGGTGCCCATCTCTCTCTCTCTCTCTCTCTCTCTCTCTCTCTCTCTCTCTCTCTCTCTCTCTCTCTCTCTCTCTCTCTCTCTCTCTCTCTCTCTGTATCTGACTTTGTTGCCTGTTATATTGTATATACATTTATTTGTTTATTTGAAATAGGGAAGGGAAAGGGGAAAAACAAGATGATTGGGAGGGGTGGGGGTGGGAAACTGGGACAAAAACATGAGAAGGGGTATCAATGTGCGAGAGGTAATGCACCCACGACCTGATGAATGTAACAGTAATCCCTCTACACGTTATCCCGACAAAAAAAAGTAAAGTGGTTTACTTCTGACTTTTAGTGGATGAATCAACACCTATTTAGACTGTGATCCTTATCTTCTCCTTCAATACATATATATATATATATCACAGAATAAAAAATTAGGTAAAAACCATAAACAAATTTAAATAGTGAATAATTGTCTCAAAGCTGGGTGCTGTGGTACATGCCACTTGTTTCAGATACTCCTGAATCTTAGACAGGAAAATTGCTGTCGAAGAGTTTGAAGGTAGATAAGAGAGAAAGAGTTCATTGGCCCCCTCCCATAATGGTATCAGCAATCATAAAAAGAGATTTTCCACAGCTGGTGAATGCTTAATGGAGAATTAGTTGAAGTTAGGCAAAAAAATGAAACAGAAATGGCAAGTGTTAAGTCCTGGAAACAATCATTCATTTTAAGATTAAGATGTAACTTACACATCTGTAAACAAAAAGAATAATAGAATCCTAATTTACATCTTACATGAATATAATCCTAAATTATATCTTACACATTTGTAAACAAAAAGAATATAATCATAATGTGTTGAAACCTAAACAAGAACAACACAAAGAAAAGATTAAAGCATTCTAAAAACCATACACAGGCTAAGATATACCCAGAACAGATTGAAAAATGCCTTATAGTACCTAAAATGTTGTCCATAATGTGAAAATTGAAATATCAGCGATCTAGAGAATGTTTTTTTTAAAGAAAATGGAAAATGGTGTTTTAATTTCCTGTATGGTATCACATTCCTTTTGTAGCTTTCCACCTATGAGACTGACCGTAGAATAAGAAGGGTTTACTTGAACAATAGCATTAAAACCAGCTTTGATGGGCAAAATTATATCATTTCTCCAGTTACATAGCAAAACATCTCTGTCTGCCACTAAAGCTTAGTCATGATATTGAAAAGTCAGAGGAAATGATATTAACAGAGAAAAGCCTCCACTGTGGAGAAAATAAGAGGAAAGAGACAAAAGACACCAAGACATAGAAGACTGCTAGTCAGGTGTAACCTGAATCTCTTTCTCTCCTAGGTATTTAATATTTTCCAGGAGAAGGTGAGCTTTTATTCAATTGCAATTTAGTAATCTCCATCAGGTAGAACAAAACAAACCCCACAAAATCATATGGTAGATTTAAACTCGATTTTTATCAGTAATTAAATTGAGTGAAAGTGCAGTGACTAGAGGTCACGAATCACCAGACAGGATTAAAAAAAAAGAAAAAGAAAAATCTTCATCAAGCATATCTAGTTTAAAAGTAAGAGGTAGAACGTTATCATGAATAGACTAATAAATAAATGTGGCCTATCTATATTGCTACAAAACAAAATAGATTACAGAAAAAAGCAAAATAACAAAATTGTTACTTTATTTAAAAATAATATAGCAATAACTTTAAGGAGATGAAACACTTGCACGCACAAAACTATAAAAGTTGCCAAAAGAAATTAAAGAAGCCACAGCCAATGAAGACCTCTCATGTTCGTGGAATAAATGAAAGGTCAATATTATTAATTTTTTAAATATGCACACTACCTAGAGCAAGCCACAGATATACTCATCAAGCTCCAATTGACATTTTTAGATATAGAAATAACAATCCTAACATTCATATAAAATCATGAAAGACTTAAAGTAGTCAAAGTAATTTTGCAAAGTAGAAAGAAAATCCAGGGCCATCAAACTTTCTGTTTCCAAAGAGGTTTCAAAGCTACAGTAATCAGACCAGTATGGTTCTGACATAAAAACATGTGCAGAGACCTGTACAATCAACTGATCTTTGACAAAGGTTTCAGAGGACAAAATGGGGAAAGAATATTCTTTGACGTTAATAGTTTTGGATGTTCTTTTTTTTTCCTTTTTGCCAACAACTGGACTTTCACTCAGAATCTCAAATTATTGACATTTTTTTTTGGTCAAGACTGGTGCACTACCATTTGAGCCACACCTGCACATACCAATTTTTGGTAGTTGATTGGAGGCAAGAGTCTCTTGGATTCATCTCCTGCGCTGGCTTCCAACTACAGTTTTCAAACTGATATCCTTAGATCTCAGCCTCATGCATAGCTAGAATTGCAGGCATTATCCAGCAGTGCCCAGCTTACATTATTTTCTGTAAGATATATAATATTATTTCTCGCACTCTCTCACTCCCTCCACCCCCCTCTCTCTGTGTGCCAGTCCTGGGTCTTGAACTCAGGGCATGGTCTCTATCCCTGAGCTTTGTGTTTTGCGCTAGGCTAGTGCTCTTGAGCCACACCTCAACTTGTGACCTTTTGGGGATTAATGGGAGATTAAAAAAAAAATCTCACAGACTTTCCTGCCCAGGCTGGCTGATCTTGTAGTGTGATTCTCAGATCTCAGTCACTTGAGTAGCTATGATTACTGGTATGATCACCAGTGTCCAGTTTATAATAGTATTTTAGTGAATTTTTTATTGTTGTTATTGGTCATGGGACTCAAACTCAGGGCCTGGGTGCTATCCTTGAGCTCTTTTGTTCAAAACTAGTGCTCTACCACTTTGAGCCATAACGCCACTTCCACTATTCTGGTGGCTAATTGAAGAATCTCATGGACTTTACTTCTCAGGCTGGCTTTGAACCTCAATCCTCAGATCTCAGCCTCGTGAGTAGCTAGGATTACAGGTATAAGCCATCAGCACCTGGCAGTTTTATTGTATTTTATTTTATAGTGAAAGTTTAACTTAAAAAATACCACTGCATCAATACAAATGCATTTTACAATTTATCACATGTTTATCTCCTTTGACTATATTAAAGACATAGCTAATAAGTTAACTATATGTATAGACCTCTTAAATATGTATTCAGTAATGCTGTGCTCATTCTTCTTATAATGATGTGGGGGATATTATGACATAGTTGACTACAGTTAACTGAAACTGCAGAAAGGACAATAAATAATGGGAAAAAGGGTAACCATAAACAGCAGGTCTGGAATTGCAGCTCCAAATGATAGCATTGAGGTCTTGCAAAAACATGGCCTCGAGTTTTAATCATGGAACTAGCAAAATTAAAAAAAATAATTTTGAAAGAAGCCAAAAGGAAAACTCGTCACTGTACAGCTCCTCTGTCTTTCCCTTCCTCCTGAATATGCCTCTGCCTTTCTCTTTTTCTGGATGGCAGTACCCTGCCACCACTTGGGCCAGCAGAGACTTCTCTTGTCTACCAAACTTGCTCAGACCTCACATAATGAAACTTGTGTGTTGTTTTTCTTTATGATCATGTTCTTCCTTGGTCAGCTCAGGTGTTCCATAGCAGAAGGTATATAGGTCATACAATTATATATAATTATAAGCACAAACTGTAAGTTGATATTAATAGTGACAAGGCTATACTCATAGAAAAACTTTAGGATAAATTATAGATTTAAATAAAACAGAACGAACAAATTAGATATAAGTTAGATAAATCTTGAAAACAGGATAAAAAGCTTAATACTTGAAGGATATAAAGTTTTAATTTTGGCCAGAAATGGTCAAAATAAAAATATTCACCAAAATGTGCTCAAATTTATTTGAGGTTTGAGCATCCACTTCCCTGTAGTTTTATCGATACTATATATCCTCAAACATTTTTCACTTCCTACTTTTTAATTTTATTTTCCAGTCCTGGGGCTGGAACTGTCCTTAGGCTTTCTCAAGTCTAGCACTCTATCACTTGAGCCACAGAACCACTTATGGAGTCTGCAATGAGTGTGGTACCGCGGAATCAAACCCAGGGATTCATGCATGCTAGCCGAGCACTCTACCACCAGGCCACGTTCCTGGCCCCCTCAAACATTTTCATCTTTTCATAATCTTGTCAGATTAAAAAAAGGCAAAAACTGTCAGAAATTTAACTTTCATTTTAATGTGAAGACATGCAACTTACATGTGTTGAATTACTACTTATGTTCATTTTTTTTGAAAATTGATTTTCATGTCACTTGTTCACGTGGCAGTTCATTACCCATATGTAATTAGAGTCTTTTTTGCGGGGATTGGGGCTTGAACTCAGGGCCTAGGAATTGTCCTTGAGCTTTCTCAAGGTTAGTGCTCTACCACTTGAGCCACAGGTTTTTTTTGTGTGTATGTGGTACCAAGGTATGGAACCCGGGTCTTCGTGCATGCTAGGCAAGCACTCTTACTTCTAGGCCAAACTCCTGACCTCTAAAGTAGAATATTTTTAAAGGAATGTTTCTTTGTATTTTACAAAAGACTAGATGATACTTAATAAAAATATAGTCTGACTGGAAGTTTGGCCTCATGGTAGAGTGCTTGCCTAGCATGCACAAAGACCCGGGTATGTACCACATACATAGAAAAAAGCCGGAAGTGTGCTGAGGTTCAAGTGGTAGGCTTAAGCCTTGAGAAAGTCCAGAGACACTGGTTCAGGCCCTGAGTTCAAGCCCCAGGACTGGCAAAAAATAAGCACATAGAATGTAGTCTGATATGAATACTCCCACAGGTTTGAAATTTATCATAACCTACAGAACTTCCTATCTTTTGGTTATGTTCAGTCTTCTTTGACTCTGCATCTCTCTATGTATAGTTTCTGTCCAAGCAGTCGTAGGAACTGGAAGAAAATAAGTGACAAAGGAAACTAGTGATGTAGTTGGTTTTATATCCAGGTTCCTCATCCAGAAAACATTAGGAAAATACTGTGAGAGAAGTGTAATTATAATGACTATGCATTTTCCCTCTCCCATTAACTAGGTCCATTTACCTACTAACATAGAGTAGTTGACTACACAGGGGAATAAGAAATCCTTCCTGAACCTCATATGTAGTGTTGGGGCACAGGTGTAATTGAAATACAGAGCCTTGTGGCTCCTGATTAAAGAGTCTACAGATCTCAGAGACATAGTCACAATCCCACTGCTTCTTCTATTCTCCCTAACCTCCATGCCTGCCCAGTTCTCATTGGTTTCTTTACTGGAAGAAACATACAGTAAATAAATCATCATAGGAAATGTCTCTTCATACATTTCTGTCCTCTCAGAAGGGACCTGTGATCTTCAGTTACCACTTGTCCAGAAACAGTCAGCACTGGTATTCATAATAAATCTCAGAAATTGTGGTACTTATTTTGATCAGCCTTCACTTATGGGCAGCTATGACTGAATGACAAAAGTCTCCATATACAAAAGGTCTGAAGAACAGACTATGCCATCAGTGAAGTCTTCTACATGGACACAGAAATATGAATCAAATTATTTTAGCTTTAAAAGTGGGGGGAACACCCGGTCTCAGAAATCACCCAGTCTTTCATCAGCAGCTTTATGAGAGCGCAGTCATTGGTGGATATAGAAGTGTGCACTTTCCCTCTGAAAATGAGGCTGCCACTGTGTTTGATTCTTGCTTCTATGCTATCCTATTCACTTTGTGTGCCTGTGCCTGTGTCTGTGTCTGTGTCTATGTATGTGCATGCTTGTGTCCTCTATGATGGTGCTGGGGCTTGAACTCAGGGACTTGAGGTCTTGCTGGCAGTCCATCACTTGAACCACATGGCTAGGTCTGGCTTTTTATTCATTAGTTGGAGACACATGTCTCTCAGGTTTGTTGATCTGGGCTAATTCTGTACTGTGATCCTCAGATCTCAGCTTCCTAAGCAGATAATATTATATGTGTGATCCAACTCAATTTTGTTTGTTTTGTGTTTTTACTGGGTCCTTTTCCTGTGTTTTTCCTTTATACTTCAAATGTTTCTCTTTATGTTCTGTCTGAGTATGTATGTATATGTGTGTTGTGTGTGTGTGTGTGTGTGTGTGTGTGTGTGTGAGAGAGAGAGAGAGAGAGAGAGAGAGAGAGAGAGAGTACTGAAGCTTGAACATGGAATTTGACTGTTCTTTAGCTTTTTCCACTCAAAGCTAGTGCTCTACCAGTTGGCCACAGCTCCAGTTCAAGTTTTTATGCAGTTAAAGTTGTTAATATAGTTAAGAAAAATATTTAATTTAGTTAAGAAAAACAAGAGGGAAAAAGCAGTTTTAGGAACTTCTTACTTACCTCTGGTTTTCTTACATCATAAAGGGATCAAACTAGAAAAGAATATTGGGGAAAGACAGTGTTAGAAATAATGTGGTGGTTTATTTCAAATCAAGACATTTAATTCAGAGTGGAAAATCATGAGTAGTCATAGACACTTGCAGATACGACAACGTTCGTACATTAGAAAGCCCATAGATGCATAGGACAAATTAGAAAGGCCTGGGCCAATTAGAAATGTGAAGTATGAATGGCAATAAAGTGAGAAAAATGCATGGAAACTGTGTACATACCAGAAAGCACACAGCATTTCCACCACAGGAGAAGAAAGGGAATTGGAGACAGCCAAAAGACATCTACTAAAGTTCAACCAACCTCAGGACATTCATGTGTATGAATTAGTGAATAGAAAGCAATGCATCTTAAGTGATTTGTGAGAAAGTATATGAACCCCATATTTCTTGTACCAGTGAGGAATCTGGAGGGGTGATCTTTATAGGCAAGGTGTAAAATTGCTGCTGTAAATCTCAGCGTGCATGTCTACCATCATACAGCTACCTCATCTTGCAAGAATGCCATTAAATTCTCACTTCGGGGCACTCTTTTTTTTCTCCCAGTTCATCCTTTGTGCTTCGATTATGGATTGAGTCTGTTTTGGTTTCCATTTTCTGGAGTCTACTTATCTTCTTTCAGTGCTTATGGTCAACAGAGGTCACATCATTACCGATGTTGTACACACAATGCCACTTTCTGCAATTGATTCAAGATCTCAAACATGATAGATCAGTAACTTCCAGCTGTTTTGTCTCTCTAAGCGTGTGTGTGTGTGTGTGTGTGTGTGTGTGTGTGTGTGTGTATGTGCACACATGTGTGCACATGTGCTGGGGGAAGGAGGACCCGGGATTGAACTCTGGGCCTGGGCACTCTCCCTGAGCTCTTCAGCTCAAGGCTAGCACTCTACCACTTGAGCCACAGAACCATTTCTGGTTTTCTTATGGTTAATTGGAGATAAGAGTCTCACAGACTTTTTTTTGCCTGAGCTGGCTTTGAACTGTGATCCTCAGAACTCAGCCTTCTGAGCCACTGGCTCCTGACCAGATTTTTTGCTGGCTAATTGGAGATAGGATTAATGGACTTTGCTGTTGGCTTTAAAGTGTGTGATCCTCAGATCTTAGCCTCCTGAATAGTTAGGATAACAGATGAGACCCTGTAATCTTTACTTTAAAATGTTTCACACTCTTTTGTTTGTTTGAGGCAGCATTTTGTTAAGTAGCCTAGGTTACCCTGGACCAACTGCCTGTGAACCTCTCCCCACCCCACCAATTGCTGGGATTAGAGTTGTGCCACATCATCTCCAGCCTGATTTGTTTTGCCAGCCATGGGGCTTGAACTCAGGGCCCATGCACTGTCCTTGGACTTTCTCAAGACTAGAGCTTCTACCACTGGAGCCACAACACCACTTCTGGCCTTTTCTGTGTATGTGGTACCAAGGAATCGAACCCCGGTCTTTGTGCATGCTAGGTCAGCACTCTGCTACTAGGCTACACACACAAGTTGCTCTCCATGGCCAGGATTGTGTACCATCGCTCTTTAAACTTCCAGCATTGCAGATATTTCCTGAAAGATGATAACCATCATCTCTTGTTTATTGTGTTAAGGATTTTTCTTAGGACTCCAGTAGACATAATATTGTAGATGTAATACTTATCGGGTCCTTGCCTGTGTCCTTTTGCTTCTCTCTAGCCCATTAGGGGAGATGATCTGCTATGTTCCCCTTGGGTCCTTTCATGAAGTTACATGGCCCATGTGAGCAAAGGTAGGCTGCATGCTCACAGAATCTCAGAAAAATAACCTCTTATTCCCTCTGGAAAAAAAAGGGAATGAAAAAGCTTAGTGTGGAGCTGTCCCTAGGGAAGTAAATCCTAGTAATTTCACATTCATTCATCTTAGAGCACTTCTGTGGACAATAAAGCCCCTTTATACCTTAGTGTAGAGCTGTGGGATCAACAGCATACAGTGATTTAACACCAAACTGGGGAACTAAGGAAGCAAGGAGATGACAGAATGCTAATCATGTTTCTGCTGTGACAGTAACTAATGTGCCGTTGGAATCCATTTATGCTCATGGTCTCTTCATCAGGAAAATCTACGGAAAGCTAACCAAACATCATTACAGAAGTGATGCTTGTGGCCATGGCAACCGGCACAGTGCTGCTTGAAGACTGCTGTATCACCTGACCTGCAGACGGGTGTCATGAGGTATTCAATGGCCTGATTTATTTCCCTTGGCAATAAATACAGCTAAGAGCATTTTTTTGGACACACGCCATGACTGAAAGCAGCATTTGTCAGATGTCTGTCATTTAAAAACCAACGGTAGATTTGCCACTATGTTTGACAACAACTGCAGGATACTATTATTTATGGATGTATTTATTTAAATCAGTTCAGCCCAAATTTATTGAAAAGGGAACGATACCCATTCATGAAATTCAACAGCAGAATCTCATGATAGAGATGGTATAATAAATGCAAATGAAATGAAAACTCTTGAAAGGAAAGCAAGCCAACAAACGACATCTGTTTGGACTCTAATGACAACCTCATGTGTCAGTTCATTTATTCATCATAGTGAAAAATAATGCTAGTATTGTAATTCTTACTTTAGAAGTGGAGAGATATACCCAGTGAGTGTAAGGATATTTCTTACAATCCAACAGCCACTCTGACAGAATCAGGATGGAAACAAAGTCGTTCTTTCTTGTCATAGCCCAAGAGGAAACTGGATAGGCAAGTGAGATCCTAGGAATTTGGCCTGAGTTTGTCCCTCATTGCTATTCTTTTGTTTGTAGCTTTTTCCTAATCATTCTCATTCAGTTTTAAGTCTAAAGAAGTCTTGATTTGGTCAGGCGCGGGTAATCCTGGCTACTCAGGAGGCTGAGATCTGAGGATCACAGTTCGATGTCAGCCCAGGCACACAAAAAAAGAACTCTTGCTTATTTTGTAGAAAAATACAATCCATTTGTATTTGAATAATGTTTTTTTATTATCACATTGTAATCAGGAAAATAGTTTAAGTACATGTAAAATTTGTCTCCTGCAGTTCTATATGCAAGTTAGGTTCTGAAAAGAGTCTTCAATTGCAAAACTGTTTTTATTATTATTGTTTTTGTTATTATTATTAAGAGGATGGAAGAGGTTGGTGGAAGTGGCAAAGCACATGGAGGTTTGGAGATGTACACGTGAAAAATTATCCTACATTAACAAGTTCGTGGAGGAAAATATGTTTTGATGAACTCGGTAGATATACTACAACTAATTAGTGATGTAATCATGATTGATAAATACTTCTGAGTGACCTGGGAATAGAATGGATTTTTTTATCCTGATTAAGTGCACCTGTATAAAGGCATTGGAAACATCATGGTTAATGGTAGAAAATGTTCCTTTTCACTTCAAAGTGTATGGAGTGGTAAACTGAGAAGAACTGAAAACTATAATGCTTCAAATGGCAAAGCAAAAAATATTGACTTTCAAAATTGATCTAATGGTACATGTTGTTTAAAAGATCTAGAGCCGGGCACCGTTGGCTCATGCCTGTAATCCTAGCTACACAGGAGGCTGAGATCTGAGGATTGCGGTTTAAAGCCTGGGCACAAAAGTCCATGAGACTCTTATCTCCAATTAACCACCAGAAAACCAAAAGTGGTACTGTGGCTCAAGTGGTAGAGTGCTAGCCTTGAACTGAAGAGCTCAGGGACAATGCCCAGGCCCAGAGTTCAAGCCCCACAAATGACAGAGAGAGAGAGAGAAAGAGAGAGAGAGGGAGAGAGAAGGAGAGAGGGAGGGAGAGGGAGGGAGAGGGAGGGAGACAGAGGGAGAGGGAGGGAAATGGAGAGAGAGGGAGGGAGAGGAGAGAATTTGGAATTTAATTTCTATATTTTGCAAAGTTTATGAGTAAAACAATCAATTTTCAAGCCAGGTCAGATGGTTCACGTCTGTCATCCTAGATACCCAGCAGACTGAGATATAAAGGTCATGGTTCAAGCGAGCTCGGGCCAAAGAGACTATGAAGCTGTGGCTTAAGTGGTCGAGCACCAGCCTTGAGCAAATTAAAGCTATAAAATATTACCAAGGCCCTAAGTTCAAGCACCAGTACTGGTAAAAAATCGATGTTCAACACCAAGTGTTCCAAAAATTATATTGAGCGAAGTAAGCAGGAACCCGTGGGTTTCACGATTTCCCTCATTGTAGTAACTAGAATGTGCCTATAAATCGAAAAGTAAGCACACTGAAGGTTAAAATTATACAGGACTCTAGATATTCACAGTGAGACCAAAAGAAAGTACTATTAGGAGAGGATCACAAAGACTCAATAGCTCTGTGCATATGATGATATAAAATGATAATTATTGAAATGAACTCCAAGAAATAGAAACAAACGCTTTTTTTTGTTTTTCTCCTTTGTCATTGCTTTTGTTTTTTCTGTACCTTTTGTCTTATATGTAAGTGTATCTGTTTTGGGGAGGGCAAGAGGGAGCATAGAAATGGACATACAAAGGGTGAACAAAGGCAACATTGAAACTTACTATACACTATGTGGAAAATGAACTCCACAATTTGTTGGGAAGGATGGATAGGGAAAAAAATGAAAGAAAAGGAAAGGATGACACTGTTCAAAAAAAAATGTACTCATTACCTGACTTGTGTAACTGTAATCATTCTGTATACCACTTTTACAATAACAAATTTTAAAGTAAAAATAAAGAAAAGAATTGTTCTATATGCTACTCAAAATAAAAAAAATAAAATTTCAAAATGTATAAAATGTCAATGACATCAAATATTGGAAATTAATTCAAGAGAAGAAGAGTAGGACCTCTATCCAGTAATCTGCAAACTTTATTTGGGGAAGTTAAAGAATGTAATATCTGACACAAAGTCAAAACATGCTGGATTGTAGCTCGATTTCATTTAAAGCTGTGCCTGCCCTCCACCTATAATGTAAACATTAAGAGTGGATCATACTGCTTAGCAGAACTTCATTTAGAAAAGAATAAAGCTATAAACATGAAACTGAAATCTGTGACCCATGGCTTGCATGTATCTAACCTCTATACAGGAGTTGATGTGGACTGTCAGCTATTAACGATATTTGACAGACAAATCATTTTCTGCTGATAAAAGAAACTTCCTATTCAGAATACACTGCATCAAAGAAGCCCATTTCAATCAAGTTTTGTGTAGAAAGGCACATTGCATATAATTTTGTAGAAGACCAAAGAAAAACTCCAAACAGAAGAAATCATTTGGTTAAGTATCATTCTGACATTTACTCCTAGAACAATGTTTTAAATCTATGATAGATAAAACATTAATGCCACACCCTGCTCACCACGAGGCCAGGCCAGACCTGGCTGACTCCTCATTCAGATTAAACTCTTGAGAGTGTTAGCAAATCTGTCCGTTTTTATCTTATCATTCATATATTACTAAATAATCCTAGAAACAGGCTGGAAGTTTTGTTCAATAGCCAATGAATGGAGAACGGAAACTTATGCTCAAAAATAGAGTATCACCTCCCCAACCTTATTTATTTATTTATTTTTGTGGGTCATGGGGCTTGAACTATGCCTGGGTGCTGTCCCTGAGCTATTCAGCTCAAGGCTACCAACCTTGAGCCAAGCCCCATTTCCTGTTTTCTGGAGATAAGAGTCTCAGGTCCTATTGTGCCCAGGCTGGCTTTGAACCTTGATCCTCAGATCTCAGCCTCATGAATAGGTAGGATTACAGGCATGAGCCACCATGCCCAGCCACCTCCTCAACTTTTGAGACAAGGTTTTGCTATTTAGCTTGTGTTGGTCTACAATCTTCTGGTATCTCCCTCCCAAATTCTGGGGTTACAGGTTTGTGCCATTATGGCCAGCTGGGCTTTGGACTTTTGCTAGGGATGTGTTATGAGGGGATACAGTATACATGGCATCACCACTTTTTCATGGAGTAGGGAGCACATTCCCAACAATCAGGATGTCGCTTTTTTCCAATTTAATGTGGGAATTATAGGATCTGTCATGGTACCAGTAAAGGGTGTGTGTGTGTGTGTGTGTGTGTGTGTGTGTGTGTGTGTGTGTACTGGTTCTATGGCTTAAACTCAGGGCCTGGGTGCTGTCTCTGAGCTTTTTTGCTCAAGGCTAAAGCTCTACCACTTGAGCCACAGCTCCACTTCCAGCTTTTGGTGCTAGGATTGCAGGCATGAGCTACTGACGCCTCGAATGAGGATCGGTAGTTCAAAGCCATCCCAGGAAGGAAAGTCTGTGAGTCTCTTATTGCCAACTAACAAACAAAAGCATTGGAAATGGAGCTGTGGCTCAAATGCTAGAGACTTACTACCCCCCCCCAAATAGCCAAAAAAGTACAGGGACAGCACCAAGGCCCTGAGTTCAAGCCCCAGGATTGGCACACACAAAAAATTAGCTAGGTTATACTTTTACGTAAGAATTCAAGTACATTTCATAAATGATATCCCTTGGGCAAATTGGGCAGTATTACTTAACTTAAAAACTAAAAGACTAATATAAAAACAAAAACAATTTTACTGGGACCATTTCCTACATGGTTCATAACCCAGCACTGGGAGAAAAGCATGACACAGTGTTGATAATCTAATCTACCTGGACATGCAGGGCAGAGGGGGAAGAATGGGAGATCTGGAAAGCTGGAACTACTGTAATCCTAGCTAGGATTACTGGAGCATGAATGATTTCAGACAAGTCCAGGCAGCAAAGTTCACAAGACTCATTCTCAATAGCTTAATGCAATAGTGTGTGTCTATGTAGGAGGCTAAGATTGGGAAGATCATGGTTCCAGGTTAGCCCAGGCACAAGAATCTATGAGATACCATTTCAATGGAAGACAACTGGATGTGATGGCGTACACTCATCACTGCGACATCACCAGAAAACCTAAAATAGGGTTAACATGGACATACATGACTGGTCAGACAGTGAGATTCTGTCTTAAGAAATAACAATCTCTCTCTCTCTCTCTCTCTCTCTCTCTCTCTCTCTCTCTGTCTCTCTCTGTCTCTCTCTGTCTCTCTCTGTCTCTCTCTCCCTCCCTCCCTCCCTCCCTCCCTCCCTCCCTCCCTCCCTCTCTCTCTCTCTCTCTCTCTCTCTCTCTCTCTCTCTCTCTCTCTCTCTCTCTCTCTCTCTCTCTCTCTCTCTGTCTCTCTCTGTCTCTCTCTGTCTCTCTCTGTCTCTCTCTCCCTCCCTCCCTCCCTCCCTCCCTCTCTCTCTCTCTCTCCTCTCTCTCTCTCTCTCTCTCTCTCTCTCTCTCTCTCTCTCTCTCTCTCTCTCTCTCTCACACACACACACACACACACACACACACACACACACACACAGCTTTGGAGGAAGATGAGTACTCTCATCCTGTTTGAATCATGTATCTGAAGTATGCATTTCATTTCTTTTCTGTGTTCTGGCCAAATAGGAATCAAAATGGTGACCTGGAAGAGAAAGGAAGTAGACCTGTCAGAAGGCAGCAGGTGCGAACTATGGCAAACTCTTGCCCTCTAGTGGACATTTTAGGAACTGAAATACCACTGAAACTGTCATGAAAAGTCCAAAATGGGGACAAAAAGAGAATAAGAGGGGTTTTGATGCAGCTCTTGAAACAACGTGGGATTTACTGCTACATAGGCCTTTCTATGAAATAGTAGGCATGAAAAAATAAGCTAGCTGGGTGCTAGCTTCTTACTGTTAGCATATGGTGGGAATTTTAGGAAGTAGAACCTTGTGAAAAGGAGGTGTTCAGGTCATTGGGGACATGGCCAAGAAGAGGATAATGATCATGGATTAAACTTTCTAAAATGGAGAGACAAAGAAGTTTTTCTCTATATTTGTTATTTTTTTCCAGTCTTGAAGCTTGAACTCAGGGCCTGGGCACTGAGCTTGAGCCTTCTCAAGGTTAGTACTCTATCGCTTGAGCCACAGCACCGCTTCCAGCCTTTTCTGTGTATGTGGTATTGAAGATTCAAACCTGGGTCTTTGTGCTAGCTAGGCAAGAAGTCTACCAGTAAGCCACACTCCAGGCCCTATATTTGTTATTTAAGTCAGGTATTTGTTGTAAGTACGGAGAGCTAACCATACAAGACTCATGGAACTTTTATTTATATATTATTGAGAAACCTCTGTTTTGCTTTTTTATTAACAGCTCTGTATTACACGACAATAGTGTAAAGACTAGTGTAAAGGTAATAGGGTAAAGACTTCCCTTACATTAGATATCTTTTATTTTTGATAGTAGCCTTCCAGGAATACTAAAGCAGTTTCTCATTATGGTTCTGAATTGTGTTGCTTAGATTATTAGAGACGTTGAGCTTCTTTCCACAGGCAATTTCTGTGTTTCTTTGGAGAAATATCTATTTAGGTGCTTCTCTCATTTCTAAGCAAGTTATTGGATTCCTAGGTATACAGTTATTTTAGGTTTTTAAAATTCCGTTGTGTATTTAGTGAGATTGTTACATAGGAAAGCAATATAAGCATTATTTCTAGGTGGGGCACTGGCAGGGGCACTGTAATCTATGCTACTCAGGAGGATGAGATCTAAAGATTATAATTAAAAAAAACAGTTTAAGCACAAAAGTCTGTATGATTCATTTTTTCTTTCTTTCTTTATTTTTTTCTCACCTGCCACCTCTTTCTTTTTCTTTCTTTTTTTTTCAGTGTGGGACTTGAACTCTGGGCATGAAAGCTGTCCCTGAGATCATCACCTCAAAGCTAGCATTCTACCACTACAAGCCACAGCACCACTTTTGGTTTTCTTGTGGTTAAATGGAGATAAGAGTTTCATGGACTTTTGTGCCCTGTCTGGCTTTGAACCACAATCCTCAGATCTCAGCCTCCTGAGTAGCTAGGATTACAGGCATGAGGCACCTCGCCAGGCTCACTTCTGCATTTGTGATAGTTAATTAGAGATAAGAATCACACAGAGCCAGGTGCCAGTGGCTCACGCCTATAATCCTAGCTACCCAGGAGGCTGAGATCTGAGGATCAAGGATCAAAGCCAGCCCGGGCACAAAAGGACTCTTATCTCCAATTAACCTCTAGAAAACTGGGAAGTGGGGCTTGGCTCAAGGGTATGGTGGTAGCCTTGAGCTGAAGAGCTCAGGGACAAGGCCCAGTCCGAATTCAAGCTCCATGACCCACAAAAAATGCAGAAGTGGAGCTATGACTCAAGTGGTAGAGTGCTAGGCTTTAGTGAAAATATCTCAGGGAGAGTGTTCAGCCCCTGAGGCCCTGAGTTCAAGGCTCTGGATGGCACAAAAACAATATATATATATTTGGTGCTAGCTCAATCAGAATATAAAACTTCAAAAAGATCCAAGAATAGATACCATGAGATAGGAGTAAATATAAACTTCTTTGGAGAATACTGTAAAAATTTAAGGTAAACTTATCAGTCTTATGTCCAATGTGAGGTTAGCAGGTGTGATTTCTGCTTGTCTGCTTTACCATCTGGTTTCTGTTCACCTTTACTTACAATGTGTCAGTCAAGAACAGCATTTACAGTGATAACATGACTTAGCTGGGACTTTGTGTTATATAACACTACAGAGTTTTATTTTAATTTAAGTTTTACTGTAAAGGTGATTTACAGAGGGGTTATAGTTACATAATTCAGGTAATGAGTAAATTTCTTTTGGGGTAGTGTGAACTCCTTCCCTCATTTTCTCCCAATTTCTCCCCACCCCTGAACTCCAAGTTATAAAACTCATTTTCAACATAGTTTCTTATGAGAATCACTGCTTAATGAGTTCACTCTTTGTTCCACCATTTCTGTGCTTCCCCTTCCTTTCCCCAAATCAGATAAATTTACATACAAGACAAAGAGTACAGCAATAAAAAAACAGTGACATCAGGGAATAAACCTAAGGGGGGAAAAAAGAAAGAAAAAAGAAATAATTGCAAACAGTACAATAAAAAAACTCTGTTTCCATGAACATTAGAGTTCATTTGGATAACCATCGTTTCATATGGTCACATGCCTACAGCTATTGAGCTATTGTGGTTCTCTCCTAAGAATATTCTAGACATATTCTAGTTATTACAAATTAGAGGAGCCATGAAGCCTATCTTTCCTTGGGTGTGGCTTCTTTGCTTAATATATTTTTTCCCCAAATCTTTCCATTCCCTTACAAACAGGGCAATATCGTTCTTTCTGATGGATGAGTAAAATTACATTGTGTAGATATATAAATTTTTACAGGCTTTTTAAAAAATTGAAATAACAGGGCCAAGAGTTTGGCCCTAGCAGCAGAGTGCTAGCCTAGCATGCACGAAGACCTGGGTTCAATTTCTTTTTACCACATATATAGAAAAAAGCCAGAAGGGGTGCTGAGGCTCAAGTGGTAGAGCTCTAGCCTTGAGAAAGGCCAAGGACAGTGCTCAGGCCCTGAGCTTGTGATTCCTAAGGCTGGATGATGTAAGATGAAGATGCTGATGGAATGAAGTGTCTATGAGGTGGGTTCTCTAGATCACAGATGCGTGTCTCCTTATTGTGCTTATGTGGTGAGAAGAGGAAAGGATCTTTTGGAGGCCTGCTTTTTTCCAGGGCTTGTTGCTTTCTACCTAAACACTTCCCAGAGGCCCCTTTCTAATGCCATTGTACTGAGGGGTATACATTTTTAATGAAGGATTTAATATATGAATATGTATTAGCAATATATGAATTTTAGTCCAAGCAACAACCTCCTGATATCAGCCTCCTGAGTAGCTAGGAATATAGGCATGAATCACCATGCCAGTTTCTGTCAAGTTCTTTTTTTTCATATATATTTTAATTAATAGAAGGGTTACATTATATTCACCAGATAGAAGGGGCATTACTTCACAAACATTGATACCTTTTCTCATGTCTTGGTGGCAATTCTTTTAATTAGGAATTTAGGGGCAGGGAGTGTTGCCTAGTGGTAGAGTGCCTGTCTAGAATGAATGAAGACCTGGGTTTGATTCCTCAGTACAACATTCACAGGAAAAGACAGAAGTGGTACTGTGGCTCAAGTGGTAGAATGCTAGCCTTGAGAAAGTCCAAGGCAGGGCTCAGGCCCTGAATTTGAGCCCCAGGATGGCATTTGTTTTCTTAATTAGGAATTCAGGAGTGGCTTACTTTTGTGGTTCTAGACCACTCTTGACTCTTGGTAGGAGATGTCATAGTCTTTCTAGAAATACTACAATCTTGATTTCATAAAATTTAAGGTGCTAGCAGCTCACATCTGTGGTCCTAGATATTCAGGAGGCAGAGATCTGAGGATCAAAGGTCCATGAGACTCTCTAATTAACCAGCAATAAGCCACAAGGGGCATTGTGTCTTCAGTGGTAGAGTGTGAGGTTTCCTGCAAAGCCAAGAAAGAATACAAGGCCCTGAGTTCAAGCCTCATACTGGCACACAAAATAATTAAGGTTGCCCATTTAGTTTACATCAAGCTAAACCTCTTCAGGTCCTCTGAAAGTAGACTTTAAGGCACATTAGTTATATTTTTGCAAACACAGTAATCTTTGCATAGCATAAGGAGAGATAAGAAATGGTGAATCTTTAAAACTGATTGGCTTGATAAACTTAAAGTTTTAAATAGAAAGCAATATTTTTATAGTTACAATTTTAAATTTAATCGAACAAGATAAGACATTATGAAGCAACCAAAGAATTTTTAAAAAATAGCTTTTAAACAGTTTCTTGGAAATAGTATTCCAAATATGAGGTAACAGGAATAATAATGTCAAACTTGGAATGCATCATGAATCCATTGACTATTCCTTCAGAAAACTCACTTGAAGTGTAATTTAAATCCTATCTGTGATTGCAGATTTCAGATTTTTTAATGGTATTCACTGGATAATACTGGCGATGTAGAAATATATGACTTATTTTTACATTGTTATTTAGAATAATGAGTAATGCACGAATATATGAGAACCATTCTCACCTTCTGTCAATGTTGCGAAAAGAAATTCCTCAACTTTTCCAGTTGCCAATGCATCCTATTTCATTATCTTTCAGTTTTCCTCAGCTCCTTAAGGACTTACCCAGGGGGTGGAGCTGAGTATTTTCTTCCCTCCAGGGAAGTTGGCACTTTTAGGCTCTACGCTAAACAGTTTCTTACTTGAGGAGAGGATTCTGGAGGATTTCCAGATTGTTAAATTTATACTCTCTGCCTGTCTCTCTCTCTCTGTCTCTGTCTGTCTATCTGTCTGTCTGTCTGTCTGTCTGTCTGTTCTACCACTTGAGCCACAGCACCACTTCTGATTTTTGGAGTGGTTGATTGGAGATAAGAGTCAAGAGTCTCAAAAGGACTTTCCTGTCCAGGCTGGCTTTGAACTGTTATCCTCAGAACTCAAACTTCTGAGTAGTTAGGATTAAAGGCATGAGCCACCAGCGCCTAGCTTAACTTAACTTTCTTTCTGTTTCTAGTTCTAGAGTTTTCTTGTACTTTCACTTGGAATATTTGACTATTAAAGTAAAACTAACAAGAGTGTGGGGTCTCTCAGCCAGTTGTTCTAGGGTTTTTCATTCTAAGATTTGATCACAGTGAGTCAGGAATTCAGGTGTCCAGCCTTACCCCTCCCCCACAAAAATCAGAATACAAAGTATGGTTTTCTTTCTCAAGAGCAAATAATCTTTTTGTGTCAGTTCCGGGGGATTGAACACAAGGCCTGGGCACTGCCCTAAACTTTTTTGCTCAAGGCTAGTGTTCTACCTTGAGCTCCACCTCCACTTCTGGCTTTTTGTTGGGTAACTGGAGGTAAGAGTCTCAGAGATGTTTCCTGCCTGGGCTGGTTTAGAACTGTGATCCTCACATCTCAGTTTCCTGAGTAGCTAGGATTACAGATATGAGACACCAGCACCCAGGCACCCAGCTAGGAGCAATGAATTCTTTTTTGTTGTTTTTCTTTTGGTCATGGAGCTTGAACTCTGGGCATGATGCTGTCTCTAAGCTGCTTTTGCTCAAGGCTAGCACTCCAAAGCACCACTTCCGAGGAGCAAAGACTAACATTCTACCATAGAGGAATCGAAGCTAGGGCTTCATGCGTGCTAGGTGAGCACTTTACTACTAGGTTATGATCATGGCTCCCCTCTTTTTTTTGCCAGTCCTAGGCCTTTGAACTCAGGGCCTGAGCACTGTAGTTGGGCTTTCACGAGGCTAGAGCTCTACTGCTTGGGCCACAATACCACTTCTGGCTTTTCTGTGTATGTGGTACCCACAAATAAAACCCAGGTCTTCATGCATACTAGGCAAGCACTCTACCACTAGGCAACACTCCCACCCTGGGGCAAAGAATTCTTATGTCAAGGTTTATAACTTGAACCAGGCTAGGATGTCACATCTTACTAAGTCTACAAAGCAGATTCTTTGCATCCTATGTTTGACTCTAAAAGAATTATAAAGATGACTTTGGAAGTTAGCCAACTCACATGAGTCATAAAATAATTTCAATGCTGATAGTACAGCCTATTCCTTTTTAACTATTGTTTTAGGGTCTTGCTATACAATACCCATCAGCCTTCCTATGCATCACAAATCAGAATTAAATTGTGTTCTTCCTGCATTGGTCTGTGAACACTGTGACTATAGGCATATATCACCATGATGAGCCAGCTTTTGTATTTCAGTATATTTCACACAAATTGATGCTTGCTATGAACATATTATATACTTATGAAACAAACATATTCTTTTGGTCAGTTATGGGGCTTGTACTCTGGTCCTGGACTCTGTCCCTGAGCTCTTCTACTCAAAGCTAGTGCTCTACTACTTTGAGCCACAGTGCCACTTCCAGTTTTCTGGTGCTTAATTGGAAATAAGAGTCTCACAGATTTTCATGCCTGGGCTGGGTTTGAACCTTGATCCTCAGATCTCAGCCTCTTAAGTAGCTAGGATTACAGGCCTGAGCCACAGGAGCCTGGCATAAATATACTTTTGCTAAAACACCTGAAGCTGGGCACTAATAGCTCACATCTATAATCCTAGCTACTCTGGAGGCTGAGATCTGAGGATCAAGGTTCAAAGCCAGCCAAGACAGGAAAGTTCATTTTTTTTAGTTCTAAACTTTTTATTTTTATTGTAATTAATAAAAGGGTTACATGATATTTGCCAGATAGAAAGTGCCTTAATTCACATACATTGATACCCTTTCACATGTCTTGGTACTCATTACCCTCCTCCCCCACCCCCCACCGGTCTTGGTTTTCCCCCCTTCCCTATCAAATTTCAAATAACCAAATACAAATAAATTCAATATATCAGATAACAAAGTGAGATACTGTAACAATGTGAGATAACCAAGGGACAGCAAAAGAGATGAGAGATAACATAGCTCATTAAGGACAACAATCATTCATTGTATGGCTTTTGTTTCAATATCCTGGAGGTCTTTTCAATTAGCTTCATACTATATGGCCTTATGTATCAAGGTTTTGCTCTATTGCAGATCTCTGCTAGTAGAGCCCAAGGTTTCTACTGATTATTACAAATGAGGGGAACCATTGAGCCTAAGTTCCTTTGAGTCTGGCTTACTTCACTTAATATGATTTTTTCTAAGACTTTCCATTTCCTAACAAATGGGGCGATGTCATTCTTTCTGACAGCAGCATAGAATTCCATTGTGTACAAATACCACAACTTGTTGATCCACTCATCAACTGAGGGACATCTAGGTTGGTTCCATATCTTTGCTATGGTGAATAGTGCTGCAATGAACATTGTTGTGCTAGTGGGTTTAGTATGTCCTTGTTTCTGGATGATTGGGTAAATGCCAAGTAGTGGAATTGCTGGGTCATAGGGGAGCTCTATGTTTAGCCTTTTGAGGCACTGCCACACTGCTTTCCATAGTGGTTGAACGAGTTTGCACTCCCACCAACAGTGTAGTAGTGATCCCTCCTGGCCACATCCCCTCCAGCATCTGTTGTTATTCGTTTTCCTGATCCTGGCCATTCTAACTGGAGTGAGGTGGAATCTTAGAGTTGTTTTGATTTGCATTTCTTTTATGACCAGAGATGTTGAGCATTTCTTCATGTGTCTATAGGCAGGAAAGTTCTTGAGACCATTATCTTTACTCAGTGGAAAGCCAGAAGTGGAGTTGTGGTTCAAGTGGTAGAGATCTAACTTTGAGCAAAAGCAGCTCAGGGACAGTGCCCAGGTTCTGAGTGTAAGCCCCAGGACCAGCAAAAAGAAAAGTATCTGAAAAATATTAGCTAATGAATAAAAGAGTTACACCAAAAGTAAAGTGTTCTTCTATTTGCAATTCTATTCTGTCTCTGATAGTCTAATACATTGACATATTTTCATTGTAAATGGGTACCATACTTTCCTATGGCATTTTCTCAGGATCTAAATCCTTTGGGGGTAGTGGAACTGGGACTTGCACTCAGAGCCTGAGCACTGTCTCTAGATATTTTCTGTCCAAGGCTTACCTTGCTTGTTAAACCATGCTTTCACTTTGAGCTTTTTAGTAGTCAGTTGGAGATAGGAGTCTCACTGACTCCTTTTCAGGCTTGCTTCTAACTGGATCCTCAGATCTCAGTCTCGAGTAGAAAGGATTATAGGCAATTCCTGGCTTCTAGATTTGTTCATATCTTCCCCTTCCGTATCGTATCATCGCCATACTCTCCCCTTCATTGTAGCAGTGACAGTACCTGTTGATCAGCTTTCATGTCAGGACTTTAAAATAACAATTTCATCAGTTTAAGAACTAAAACATTCAATATAGCACAGGAAATGATGATGCCTGTGCTGTCAATACGATGAAGTAGGACAGCGTGGTAAGAAATACCAAGCACAAGAATATCAAGAATGTTATTTGATGAGTGTGTGGTAAGAAGGAAGAGGTGGTAGGATTTCCTAAATGTCAAAACCTGCCTCCAGAAAATTTCATTAACCTGCTGCCCACTCCTTCCTGTTTGTCCTCACTCTGCCTATGGGAGGCCCTGGGATATGCTCAGTGAGCTCATGCATCATAGGTTACTGTGACCACCGTTTTATTGTGAGAGCTGTGAGCCATCATTTCAATAGCTACCAGGTTAGCAAATGTGCAATATATCTAGCAGTGACTCACAATGTCTGAGATGATTTTGATAATAAGAAATTATATTATCACCAATGTTTATTCAGCCATTCTTCTACTGGATGGTGTGACATAGTGTTATGACTGTGCGCATGCACGCTTGTGTGTGTGTGTGTGTGTGTGTGTGTGTGTGTGTGTGTGTGTGTTGAATTCAGGGCCTTGCGAACTTGCTGGCTTTTTCATTCAATGCTGGCACTCTAGCATTTGAATCACACTTCCAAAAGTCCCATGAACTTTTCCGCCCTGGTGGCTTTGAACTTTTATCATCATATCTTAGTTTCCTGAGTAGGAAAGGTTAGAGTTATAAGCCACCACCAGTACTCAGCAAGGACTACTTTCATGTCAAATCAAAATAGTTAAAGTGAATATTGGGGATCACTCAGTATGTACTTCTAGCTTCATGTTTGTAATAGCTGAAATCCACAAATAAATCAACTATTGCACCTATAGAAAAGTATTCAAATAAATGGGGTCTTGGGATATCATGGCATTTTATATATCAATTATATGGAATAATCTAAGCCTTATACAGATCAGACAATGAAAGGATCCAGTTATTTTATCCTTCTTTTTATTGTAATGTATAGAGGGTTTACAGTTACATTCATCAGGTAGTAGGTACATTACTTCTCACATATTGATACCCCCTTTCATGTTTTTGTCCCCATTTCCCTGCCCCCACCACCTCCCAATCATCTTGTTTCCCCCCTTCCCTTCCCTGTTTCAAATAAACAAATAAGAATAAATACAATATGACAGGTAACAAAGTCAGATACTGTAACGATATGAGATTAACCAAAGGGCAACACAAGAGAAGAGAAATAACATAGTACATTAAGAAAAACAATCACACAAGATAAAGCTCTTGTTTCCAAATCTTAGAGATCCTTTCATGTAGCCTCATCCTATATGGCTTTATGTATCTAGGTTTTGAGCTATTGTAATCCTCTGCTAGAAGAGTCCTAGGTTTATACTAATTATTACAAATGAGGGAAACCATTGAGCCTATGTTCCTTTGGGTCTGGCTTACTTCATTTAATATGATTTTTAAGGATCCAGTTATTTTAAAGGGCACATTGTATGAGTTTTCCATTAAAGAATAGTAGCCATAATGTAAGGATTTGTCAAATCAATAACTCTTGATTATTTTAATCATTCACAGAAATTTAAAATCAAAGCTTACAATGCACTTAAAGACAGTTCAACACAGCACAAAAATTTAAGAGACAGTTACCAGAATTTAGCTATATTTCAGAATCTTCAACAACTGCCTAATCCTGGCTGTGCCCTGGGGAGAGCTGTGTCCTGACTGTGTCTTGGACAAACATTATATTTTAAAATATAATTGGACAAAAAACACTTAACATAGGATGATAACAGAAGGGATAAATATGTCAACAGAAAATAAGAAAAGGCAAAGAGCTAACCACCAACAGTCTCATTCCTTTAATCCTAGCTACTCAGAGGCTGAGATCTGAGGATCACGGTTCAAAGCCAGCCCAAGCACTAAAAAGTCTGTGAGACTTTTATCTCCAATTAACCACTAGAAAACAGGAAGTGGTGCTGTGTCTCAAGTGGTAGGGTGGTAACTTGGAGCTGAAGAGCTCAAGGACAGTGCCCTAGCCCAGAGCTCAAGCTTCATGACCAACTGACAAAACAAAACAAAACAATACAATACAAAACATAACAAACAGAAAAACCCAAGAAGGTACATATGCAACATAGTCCATCCATACTGCTCTACATTACACAGGATAAAGATGCTGATATCCCCTAGAGCGATTCAAGAAGTACATCCAGGAGTGTCATTATTCTACCAGAGTGATCGGCATGACAGAAAAGATAGGAGGACGCAAATGATAGATTGGAGTATGTATCAAAGTAACATCTTCAAATCTGTCGCTGTCACCATGTGTTTTCAGCCGGATCCCTTTGTTTGGGGTAACTGGGGCTGTTCTCCTACGTTCTTGAGAACGGGAGATAGTTGGGGTAGGAGCAGAGCAAAGTGAGGTGCAAGCCTGTGCTCCGTCTTAGGACAGACAGCTTGAAGTGTCCTTTCCACAGGAGCCGCACAGGGGATTTCTGCCCCAGCCTGGCGATCCTCACAGTGCAGGAGCACGTCAGCCAGGCAAGGCATTCTTAGCTCAGAGCTGCGCGCTGGGCCGGGAGGGGGCATCACCAGGTCCTCTGGTGGCTGTGCTCATTTGCTCCTGCTGTGGCCGGTTTCTCTCGCTAAAACCCTCCAGGTATGGCCTCAGAAGAGCCCTAGCTGTAGTTTCAGGCCTCAGAAGAGCCCTTGCTGTAGTTTCAGGGGGCCTGGGGAGAAGCCAGAGGGCCTTGGGCGGGTCCGGCTTGTGGTCTGGGTGGTGAATGGGCCTCAGAGTCGTTGTGGTTCTCCCAGGACAGAAGCCACTGTCTCTATGGACTTTTGTCTTGGTAGTCCTAGATAGATTTCTTAACTCAAGACTGCACAGGGAGGAATGAAGGACTCTCTTCCATCCAACTTGCTATTTTCCCAGGAAAAAAATGGCCCAGCTCATGGGAATGTGATCCAAATAAACTGTGGTCTCATTTCATTCTCTAACAGTATTTTTCTGTGTCCATGATGGGGGTGTATGTTAATTTAAACTTCATAGTAAATGTCAGAGGTCCATTTTTTTAAAGGTTAGCGATGGAAGATTATAGATGATTGATGTTCAGGTAAAAATAGATTGTCTACAATCTAAGCCAGAGAAGCAAGAACAAGTCAGAATTCTGTTCTAATGGGCCTTCAGGTTATGACTGTGACTAAGTGAAATGTACTAACCACATGTGTTGTAATGTGCTTTGAGTGGAAAATTTGGATATTTCACATTTCTCTATGAAATATTAATGTACCTCCAAATGTGTTAAATTTACAAGGGCATTTTAAAAAATTAACCAGTCATGTAGTTAAATATATTGTGTATGACATGCATTTTCCTAATGCTAATGTTACTTTCAGAGTGAAGCATGCATAAAACAAGGAAAATTCTACCCAAAGAAGAAGCAGATCCTCAAATACCTGCTCAACAGACAAAACCTGATGCTGTGAGTATCTTCACACTGCAGGGCTTTTAGTTACAGTAATCTATATTTAAATGTAAACTACAGTAGACTCAGGTAAAGTAGACTAGATGTAAAAGTGCAACAGTGCACTGCTAGTCAATTACACTTGAGTCTAATAAGCATGGAGGATGATATTCCATTGATGTCCGAATGTTTATGCTCATCTGCTTATTAGAAATATGTCCCATGACTGCCTTCTCCTCATGCTTTTACTCAAGAGTTAGTATGTGCTAATCTTTTTTTTTTGTGGGTCATGGGGCTTGAACTCGGACTGTGCTCTATCCCTGAGCTTTTGGCAGCTCAAGGCTGCTGTCCTACCCCTGGGCCTGGGCGTTGTCACTGAGCTCTTCAGCTCAAGGCTACCACCCTACATTTGAGCCAAAGCCCACTTCCTGTTTTCTAGAGGCTACTTAGAGATAAGCGTCTCAGGTCCTTTTGTGCCTGGGCTGGCTTTGAACCTTGATCCTCAGATCTCAGCCTCCTGAGTAGCTAGGATTACAGGTGTGAGCCACCACATCCCGATGCTAATCTTTGTGTAGATGAAAATAGTGGAAAAGTCATTGCAGGGCTACTATTTGGAGTATCCTATCTGGGAGAAGAGTAGCATCACTATGAATATATATGTATATATTTTTATATATACAGGCATATATGTACTGCTCTTCACAACATTTTCAATTTAAGATTTGATTTTATATTTCCTATCTGTGGAAATTACATACACATCATGTATAATGCTATATATGACATACAGATATGTATTATATATTATTGATATGTATTAATAATAAAATTGTGCATTCTCATACTCCTAAGATCAGCATGTTACTGAGGAAAATCCTCAATCAATAGCAACACCGGCTAAGACTCAAAATATTAAATCTGGGAAGAAGAAAATGGGTAAGGGAGCATGTGTGATTCCAGGTGAATCCTGGGAAAGAATGCTTCCTGGGGAAAAGGGATGTACATCCTGCATAGTGAAATACAAGGAAGATGTTAGAAAGGGGTCTGAAATATTGCTAAAAATTGACAAGATGGAAGGTGGATGTAACTTCCACTTACTTTCTTCCTTTTGTTGTCTTATATATTAATACGTTATGCTTTTTCCTCAAGATATATTTTATGTGTTTTGGAAATAAAGTCCTTGTTAGTGTACTAATTTTGCAAATCACTGTCACTTTCTCTCATTTCAGTCACTATACACAAGTGTGATTATACATATTGCCAATAGTAAGCTCTTACTTTAGAAAATTCTCTGGCCTTCATAAGATTAACAAAGCCTAATCCCAAATTTAAATGTCAAGAGCTCAGTGAATGATTTCTATAGCTTGATAGTCTTACTGATTTTATTTGATAATGTTTTCTAAAGTTGATCATTTAAGAAATAGGCAAATGCTGTGCTGTAATAATATACTTCTTTCGTTATTAGTGCTGGGATTATAACTTAGGGCCTTTCTTGGCTTGCTTGCTTGGTGCTCTACCACTAGAGTCACACCACCAGAAAGGCTTTGGGCTGCTTTAAAAATTTTGTGATGGAGTCTTTTGGACTTCTCTGCTGGAGCCAGCTTAGAATGGTGATCCTCTAGATCTGTGTTCTGAACAGAAGGGATCACAGGCGTGAGCCACATGGTCCATGGCTTGATGTAATACATGTTTACAAGTGGATTTTAGTAGGTAATTAATTTTCTATTAATATAACATCTAAAGTTAAAAATTCAAATACTGCCATGACACAAATGATTTCTTCCTTGAAACAACTTGATGTTTTGTGCATCAAGCTGTGGATAAGTGATTCATTGGTGAAATAGTTTATTGGTATTTTGTGTTCTATGTACATTGGACTTATTTGTGGGGCTTTTGATCTACTTCATTTTATCAAAATAAAGTTTTGTTTTCATTTCTGCAGTAACAGGGATTTCATGACGAGGTTATATTTTCTGCAAAATACAGTAAAAATGAACGTGCTGTGCTTTATCCTCTGGTCTTCCTTTGGAAAACAGGTTCCATAACATAAGCAAATAAATTTACAAAGTCCAGCTCTGACTTTTGCAAATGTTTCCAGCAAAAGAATCTGTACTACTCTGAGCTGGGTGCAGTAGCTCACACCTGTAATCCTAGCTACTCAGGAGCTGAGATCTAAGGATTATGGTTAAAAGCCAGCCCGGCACTAAAGTTCGTGAGACTCTTATCTCCAATTAACCACCAGAAAACCAGAAGTGACTATGTAGTTCAAGGGGGTAGGGCAGTAGTCTTGAGCTGAAGAGCTCAGGGACAGTGCCCATGCCCAGAGTTCAAGTTCCCTAACCAACCTCCCCACCAACCACTCTAACGCCAGAATCTGTGCTCTGGAGACACAATGTCCATTCTTCTTTCTTCTTCCTCTTTTTCTCTTCTCCCTCCTTCTCCTTCTTTTTCTCTCTTCTTTCTTTTTTTTCTGTGCCAGTCCAGAGGAATGAACTCAGGGCCTGGGTGCTGTCCCTGAGGTTCCCCCACAGGCCAATGCCCTTCATTCATTCAACATCTGAAGACCTTTACATTTTCTGAGATCAAGAAAAACCCTGGTCTAAATTGATCTCAAGATAAGGACTAATATGCAACAAAACAATAGCGTTGTGGAGTTGGGGTTCTATGTTGGTTAGCCTCTGCATCCCTCATTTCACTTCCTGAGCTATTATGCTCAAGACAGCACTCTACCACACCGCTCTACTTCAAGGTTTTTGGTAGTTAATTGAAGATAAGAGTCTCATGGATTTTTTTTGTCAGGAATGGCTTTAAACTGTGATCCTCAGCCTCCTGAATAGCCCTACCCCGAATATCTAAGATTGCAGGCATGAGCCACTGATCCCTGTCTTGATTTAGTATTCAATATGTAAGATTACTAATTTAATATGTCTAGTGTAATAAGAAGTATGACAATAGAAACATATAAAACATTCCATTAAATTGCTTGAGTAAAGTCTTGGGAAAATATCTGTCTTTTGTAGGGGTTTACTTTCTGTGATAGAAAACTTTTGCTATGATTTTCCTGAGATTGTCATGGGTTACATGCATTACCACACTAGAGTAAAACATCAAAAGTCTTTATGCATAATCAGAGTGGATGGGTATTATTACTTCCTCTTCATAAGTCATGTTTTAGGGGTTTTATTATGAGTCTGGCTTGGGAGCTGATGGATAGACACTGGCTCTTCAAAAGAGTTAAAGGTAACCATTGAGGTGTTTCTGATGTCTAGGGATGCATTCTACCAGATTGTGTGTCCTTTTCCATGCCAAAGCATGTTTGTGTGCATCATGAATGGAGATCACGCTGTGCTCTGGTGACTCACGTCTGTAACCCTAGCTACTCAGGAGGTTGAGATCTGAGGATCACAGTTCAAAGAAAGCCTGTGCAGGAAAGTTCATGAGACTCTTATCTCCAATAAACTACTCAGAAAAAGCCAGAAGTGGCACTGTGTCTCAAGTGGTAAAACACTAGCCTCAATACAAAGAGTTCAGGGACATGCCTACGTGCTGAGTTCAAGACTCCAGGACCAGCAAAGAAATGAAAGAATAAGAATCATGTGTTTTCCTATTTTCTAACATTATTTCTTTAGTAATGTACTTGAGCTTGTGTTGAGTGGCTCAACACCTGAAATCTTAGCTACTCAGGAGGCTGAGATCTGAATATTGGAGTTCAAAGCCAGCCTGTGCAGGGAATTCCATTAGACTCTTACCTACAATTAATCAAGACAAAACTGGAAGTGTTGTTGTGGCTCAATACTGTAGTAAAGCACTAGTCTTGAGCCAAAAAATCTCAGGAACAGTGCCCAGGCCCTAAATTCAAACCCACATCTGGCAAAAATAAAAAGTACTTGAAACATTCCCATAATGTCAGTTGACATGTAAACATTCTTATAAGGTAGATCAGATCTCAAATGCCTTTCAGACTGCAAGACAGAAACACAAAGTCATACTGAAATATGAACTGCTTCATTGTGCTTATCCTGGGGCTTAAACTCAGGGCCTGGGTTTTTGTCATGGCATTTGAACTCGCCCTGGGTGTTGTCCCTGAGCTTTTTAGCTCAAGGCTACCAGTACTCTACTCTTGAGCCAAGCCCCACTTCTAGTTTTGTAGAGGTTAATTGGCCATAAGAGTCTCCGGTCCTTTTGTGCCCAGGCTGGCTTTGATGCTTGATCCTCAGATCTCAGCCTCCTGTGTAGCTAGGATTATAGGCGTGAGCCACCTCGCCTGGCTGAGAAGTGTAAAGTATTTCTTGAGCAAAACAAATTTTGCTCAAGGCTAGTGCTCTAGCGCTTGCATCAGAGCTCCACTTTGGGCTTTTTCCTTTTTAAAGTAGTTTATTGGAGATAAGAGTCCCGTAGACTTTGCTGCCTGTGCTGCGCTGACTTTTAACCACGATCTTCAAATCTCAGCCTCCTGAGTAATTAGAATGACAGGCGTGAGCCATCAACACCCAGCAGAAAAATGAACTTTTTTCTTTTCTTTTTCTTCTTTCTTTCTTTCTTTCTTTCTTTCTTTCTTTCTTTCCTTCCTTCCTTCCTTCCTTCCTTCCTTCCTTCCTTCCTTCCTTCCTTCCTTCTTTCTTTCTTTCTTTCTTTCTTTCTTCCTTCCTTCCTTCCTTCCTTTCTTTCCTTTTGGCAGTTTTGGGGCATGAATTCTGGGCCTGGGCACTGTCCTTAATCTCTTCAGCTCAAGGTTAACCATTTACCACTTTGAGCTACAGTGCCACTTCCGGTTTTCTGCTGGCTAACTGGAGAATTTCATGCCCAGACTGGCTTTGAACCATAATCCTTAGATCTCAGCCTTCTGAATAGCTAGGATTACATGATGAACCACCAGCTCCTTATGAAAAGTGAACTCTTATAAAAAGGCATGTTTGAATTTAAGGCTACTAACCTACAGCTAGTAATACTTTTATGATAGGTTGCTTTCCAGAAATGCGTAACACATTTGTAGTACATGTTGGTCATATAATTTCTCTTACAAATTGAACTATTTTTTAAAGCATGTGAAAGGGGCATTCCTGCTCAGTGTACCAGAACTATGGATGAAAATGTAGAGTTTATATTAAATAACTTATACAGGGGCTAAAGGTACCCTAAGAAATACTTTACACTTCTCAGCCAGGCGAGGTGGCTCACGCCTATAATCCTAGCTACACAGGAGGCTGAGATCTGAGGATCAAGGATCAAAGCCAGCCCGGGCACAAAAGGACTGGAGACTCTTATGGCCAATTAACCTCTACAAAACTAGAAGTGGGGCTTGGCTCAAGAGTAGTGTACTGGTAGCCTTTAGCTAAAGAGCTCAGGGACAACACCCAGGGCGAGTTCAAGTGCCATGACTCATCAAAAAAAAGAAAGAAAGAAAGAAAGAAAAAGAAAGAAAGAAAAAAATACTTTACACTTCTCTATAGTAGGACTCAAACAAATGAAACCCTATCATTTTTTACATATTTCATTTCAACCATTCCAAATGTGATTTAAGCATTCCAAACATGACATTAGTGTTTTAGCTCTAATGCAATTTTTTGGCCAGTCCTGGCGATTGAACTCAGGACCTGGGCATATTTCTTGAGCTTTCTCAGGGCTAGCACTTTACCACTTGAGCCACAGCACCACTTCTGGCTTTTTCGGTGTATGTGGTCCTGGAGAATCATACCCAGGGCTTTGTGCATTGTTGGCAAGCATTCTGCCACTGGGCCACACTCTCAGCTTGCTCTAGTGCATGTTTAGTATTATTTTCAGTAAGACATCTAAGTCATGCTTGTTAAAACATTTTGTGCTATTTTTGTTTGAATTTGGACCAAAAAAAATACTCATGTCTGCTTTTCTACTCAAAATATCCCTTAAACATTGCGTTCAATCTTTTCTGAGGTTGAAGATTCTCTTGGGTTTTCTTATCTACCAAAATTGTTTTGTTTTGTTTTTTTCAGAATACCATTAATAGAAGCTAGAGTCCACCTTCACATTCTATGCTTGGGTTCACTACATATAAGCTAAAAGTTTTCCCCAAGACTCTGCCTCCATTCCTTTCATAAAATTCATTGGCTGTGCTGTTTGTATTCCTTTAGCATGTTCTCTGTGAAGTTCTACTAGTTAATATTCTGCCATGTTTCTTATAGGTAAAGGGAAAGCACAGAAATAAAAGAAGACAGCAACCTGTCAGATGTGCTTTTACAAGATACTTTACTTCTTACAGTAAAGTCTGAAGGTTCTTCGTAAAGAATTTCTGTGTATTGTGTGTCAAATTTATTTCTAGTCTTTGATGTTATGGAAAATTTTATCTTTTGAAATTTTATATATTTTTATGTTATCATATTGTGAACTTGAAAAAATTGTACGAGAGTACTACAATTTAAGATATCCATCTAAGCATCTAGTGAAAGTTTCCATTTCATTTGAGTTGGCATGTAAAGTATTTTTGAATATGGGTTTTGAAGCATAACTTAGCACTAGATAACCTGCCTACCAAGTGGGAGGCCATTAGTGTAAACTCGAGTATTGCCTAAATTTTTTTGAACATTGATTTAACTGAAAACATTATTCGATATATTTATTAATTCCAAAATTTCATTTCCAGTTACTTTGTGTTCATCACACACAGAGTCTGCAAAATCCTTGACTAGGGTTTTGTTTCTGCCTCAACACATTTTCATTTTATTCCCTTTACCTACTTACTGGTCTATAAAGTTTTGAATGAACATGATGATAGTAAAGTAATTTTCCTATTCCTCTTTCAATGAAAACCACAGGACTTTTAGCAGGTACATTTATTAGATTGTAAAAAATCCATTCCTACATTGCTTGGAACATAGGTTGAACATATATAAACATGCTTCAACTGTGCTTATTGAGGAAATCACAGTACTACCAATTGTCAGAAGGTGAGGTTAGCATCATTTATGCTGGAAATGTTCCCATGCTCTCTCTCCAGCTCAGATGATGGAGATCCACAGCTTTGATATGGTGAAGCTGTGAAATCAGAACAAGTATGTTCTCAGGTCCATTAGACTTTTTACAGGGTGAGTTTAAAGTGAAGGGTCAGAAAGGGCCAATGATAAGTATTGAATTCTCAATAGCAGTTTGTCGGTAAATTGTGTGTATATCAGGGTCATGCTAACAAGCCAAGAAGAATAAGGAAAACCTTAGAACACTCATGAAGTTGATATTCCGTTGAATGCACTCATTCAGCCTTGTTACTACTTATGTGACAGAGAGTCAAATTATTGGCTTGAACAAAAGCTATAAAACTTAGTAAATACAGAATACTCAGATAAGGTATTAAAATTTATTATGTATATTAAATTTGACTAGGATTTTTGTATTTTTACAACTGAAATGTCTGCAAATAAACTGTGCAATTCATCCACTGACCAAAACACAAGATAGATGAAAGGGAGATGCTGGGATTCTGGACTGAAAAAGTGCACAGCAGAAATATCATGCCCTTAGGATAGAAGAGCTTCAGTGATTTATGTCCAGTCAAGGCAATGATAATTGCTATCCAAAATGAAACATAAAACCTCAACATCAGCTGGGTGCCCAGTGGCTATAGCCTGCAATCCTAAATATTCAGAAGGCTGAGATCTGAGGATTATGATTCAAAATCATCCTGGGCAGGCAGCAAAAAGCCACAGGTAGAGCTGTGGGTATAGTTTTAGAATGCCAGCATTGAATGAAAATGATAAGGGGATAACCCAGGCTATGAGTTCAATCCCCTGTACTGGTGCGGATGCACATGTACTTACCTGTGTGCACACACATACACCCCAACACACAACAACATTTAGAAAAACAAAACTGCATCAGAACAACTGTAATATAGTATTGATAAAGTTTGTCTTTCTAAGTAAAGTATGGAATGTGACTATTCAAGTATGGCAGATAGACATATAATAGCACCTATTATAAATAAAACCAAAAAAATTATCAGCTGTGGGGCTTGAATGCAGGGCTTGGGTTCCTCAACTCTTTTGCTCAAGGCTAGGGCTCTATCACTTTGAGTCACAGAACCACTTCCAGTTTTCTGGAGGCTAATTGGAGATAATCGTCTCACAGGGTTTCCTGCCCAGTCTGGCTTCAAATCATGATCCTTCAAGCTCAGTCTCCTGAATAGCTAGATTAACGCGTGAGCCACCAGTGTCCAGCAACCCAATTTTTAGAAACCTTAATAAAAATAAAACTTGGGAAAACAAGTCTTGTAGAACACACGCACACACACACACACACACACACACACACACACACACACACAAGCATACATAAGAGTAAAAATGAGAACTCGCAATAAAAATAAAAATTCTAGGGCTGGGAGTTTGGCCTAGTGGTAGAGTGCTTGCCTAGCATGCACAAAGACTGGGGTTCGATTCCTTGGTACCACATACATAGAAAAAACCCAGAAGTGGTGCTGAGGCTCAAGTGGTAGAGCTCTAGCTCTCAGAAAGTCCAAGGACAGTGCTCAGGCCCTGAGCTCAAGCCCAGAACTGACAAAAAAATAAATGAAAATTATACAAATAAAAAGTTACAATTATAGAACACAACTGGTATAGCTGACTGATAGGCTTAGGAGAAAAAGAACCAATCATGTAATGGAGGTACAGAACAACTGGGTAACACAAATAAAATAATGAAAAATAACAGCATTGTGAGAAAACACTGATTCATATAAACCTGTGTGAAAACAAGTATATATCCATGTCAATATCTAAATCTAGATCTAGATATATCATTTTTTGTTGTTGTTGCTGCTGTTGTTGGGCATAGGGCTTGAACTCTGGGCCTGGGCACTGTCCCTGAGCTCTTCAGCTCAATGCTAGCACTCTACTACTTTAAGCCACAGTGCTAGCTCTGGTTTTCTGGTGGTTATATGGAGTTTCCTGCCCAGGCTGGCTTTAACTGCAATTCTCAAATCTCAGCCTCCTGAGTAGCTAGGATTACAGGTGTGAGCCACTGGAGACAAGCACTATTTTGATTTTTTTTGATTCTGGTCCTGAGGCTTGAACTCAGGGCCTCTGCACTGTCCCTGACCTTTCTGCTCAAGGCTAGTGCTTTATCACTTGAGATACAACTCCATTTTTGGCCTTTTGGTGGTTGAGTCTTACAATCATTCCTGTCCAGATTGTCTTTGAACTGTGATACTCAGATCTCAGGCTCTTAAGTAGCTAGGATTACAAGCATGAGCCAAGTTTCCTGGCATTCTTACAGTTTTTAAGTTTGTAGAAATAGTACTGTACTTTCAGATGTAGTATCTTAGGATATAGTTTGCTACATGGACTTAAGTAATGACTATAAATGCAGATGAGAAAACAAGTCTTGGGGAACACACACACACACACACGCACACACACATACACACATACACACACACACAAGCATACACACACATCTAAACATCATAAAGATTGAGTCTATTAGATTCCTAAAATACAATGACAATATAAGAAAAAATTCAGGTGACCCTCACATTGTCATTTTTGCTATTCAACAAAGTAGTTAGTGAATACAATTGAATACAATGTATCTTGATCAATGTAACCCCTTTCAACAGGAAAACAACAAATTGGACTTCATTACAATTAAATTATATGTGTGTGTGTATATATATATGGATATATGGATAGTTGCCAAAAGTCAGAAGTCATCAAAGTATCCACCAGTAAATAGACAAAATCTGCTATGTCCATATAATAATGAATAGGACATGGACTCTCCCAATGTTTTAGAAACAGGGTAAGCTTTCCATCAGCGTCCTAGACACCATTGGTTGTATCTATTACAATACAGATAACAAAAAATTGAAAGAATAAAGCAGAAGAGCCCCAGAATGAAGATGACAGTAACCTCACTGGTTATCCAGGTGCAGTCCTGAACTCTATGAATCCTAGCCTAGGAACAGATGTACATTTACTGTGGGACTGGCCTTGCTCACTGCTGTTGCTTGTGCATGACTAGGGAGAACCTTTTGTTGGTAATAGTCTACCCTCTGCTCCTAGATTTTAGTCCCCCTGGCTTCTCCAGCCATGATCTAGAGAGAAACACATTGGGAAAAATAGATTTTCCTCTGGGGTTGGTGGCTGCCATGTTCCCATATCTGTAGATGGCAGTGCTGCTCCATGCAGTAACCCTCAGACCCTTTTTGCCCCTACTTTTTGAGCCAAAAGAAAAAAAGAAGGAAAGAAAAGGCCTACAGCCTGTTTGAGATAAAACAACAACAGGAACAACAGCTCCACCCCCCCCATTGGCTGCATCCAACATGTCCTGCAGATGGCGCTGCACTTTCTGCTGTGGTCCCAAGGACAATTCACCATATGGGAACAAAACAGCAGTTCTGTTGAATGTTCACCTAGATCCCTTAGCAGCTTGTATTTCTGCTTCTACGAATACTCTTGTCCTTGATATCCACCTATTCCTAGGCTTTATGTACCTTCGTCATTTGATTGTTCATCCTTGCCATAGTTATTCAATCTCATTACGAACAATTTTATAGAATGGTATAAGGGAAGCGGTGGGTGGAAAAGGGGTGAAGATATTGAAGTGGTGACACATGTAAGCTGCTTTGTTAAATTGCAAAAAAAATCAGTACATAACCTAAAATTAAAATAAGTAAGGGAAGAGATGGGTTGGGAGGAGTGGGTGAGAATGTTAAAAGGGGTGATAAAGATGCACTGTATTCATAAGCTGCTTTGGTGAATGACAACTTCTCTGTACAACTACGTAAAGATAATAAAAATATTTTTAAGAAATAAAGCCCTAAGAGTCTGGATGAAAACATAATTAACTGTCTATAATATTTTCTGACAGATCTCCTTGGAGGCTTCTTGTTCCTATAGGTTTGCTTAAAAACAACCAAGATTCATATCATCCTGTTTCGAAACTCATTTTTATATTTTGGAAAATTATGTTCATTAAAGCAAGATTTGCTGGACACAGGTGGCTCACGACTGTAATCCTAGCTACGCAGGAGGCTGAAATCTGAGGATTATACATCAAGGCCAGCTTGGTCAGAAAGATAGGGAGATTCTCACCTGTAATCAGCAAAATCTGGAAATGGAGATGTGGGTCACGTGGTAGACTGCCAGCCTCGATGAAAAACGCTGAGAGAGAGTGTGAGTTTAAACCCTAGTATTGGCAGTAAAAGAAGATGGAGTGATGTTAAGAGATGTGGAAGTAGGGGGTGAGAAGAAATGATGAGAATGGGTGACTATGATCAAAGCGAGGTATATATATGTAGAGAACTATCACTAAGATAGTTACTTTACACAGATAATATACACTAATTAAAATTAATATGCTAATTAAAATTGAGAAAGAATGATTAGTCATTTTGTTTCAAATGCAAAAGTATCTTTAAATGTCCAATGTTTCAATGAAAGGGGTTCAGAACACTAATAACTCAAAGTATTATTATTATTATTATTATTATTATTGTCAGTTGTGGGACTTGAACTCTGGGCCTGGAAATTGTCCCTGAATTCTTCAGCTCTACCCCTTGAGCCACAGCACCAAAGTATTGTTTTCAAAACAACATGGCAAGACAGCCTTATGAAGGCAGGTGCTGTTTTCTGTTTCCTTGAATGGACTCTTGGGGGAGGATGCTACCTAGCATTTAGTAGAGGCCTAAAAAAGAAAGTAAAAACATAGTGTCATTATACATATACACATACACATATGCATACATCTGCACATACATGTATATGCACACATATATGCAACATATATACTGGTTGCTTCATAATACTAGAGTTTAATGAATCTACAGTTTATTGTATATTATTATCATTAAGCATTTTGCAGGTAGCATTTACCTGTGTCATTAAAATCAATTATACTTTTCTCACCCATTCAGCTGGCTTAAACAAGGGCCATTTGGATATTTGGTAAAAGACTCTGTAGAGAGTCCACGTCTTTCAATTGCAAGACTCTTTCCTTAATTGTGTAGTATATATCACTTAGGATCAAATTAATAAGATACAGCGAGCAATTTCCTTGGTAGATTGAATAGCCCTTTGTTGCCCCATGTTTTTTTTTTGATTAGCTGTCATTGTTGGCTGTCTCTCCTGAGGGTCGTAGCTTGAACACCTGATGATACTGAAAAATTGTAACACCTAAATCAGGCCCTTTGTCTCTATGGTCTTGGCTCAAGAATCCACAGACACTGAAGGAAAAGTTAAGCAGTGAAGATTTACTGAAGACAAAGGTGAACAGAGCTCCTGCTAGACAGGCAGGTTCACAAAGGAGGGCACCATGTTAGGTTTATCATATAATGATTAATGAGGTGTTCATAGGAGAGAACTACATGACTCCAAATTGATTCTATAATCTGTGTACCATACTAGTAACCCAATCAGAGGTTCTCCTCAGTCTGCCTGAGTTTTTCATGAGTAGTTTATCCCCTCTAACTGGGTACCTGCTTTGATACACACTTCTGGGGTCCAATCCATCCTTTGCTCATGTGTAAGTATCCAGAGGGGCAAAAAGACAGGACACCTATAGATCCCCATGACTAAGGTCATGGTCCTGTGGTGTCTAACGGCCTGAATGCACAACTGCTCAAGGTCATGATGATGTGTTGTCTAAGGGCCTGAATGCACAACTGCTCAAGGAAGGAATACAGAACATCTCTGGGAGGAGGAAGTTGATTGGATTGCCAAGCCAGACTCTTTTTCTGCGTTCGCTGAGATTCTCGGAGGCATTTTAGTATTATTTAGTTCAGTGGCTTAAAGTTAGTCTAGTTAGCTAGGTGCTTGTGGCTTTATGCCAGTCAGGAGGCGGAGATCTAAGGATCCCAGTTCGAAGTCAGTACAGGTAAGAGGGTCCATGACACTCTTTTCTCCAATCAACTACCAAAAAGCCAGAAGCAGTCTTTGTCATAGATACATATTGATCTATATAATATACCAATATATGTGTATAGAATGTAAGAGTCAGCTTAATTTTAATTATGTTCTTAAATTTATGTGCCAGTGATTGCATTAGAGATTTTTTTCTTGAATACTTGTTCATAGAGCATGAAATATAATGTAAAAACTCAGTATTAATAAAAACTTTTAATAAAGAAACCTAATAGCTTTAACATCTCTAACAGCCACACCCCTAAAAACACCTGATGCTAATTTCCAAAATCATAATCCTAACGACCCAGAGAACCCTAAGTGTCCTAACAGCCACTAAACCTAGTAGCACCTGAAACTAATAAAGCAAACTCCGCTCCTACAAACTAGAAAAGAAATAACAACCCTAACACTAAACTTCAAACAGACCAACAGCCCTAACTGCCCTAAAATAAAAACAGCCAGAAGCAGAGTTGTGGACCAAGTGGTAAAGTGTTATCCTTGAGTACAAAAGCTCAGAGACATTGTCCAGGTTCTGAGTTCAAGCCCCAGGACTGGCACAAAAAAATCATGTAAGCCTGCTGTGTTGATTTGTATCATGTAATAAGGATCTTTGGATACAAAAAAAATAAAGACAATGTTAGTGGCATAATTCCCAACAGTCTATAGCAACAATGGATATGATCACTTAACAGTAAACACTATTTATGAAGCAAGTCTAATATGACTCTACCAGCTTCCCAATGTTACTATCTGAATCAGTTTACTTCCCAAAACTTGCTATTTCCTCAGTCTGAAGAAGAGTGGATAGGTGATGTTGGCAGCTGGCACAGATATGCAGATACAGGGAGAAGTGTGTCTGAAGAGCCCCCATTTCCAGTGTAGAAACTCCTCTTTCATATTGCAAAGTACAGGAAATAGGATTCAGTGTTGCACCGAAAGGAAAGATTGTGAAGTGGGATGTTCTAATAAAATTGCTATTGTTCATGTCTGTGCATAGTATGCATGCACGTGTGTGTGTGTGTGTGTGTGTGTGTGTGTGTGTGTGTGTGTGTGTGTGTGTATGCTGGTAGTGTTGCTTGAACTCAGGACCTTGCACAGTCACTGGCTCTTTTTTGCTCAAGGCTGGTGGTCTAGCTTTTGAGCCACACTTCCAGGTCCAACTTTTCACTGGTTAATTGCAGATAAATGTCCTATGGAATTTTCTGCCTGATCTGACGTTAAACAATGGTCCCTAGATGTCAGCCTCCTGAGTAGTTAGGTTTTCAGGCTTGCACAACCAAAGCCCAACTGGAAAATGAGATTCTTTTTTTTTCTGCTGCAGACAACAACTTTAATTGGAACATAATAGATTAACTATCAAAAGATAAAAAACGTACCAATGTAGTTAGACAGGTAGGAGTGCCTATATGTTTAAGAAAGAGGGTTGGTGTTCATGGCAGTAAATTCCAGCTTCCCTGTCTTTTGGAACTTGTCAAATACAGTGCACATTTTGGCATTTGGTATACACATATCTCACACAGATTCAAATGGAGAACACAGATTTAAAGCTCATAGAATTTCTGGCTTAAGAAATTGTGGGTAGGTCAAGTGACAGTGAGAAGCCCTGAGTTCAAGCCCCAGTCCAGGCATGAAAATAAACAACAGATGATATTTCTTCCTTTAAAAAAAAGAGATTGTGCGTAAGGGCCAGGAGTTTGGCGTAGTGGTAGAGTGCTTGCCTAGCATGCACAAAGACCTGGGTTCTATTCCTCGGTACCACATACATAGAAAAAAGCCGGAAGTGGTGCTGAGACTCAAGTGGTAGAGCTCTAGCCTTGAGCAAGTCCAAGGACAGTGCTCAGACTCTGAGCTCAAGCCCAGGACTGGCAAAAAAAAGAAATTGTGGGTAGATGGGAAAGGTGCTTGAGAAGAAATAAAATTAAGACACATCTGGATTCCAAGCCATTTATTGGGGATTGGTTGAGTCTGAAATCTCATAGAGCTCATTCTTCTTCATGCTTTATATATACCTAGGAACCTTGACTGCTAAGATTTTCTTTCTTGTTTTCAGGGATCCAGAGAAGCTCAATCTCAAATAATAGGCCTCCAACACAAGACTGTTGTTAAGAGCAAGAACCAAATCTACACAGTGGTTTAAGGCTAGGAAAACTTGGAATTCCCACTGTAGCTACAAATACCAATCTGTTGTCTCCAGGAATCTCAGGCTTCCCTTATAGTTGATATTCTATCTTCCCATCTCCTTCCACCAGGAACTTGAGTGGAATTCTAGACTGTCATATTATTTTGTATGTTTTCATAGTGTTTCATCAATTTTTTAAACAAGTTAACTTTCTTTTTGGAAAATGAGATTCTTAACAAGAAGTAATTTGTATTGTAAAGGTCTTTGTAACTGGGAATGGACCAAGTATGCTTCACTACCAATTTCTTGATAACAATAAAGTGAGGAAGTAGGCAATACTATTCATTAAAGGGTTAGCCAAATTGAAATTGGCACTCCAGGATGTGTGTGCTTAAAGTAATAAAAATGCAAGATGTTTGAATTCTGATACATACAATACTATTCTGGAACCCCCCAGAAATAATAGTGTACATGTAATGACATGTCACTCAACTTAAACAAAGGGTACTAAGGGCATTGTGTGGAAACTCTAGAAAGTAACTTCTCATCACTGCACCTCCTGGTTTTAAATTGAAAACCTGCAACTCTCCTTAAGAAGAAACACATGTTTTTTTTCTCAATCTAAGTAAAGCCTGAGTCAACTAAGGTCCTATAATCTAAAAGAAAAAAATATTTAGGCACGAATGACACTGACAAGTTCCATACCTTCTCTGCTCAGAAGCAGAAGTGTTTTCTATTGTATAAGAGCACAAAAAATAAAGATTTCTGAATTTCTTTTTTCCAAGTGAGTTAAAAAGGGAAATCACCTGGGCATTATTGGCTCAGGCCTCTAATCCTAGCTACTCAGGAAGTTGAGATCTGAAGATTTCAGTCAGAACCCAGCTCAGGTAGGAAAGGTCATAAGTCTTTTATCTCCAATTAGTTACTTAAAAAATCCAGAAAAGGAGCTGTAGCTCAAGTGCTAGCCTTTAGCAAACAAACAAAAAACTCAAGGACAGCACCCAGTCTCTGTGTTTAAGCCCTAGGACTGGCATGAAAACAAAAGGAAGGAAAACGGAAATGAAGTTGGCTCACCAACTGAAATGGAACCTTGGATAAGAAATGTGTCTGAGTAGACTAGACAGAACACAAGAAAAAATATTTCACTCATAATAAGATAGGGACAGTGCTTGGGGTGAGGTCCTGCCCATAAGTAAGGTAGGTCTATCTAATTTCCCGAGAGCAATCCTTAGGACACTTATGGTATGAATTACCTAATCCACAGGAGAAGGGGAGAATATGGATGCTGGAGTATTAAATTACACATTCATATCTGAACCAGAAGGGATTGAGAAAGGTCAGTGTTTTCATGAATGTACAGAAAGGAGAACAGTGTTGCTAATGATAAAAACCATGTGTGTTCCACCTCAGAACAGGCTCCCCATCCTCTATTATGGATCTGCTTTTATAAGCAAGATTTGGTAAACCCTCAGAACTGGAGCTGGAGCTGTCCATTTAACTGGGCATTTTGAAAGGATTTGAAAGCAGGCACCTGGGCTGAATGATGCTAACACTTTGAACACTTGAAGTGGAACTCAAACACCCAGGAAAAAGCGCACGCATGTGTGTGTGTGTGTGTGTGTGTGTGTGTGTGTGTGTGTGTGTAAAAATCATGAACATCAACCTTGCCCATCTCCAGTGATAACTTGTTTGTCAATTTATAGTCACTATCTAGAATGAATCCCTGACTGACTAAGCAAACAGAAACATACACTCAGGAAAATTGGAAAAAAATACTTGTGTAATTGCTAGCTAACACATATATAACACTGGCAAATATCTATGAGCTGCTTGTCTGAACAATTCTGGACCTCTTTGCTCCATCTCACCTATATAAGACTTTCGTCACCATATTGATCAGACACCAAACACCTTGTCTAGGTGAATTTTGGCATTATTCCAAGGGGTTGCATTGGGTTGTGCCTTTTCTCTTTAGAGCGGTGACAATTATCTACATTCTTTCCCTATTTACATAGGGTTCTATCTCCTACTAAACAGCACATGGTTATTGGGAGACAGTAACTTGACAACGACATTGTTTCCAAGGGCACATTTTCTATTCACAAAACCAAGCAGAAGGGAACAGAGCAGGATGCACATCCAGATTTTCAGTAGAGCCTCACATGAAGAATGCACTCTACAAATTTGTTCTGTTCTATATTCCAAAATTGTTCACCTGTAATAGAACTACAAGTACCCTAACATAGTAACTCAGATCTTACAGCCAACACTATTGGCAGATTGCTTCCTCCAGGTGTATTCACCATGGTAGAACCTGACCTTTCTAAATGGAAGGGATGTTTGAATACATGAGAATGCTTAAATCTGAGACAAAGAATAAGAGGCAAACATTCTCCTCAAGAAATCTTTCAGATCCATTTTTAAGGACAAATAGAATTATCATCGATCCACCTAGACATGGTTCACACACATGCTTAAATGATAGGTAGAGTCCTATACTGGTGTAGGTTTGACTGGATGATGATTTCCAACCATTTTCCAGCCACAGTACTGTAAATAAACTATGATAGCTTTATTGTTCCTGGCGGCATAGCAAACTGAGTTACCAATTCATAGGACACTAGCAAGAGACATTAGACTGAAGAACATAAAGTACACATCCATTTCTATTGGGAAATCTTTCATTCATTCTCGTCTTACAGAACAGAAAATGATCAAAATTTCAGTCTATATTATCTAAGCAAAATGAATGGAAATAGTTTGCATGTGTAGTCTTTTGGGAATGAAAAGAATAACTTATGAAATAAGAGATGCTCTTCCCTTATTATTATGGAAGTTATGTAAAATACCTGATCACCACAAACTTAAATGTCACTCACTTAACCAACAATCCCTTGATCCTATTATTCTTTCTACCAAGACTAGTTCATTAATTTCTGAAAACTTGTCTCAATGAGGATCATTCCTATTCATCAGTTAGTGACCATAGGTCATTTGTGTTGTATGAATCCTTGTTGATTTCTTCTTTTTGTGGGTTATGGGGCTTGAACTCTGGGCCTGTGCACTGTCTCTGAGCACTTCAGCTCAAGGTTACCACCCTACCCCTGAAGCCACAGCTCTGCTTCCCCTTTTCTAGTGATTAATTGGACATAAGAGTCTCAAGGTCATAGTATGAAGCTAATTGAAAAGACCGCCAGGATATTGAAACAAAAGCCATATAATGAATGATGGTTGTCCTTAATGTACTAGGTTATCTCTCATCTCTTTTGCTATCCCTTGCTTATCTCATATTGTTACAGTATCTCATTTTGTTATCTGATATATTGGATTTATTTGTATTTGGTTATTTGAAATTGGATAGGGAAGAGGGGAAAACCAAGATAGGGGGGTGGAAGGGAGGGTAAGGGGGACCAGGACATGTGAAAGGGTATCAATATATGTGAATTAATGCACCTTCTATCTGGCAAATATCATGTAACCCTTTTATTAATTACAATAAAAAATATAAAATAAAAAAGAGTCTCAAGGTCTTTTCTGCTTGGGCTGGCTTTGAACCTTGATCCTCAGATCTCAGCCTCCTGAGTAACTAGGATTACAGGTGTGAGACACTGTACCTGGCTCGCTCCCCCCCCCCCCCTCTCTCTCTCTCTCTCTCTCTCTCTCTCTCTCTCTCTCTCTCTCTCTCTCTCTATTCCTGTTGTTTGAACTAGGTGCTTATGCACTGTCCCTGAGCTTCTTTTTGCTCAAGGCTAGCACTCTACCACTTGAGCCACAATGCCACTTCCAGCCTTTTCTGTTTATGTGGTACTAAGGAATCAAATCCAGGGCTTCATGCATGCTAGATAATCACTCTAACACTAGGGCATGTTTCTAGACCCCCCTGTTGATTTCTTGAGCTCAAGAAGAAGATCAACTATTTTTCCTTTGGTAGGAGTTCTCTGTTCCAGTGACTCAGCCTCTTGCCCTGTATATAAAGGACTTTGTGCCCCCTTGATATTTTTATGGACTCCTTTGATTCCTCAAAGAATCCTTCTGGTTTCCTGCATCTCTACAATAGTACACTACAAAATGTGCTTGATAAACTCCACATACTGGTTACAGAATAGTTTGTGTAGAGTTCCAGCGCCTAGAAGGCTGCAAGGCAAAATAGTTGGCCGACAGGATGACGACTTCCTGGAGTTCACAGATGTCACCAGAGGGAAGAGTAACTAGGAAGGTAATCGTTCCATTTAATCATCAATTTGAAATATGACAGAAAAAAACCTACTCACAGGTGTCACCAGAGGGAAGAGTAACTAGGAAGGTAATTGTTCCATTTAATCATCAATTTGAAATATGACAGAAAAAAAACCTACTCACAAGTTCTAAGGCTTGCTCAGTCACAGAGAAACCACCACTGATCAATGGACCCAGGTTCGTTGTGTTGTCACAAGTAGCAACTGAATAGAAGCCATGAAATTCTCAAACTGCAGCAATATATACACATGTGATACGCGTTTGCAGTTTCCTTGTTTGGAGTGGGCCAACAGAAGCTGGTGTCAAGGCCCTGTAAAGGTAAAACCAGGAGTTCATTACAGAGGGCTCCTGGAGAAAGATTTTTGGGCTTCTTTTCTTCAGAGCTGATAAGAGAATGAGGAAAGAATTCTCAAACATTCCTTCAAGGAGAACTCTAGTTGAGTAGAGCAAGTGGAACTTTTTCCTATGAGTTCATACTTCTGCATGTTTCATTGAGAAACCAGAGAGATTTATATCAGAGCCCAAAGGGGCCTTTACTAATCCTTGTGGGCTTGTTCCTAAGAAGAACACGGAAAGATCCCTTGTTCAGCTTGTTCAGCTCAAGAGCCTGGAGCACAAGGTGGTTATGAAATTCAATATTTCCAAACACAGTTCTGAGAGTAAAAAATTCTGTGAAGACATATCATGATCCAAGCTTGGAACTACTTTGGGTGGTGGAGAAGGAGGTTCAATCACCTGTGGCTGTCCACATGAAGGACATTTTCCAAGCCTTTGAGTGCTTCTCTTATCAAGTACATTGAAAACTCAGACAAACCTCAGACCTCAAGTCAGAGATGGGTTTCCAGGTAAGAGTAATGAGGAGAATGTGTTATGGTGGTGGTGATCCAACTTATGTATAGCAAAGCTGACAGGAGAATAATCTACTACATTTCTCTCTTGTATTGCACCACAGCACATATTTTTCCCTTGCCCCTTGCTTTTCCTTCTCAAGGTAGCCAAATCCTCCATTCACCAGTGATTTTTAGAGTTCCCTGAGATCCTTGGTGACACGATCTCTTCCTCTGACCAGTGATGTCACCCTGTTCCCAGTGGTTCTGATTGATATTCCTGTGTTGATAATCCAAATCTATATTTCTCTGCTGATCTGCTCTTCTCTCTGCCAGGTCTAAAGACTGCCCAAACCTCTCTTCATCTAAACTTCTCAGTCTTCTCACCTTGCTATTTTCAAACATTATCTTCTCCTTCTCATTCTATGCTATTCTGCAAAAGTGTGATGCATTTGCCCACTCTCTTCATCAAAGCCTTCATAAAGAACTCTCATTTGGGATCCATCTTCAATATGTCTAGTTCAGTCCATCTTCACTGCTACAGAGATGATCCATCAATATCACTTACTGCACTCTTTTAAGAACTTCATTGTGAACCCTCAGCATCCATTTCAACCCCACTGTTACCTACCATTACAGAAAATTCAAATTCAAAGTTAATGTTAAGGTTAAATTTAAAACTGCAAGACAGGTGTTGGAGGCTCACACCTATAATCATATTTACTCAGGAGACTGAGATCTGAGGGTCATAGTTCAAAGTCAGCCTGGACAGAAAAGTCTGTGAAACTTTTATCTCCAACAAAATACTTAAAAAAAATCCAGAAGTGGCACGGTTGCTCAGAAGTTAGAGTTCGAGCTTTGAGTAGAAAAAAAGAAGCAGCTCAGGGACAGCCCCCAGGTGCTGAGTTCAAGCCCCAGGATTGGCATACACAAAAAGCCAGGGCAAGAAAATCTATGAAAATCTTATTCTCCAACTAATCAGCAAAAATGGTATAAATGCAGCTGTGGCTCAATTAATAGAGTCCCTGCCTTGAGTGAAGATGTCAAGGGACAGTACTGAGGTCTTGAGTTCAACCCCTAGTACTGTACACACACACACACCACCACCACCACCACCACCACCACCACCACCACCAACAACAACAACTGTTAAAAGAACCAGAAGAGGAAGGGAGAATTGAACTTCACCTGTTGTGACAGTCTCTCAATGATTTAGAACAAATTCCACCACAGAGTAAATGGGATGGATGTGTCAGCACATCTGACAAAGTGTTGAAAAGACTTTGATTCATAGTGGTGGCCACATGCTATTCCTGTGGCCCAAAGCTGAATCATGACACCTAAACTACAGGAGAGAGTTCTTTTCCTCTCCCAATTACCTTTAGTAAGTCTGAACAGAGAATGCTCTGGTTTCTTCATACCTATTAATTTACCCTAGCTCATCCTATGTCTAAGGACCTATGTCAGTTGACTGGCAAGGCTTGCCCCTCAGGATTCTAGCTGGGTAAGAAGTTGTTGGATCTGATTTCCCTTTGTTTAACTTGTTTTGTTTATATTGAGAGATAACTTTAATAGCCTCTATAATTACACTTATGAAGATAAGATCTTACACATGTAATATGGTTTGGTACTCTATATAAATGGAAAAAAGAGATCCTGTGCAAGATTTTTTTCCCAGTCCTGGGGCTTGAACTCAGGGCCGAGCACTGTCCTTGAGCTTTCTCAAGGCTAGAGCTTTACAACTTGAACCACAGCACCACTTCTGGCTTTTTCTGTGTATGTGATACTGAGGAATCAAATGTAGGTCTTCATGCACACACTCTACCACTAGGCCAAACTCCTTGCCCTATTGGACAATATTTAAGTTGCTGGCCGGTATTTTGTCTGGGCATCCCATCTGGGAATATATGTGCAGTGCTGGAAAAAAATGAGAACAAGTACTTCTTATCACAGCAAGCTCCTTGTCTCTAACCATGTGGCAAAGGTTTTAGAATCATACTTTACATTTCAAGTTGCCTATGTTCTCAGTGCATTTCAGACAGGAATTTAAATGAGATGCTGAGCAAGTTCTCATAAAGCACTCATACCAGTGATTATGAGGGCAATTAATCAAAAGTATGTGGAGGCTTAAAGTAATGGACTCTTAAAACTTTATAAAACTGAGACATATATTTACATCACTCTTAAGGTAGAGGGTACATATGATTGTCTGCTAATTCATGAGAATACAAATAATTAGTAAGAATAATTTAATTCATTAGAGTAAGTATGGAGAAATTTAAGCCAGGCAGCAATACAATTCACTCCAAGACATTAACCCCAGGCCTTTCCACACAAAATAAAGAATATCAGGAAGCATTCTGGAAATGATCGTGGTGTGTGATGTACCATCCTAAGCTCTGGACATGGATTACCTTATGAAATCTTCATAAAAGCCTATGAAAGCTAGGTGCTGGTAGCTCATGCCTGTAATCCTAGCTATTTAGAAGGCTGAGATCTGAGGATTGTGGTTTGAATGAAGCCAGACCAGCAGAAAAGTCCATGAAACTCTTATCTCCAATAAACTATAGAGAAAAAGCCAGAAGTGGTGCGAGACATGAGCACCAAGCCCCAAGCCCTGAGTTCAAATCCCAGGACCAGCAAAGATTAAGAAGTCTAGAAGGTGGATTGAATTATCAGCCCCATTTCATACCAAGGCAGAGAAGAAACAGGAAGATAAAGTACATGTGTAACCGTGAGCCTTCTTTTCTCTTGTCCCTCAATGAAACATTCTGCCTCCCACATTCAAAGTTCCATTTCAGTTATTGCAAAACCACCAGTTCAATTTTCCCATGTCACCCAAAGGCCTCATTTGGTTTTCAGCTTAGATAGTCTCCTATGGCTCCACTCTAGAGTGAGAGCCAGTATTGATTTCTTGGTCTACCCAGATAACTTTTGTAGGTCCTGCCCCAGAGGGCATGATAGTCTGTTAACCTTATTTCTCAGAAGAACTAAGGCACTCATCTGTGATGTCAGTTCTGGTGCCCCTGCTCTTTTGCCAGATGGGATGGTTGTGTAGTAGTATAGGGAGGAAATGACTGGGAAAAAGCTGGGGCCACCAGACTCACAGGCATCATCACCATATCCAGTCAAAAGAGATTCTCTGAAGTGACAGAGCTCAGAATAGCTTCCTTCCTTTGTATATGCTGATACTGCCAGGGCTGCAAACCGATTATTGTTGGGATGGCTGGAGAGAGGAAGGCATCCTGTACCTTACCTACTGGGAATCTCTAGTGCAGGGTCTCAATAGCTTGATCCTTAGCCTGGGCATTAGCCAGCGGGCATTCTGCCTGAAGGGGTGCAACAGCAACAGAAGTCTGAGGAGAAGTGCTAACTAGAGATGCAGAAGGAAAACAAGTGGATGTTCCAGAAGATGCTCAAGCACTAGAGGAAAGGTAATTGAGACGGTGGTCCTTGTGGGACAGATTAGAAGGCAGGCAGGCAATGCTATGTTGCCAACTTCTAGGCTTGTGTTCCTTTTAGAGACCTGTGAGCTATCTTTGAAGGACTCTCTGAGTTGAGTACATCTGATGACCAGAATCTTCTCAGCATTACATTTAACCAGCCCTTAGGAAGGCCCTCATTTCTTTGGCCTGTCTGCTTTAGTGTGCCTTTGAGGTATGGGATTGGTTGATCATCTGTCTAAAAGACAACTGGGACACTAACTAGGATTACGGAATCCCTATGATGTCCTTTAAATAATGAAAACAGTCACTAATGTCCTTTGAAACTTATTTCCCCCTCCTCTGTTTTTTTTTAATTTATTTTTTTTGGTCGTGAGGCTTGAACTCTGGGCCTTGACACTGTCCCTGAGCTCTTCTGCTCAAGTCTAGCGCCCTTACCCCTTGAGCCACAGTGCCACTTCCGATTTTCTGGTGGTTAATTGGAAATAAGAGTCTCATGGTTTTTGTGCCTCGGTTGGTTTTGAACCTTGATCCTCAGCTCTCAGCCTCCTGAGTATCTAAGATTACAGATGTAAGCCACCAGCGCCCAACTCTCTCCTCTTCTTGCCTTATATATACAGTATGGTGGACCAAAGAGTGGTATATACAGAAGTAAAACTCTATTGGATAGGCTTTCAAGCAATTAAAAGACAGTTAACTAAAATGAATATCAGGAAGCAGAAATTAGATTGTAATTGGGAGTAGAATAAAAAAGGAACAGAGGGCAAATACTCCAGAATACTCAATGTATATATGTGATAAAGGAAGTGGAAACGATGAAATGAGACTCCACATCAGACCAACCTACATTTACATTTGTCTTATTATTGTTATTATTCTCACTTCAGGTCTGGATTTTAAATAAGAATGAACATATTCCTTGGGGCCGGGAGTTTGGCCTAGTGGTTAAAGTGCTTGCCTAGCATGCATGAAGACCCGGGTTCGATTCCTTGGTACCACATACATAGAAAAAAGCCAGAAGTGGTGCTGAGGCTCAAGTGGTAGAGCTCTAGCCTTGAGAAAGTCCAAGGACAGTGCTCAGGCCCTGAGTTCAAGCCCAGGACTGGCAAAAAAAAAAGAATGAACATATTCCATATGAGGTTTAATGAGCTTTTGACTTAAATCATTCCAACATGACGATCTATACTTCTATCCATTTTCAACTCAATATAATTGTAGTATTACATCTATGTGCTACTGTTATATATATATATACATATATATCTCATTTTCTTTTTAAAAATGTTATTGTACTATTTCTTTTTTGTCAGTCGTGGGGCTTGAACTCTGTGCCTGGGTGCTCCAGGATAAGGAATCAAAAGCCATATAATGAGTGACTGTTGTCCTTAATGTACAATGTTATCTCTCATCTCTTTTGCCATCCCTTGGTTATCTCATATTGTTACAATTTTTCACCCTGATATCTGATATATATTATATGTGCTTAATTGGTTATTTGATATTGGATAGGGAAGGGGGGATCAAAATAAGTGGGGGGAGAGTGGGAGGGAAATGGGGACCATGTCATGAGAAAGGGTATCAATATTTGTGAAGTTATGCACCTTCTATCTGGCGAATATAATGTAACCCTTCTATTAATTACAATAAAAATGAAAAAAATGTCATTGTAAAGTTGATGCACATTGGCATTGCAATGACATAAGTCAGGTAATGAGTAAAATATACCCCAATGTCTTTATTTGTTCATCAAATTTTGGCAACTCATTTGGTTATAGAGGTGGGTTATTATGGACACTGCTGATATAAATGTAAGCATGCAAGCCCTGGCATTAGAAGCATATGACAACTTTAAAAAATTTATTATAAAGATGGTTACAATTTTTTTCCTTCCTTCCTTCCTTCCTTCCTTCCTTCCTTCCTTCCTTCCTTCCTTCTTTCCTCCTTTTTTTCTCCCTTTTTATTTTATCTGGTTTTGGAGTTTGAATCCTGTGCTTGGGCACTTTCTCTGAGCAACCTTTTGCTCAAGGATAATACTCTACCATCTGAGCCATAGCACCACTTCCTGTTCTTTTTGATTAATTGGAGAACAGATTCTCATGGATTTCCCTATGCAGACTGGATCCTCAGATCTCAGCTTTTTGAGTAGCTAGGATTACAGATGTGAGCCACCAGTACCTGTCAAGACTACATTTCTTTTTAGACCATGTCAAACCTTCCCTTGCTCTCTCTCTGTTTCACGTGAAATTAACAAGCTGAAGGATTGAAATGGAACTGTGGCTCAATTGGTAGAGTGCCAAAAAAGAAAAAGCTCAAGGACCAAGCCCCAGGACCATCACACACACACACACACACACACACATGTTCTCTCTCTGTCTCTGTATCTGTCTCTGTCTCTGTCTCTGTCTCTGTCTCTCTCTCTCTCTCTCACACACACACATGTTCTCTCTCTGTCTCTGTATCTGTCTCTGTCTCTGTCTCTCTCTCTGTCTCTCTGTCTCTCTGTCTCTCTGTCTCTCTTTCTCTCTCTGTCTCTGTCTCTCTCTCTCTCTCTCTCTCTCTCTCTCTCTCACACACACACACACACACACACACACACACACACACACAATACACTTAATAAGATAACAGTATTTGAATGCTCAGGGACAAAATGGTGAGCTGCAATTTTTTGTGCCAGCCCTGGGACTTGAACTCAGAGCTTGGGCACTGTCCCTGAGCTTCTTTTGCTCAAGGTTAGCATACTACCACTTGAGGTACAGCACCATTTCTGGATTTTCTGTTTATGTGGTGCTGAGGAATCAAACCCAGAGTTTCATGCATGCTAGGAAAGCACTCTACCACTAAGTCACATTCCCATCCCTGAACTCCAATTTTTAATTAAAAATATTTTAAGAATAAATCCAAGGGTTATTATGATACAATGGATGTTTTCCAGTTAAATCAATATACAAATGTTTATATCATACTGAAACAATTAGCTCATTTTAAAGCATGATAAAGGACAAAGGACACTACTGAAAGCATTGGACTTCACACCTGGATTCTCCATCAACTAGATGTTAAGAAACACTCCTAGAAAATGGAAATTACCCTGGTTGCCCATTTTTAATGTCTCTGGTTCAGGGTATTGCTGTGTCCCCATGTGAGCTTCCTAATTAATCAGGGTGGCTTTTTCATTTGGGCCACTAGTGGCCCCATGGTGGCTGTGGTTTAACAGTGAGAACTTGGTTTCACTGGATAAAATTCAGCCATTGGGTGATTATTAACACATTTATAGTGATGCCCTCATTTGCCAACAGGGCTGTCTCATGTGCAAATCAGGGAAGGCCTCAGAAAAAATTGTGGAGGAATAGTCTGAAATATCCATTCATAGTGAGGTCACATATTGCAGGAGCCCCAGCTTGGAATGTCCATTTGGATTATTCCTTTCTGCATGTGGATGGGTGGAGGCAGCCTGTGGTAATCTCTTCCCCTTCTTTCTGAAAGTCCCAGCTTTTCATCAGTGGTGATGAAGATGGTCTTTAAGACCTTCCTTCATTTTTTTTTGCCAGTCCTGGGGCTTGAACGCAGATCCTGAGAACTTTCCTTGGGCTTTTTCAAGACTAGCACTCTACCACTTGAGCCACAGTACCACTTCAGGATTTTTCTGGGTATGGTGATATCAAGGAATTGAACCCAGGCCTTTGTGCATGCTAGGCAAGCACTCTAGTGCTAGGCCACATTCCTGGCCCTCTTCCTTCATTTTTATCCTCTTATCAGGAGCAGTTATGTTTAAGGAAGGAAGATGTCTAATATTTTCTTTTGCTCACTAAAAGTTTGCATAATGGCTTTCTACAAACTCCACCACTCATACACAAGATGCACTGATTTAGCAGCAGCCTGGATCATGAGTAGGTCAGACTCTAGCTTGACAGTCCTAAGGGCAAAAATTCTGGTTTTATGGAAAGTTCCTCGAAAGCCTTAAATGACATCATATCAGCTTCCAGATCCAACTGAGATCAGTCCCAGTACATGAATGCTGGATCTATAGTTTCTTGTTGGATGAGACGATGAGCTAGAAGGTACAGGTTAAGGGTACCCTTCGGAGGTGGGGGCAAGAGATTCCCGTGTAGGTAAGAGGATGGATGGCACCTGATGTGCAAGCTCCTATTCTTTTCACCTGGTTAATGGATGTGATTATACTCCCAGGATGCAGCGGGTGCTCATAAGTCATGAGAAAACAGATTTGCATCAGTAGGATTCGGAGGAGTCAGAGGCGCTGAGGATGTGCTAGCTTGGGCCAACTGAGGCACTGCCAAGGGCTTCCTTTCTGGAAGTGCTCTGAGCAGCCAAACAGGAATGGCTATGAGGCTGTGATGGGAATCACAGATCCAGAAACTGCTGATGTTCTCTCTCACACAAAGTAAAAAAGGGTGCTTGCAATACAGACTTAAGGACGTTCAACACAACACCAACAATTCAAATGGCATTTATCAGAACGTACTAATGTTTCAGAATGTATAACAAGTGCTTAACCCTTTCTCCTGTGTCCAGGGAAGATGTCTGTCTTCTTGAGATATGTGTTTTGGATATCATAACTTTATGATGTCCAAATATAATTAGGCAAAAACAATTAACAAAGGATGATAGCAATAAGGATAGATATCTCAACAGAAAATAAAAAGCAGCCAGGCACAGGTATCTGTAATCCTAACTGCTCTGATCTGATCTGACCTTAACTGCTCTGGAGGTTGAGACCTGATCATCTTTTGTTTGAAGTCAGCCCAGATAGGAAAGTACATCAGAAACTTATCTCCAATTAGCCACCATAAATAGCCAGAAGTGGGGCTGACACATAAGTGGTAAAGCACTAGCTTTGTGTGAAAAAGCTAAGGGACAGCTCCCTTGCTCTGATTTTATGTTCCAGTACCAGCACAACAAAAAGAAAAAAAGTTGATGGGCCGGGAGTTTGGCCTAGTGGTAGAGTGCTTTGTGTAGCATGCATGAAGACCCGGGTTCGATTCCTTGGTACCACATACATAGAAAAAAGCCAGAAGTGGTGCTGAGGCTCAAGTGGTAGAGCTCTAGCCTTGAGAAAGTCCAAGGACAGTGCTCAGGCCCTGAGCTCAAGCCCAGGACTGGCAAAAATAAAAGTTGAAAATACTATCTAAAAGTGATGTCAGAAACTAATGCGACAACCACAGTCCATCCACACTGTGGTATGTTATACATGTGACCCATTTAAATATACAAGGAAGCTATCCAAAAAGCACTAAAGCCATCAAACCTGAATGTGATTATCCTACAAGAATGGGTGAAGTCATTGCTTCTATGACAGAAAAGGCAGAAAGAAGGATGCAAATACTGGATTGGAACATGTATGAAAGTAATACCTTAGCTGAGCACCGGTGGCTCATGCCTATAACCTTAGCTACTCTGGAGGTTGTGAATTGAGGATCGTGATTTGAAGCTAGCATGGGTGGGAAAGTTTGTGAGACTCTTATTTCCAATTAATCACCGAAAATTCTTTAAGTGCAACTGGACTTAAGATAAACACGAGTGTCTCCAAGCCCCAGGACTGGCACTAAAAAAAAAAAGTAACATCTTCAAATCTGTCGCTGTCACCATGTGTTTTCAGCCGGATCCCTTTGTTTGGGGTAACTGGGGCTGTTCTCCTACGTTCTTGAGAACGGGAGATAGTTGGGGTAGGAGCAGAGCAAAGTGAGGTGCAAGCCTGTGCTCCGTCTTAGGACAGACAGCTTGAAGTGTCCTTTCCACAGGAGCCGCACAGGGGATTTCTGCCCCAGCCTGGCGATCCTCACAGTGCAGGAGCACGTCAGCCAGGCAAGGCATTCTTAGCTCAGAGCTGCGCGCTGGGCCGGGAGGGGGCATCACCAGGTCCTCTGGTGGCTGTGCTCATTTGCTCCTGCTGTGGCCGGTTTCTCTCGCTAAAACCCTCCAGGTATGGCCTCAGAAGAGCCCTAGCTGTAGTTTCAGGCCTCAGAAGAGCCCTTGCTGTAGTTTCAGGGGGCCTGGGGAGAAGCCAGAGGGCCTTGGGCGGGTCCGGCTTGTGGTCTGGGTGGTGAATGGGCCTCAGAGTCGTTGTGGTTCTCCCAGGACAGAAGCCACTGTCTCTATGGACTTTTGTCTTGGTGTCTTGGCCCAGGAGGGGAGGGGTCAGGAGAGAGGGGAGAGCTACTGGGTTGATAGTGGAGGGCTTCCCTGACCTCAGCGAGGGTCGTTTGGGACAAATCCATAGATGGCTAGCCACAGGACAGACACCGGGGTCCACCGTGGGGGCCCAGAAGACTGCAGAGGCTGGTGAGGAAAAGGCCTGGAAATCTGGAAGTGGTAGGATTGATTCAGGACCCAGATAGAGGAAGGGAGTTGGAAAAGGGATGGGAAAGTTGATTCCAGAGCAGTGAATCAACTACTGTGTGAATCAACTTCTCTCTACTCTCCTAGATAGAGATAGCTAGGCCTAGCACTACACAGAGAGGAATGAAGGACTCTCTTCCATCCAATGTGTGCTATTTTCCCAGGCAAAATGGCTCAGCTCATGGAAATGCGATCCATTCTCTAGTAGTATTTTCCTGTCTCCTCAATAGGGGGTCAAATTAAGCTTCAGAAATATCTGAGGTCCCTTTTTAAGGTTGGAGATAGAATATTATAGATCATTGATATTCAGGTAAAAATAAATCATCAACAATCTGGAAACCAGAGAAACTAGGACAAGTTTTTGATGAGTCAAAATTGGATATTTCAATTGTTCTATGAAATATTATTAATGTGTTACCACAATTTATTATATTTGCAATGGAGGTTTCTTCTTTAAACCAGAGATATATTCAAATGTATTGTCCATGAGGTACATTTTCTAATGCTATTGTTACTTTCAGAGTGAAACATGCGTAGATCAAGGAAAATTCTACCCAAAACAGAAGCAGATCCTCAAATACCTGCTGTGCAGACAAAACCTGATGTTGTGAGTATATTTACACTTCAGAGCTTTAGTCAAAGCAACTGTCTTTGTTTCTTTCTTTCTCTTTCTTTCTTTCTTTCTCTTTCTTTCTTTCTTTTTTCTTTCTTTCTCTCTGACTTTCTCCCTCCTTCCTTCCTTCCTTCCTTCCTTCCTTCCTTCCTTCCTTCCTTCCTCCCTCCCTCCCTCCCTCCCCCCCCCCCTCTCTCTCTCTCTCTCTCTCTTTCTTTCTTTCTTTCTTTCTTTCTTTCTTTCTTTCTTTCTTTCTCTTTCTTTCTTTCTTTCTTTCTTTCTTTCTTTCTTTCTTTCTTTCTTTCTTTCTTTCTTTCTTTCTTTCTTTCTTTCTTTCTTTCTTTCTTTCTTTCTTTCTTTTGCAAGTCCTGGAATTGGAACTCAGGTCTGGGCACTGTCCTTGAGTTTTCCCAAGGTTAGAGCTCTATCACTTGAGCCACAGAACCACGTCCAGCTTTTTCTGTGTATGTGGTAGTGAAGAATCAACTCAGGACTTTGTGCTTACTAGGCAGGCACTTTACCACTAGGCCACACTCAAGGCCCACCAATTTATTTTTAAATGTTGTAAACTAGAATAGGTGCAGGTATAAAAATGCAGAGGTGTATTGCTAATGAGTAACATTTGATTTTAAGGAGCCTAGTTGATGATATTCTTGTGATGCCTTCATGAATATGCTCATCCCTTTTCCAGAGATATGTCCTATGCCTGCCTGATGGTGCCTTTATTCAAGAGTTGGCACTCACTGATCTTAATGTAGATGAAAGTACCTTCATAATCTTTGTGGCCTACTATGTAGAGTAGCCTGTCTGGGAGAAGAGTAGCATTACTATGAACATACGTACATGCATGTGTGTTTTTGAGTTCTAATTAGATTTTATATGTGTTTTTGTGGATATTGCACATATATGTGATGCATAATGACTATAGATATGATATACAGACATGTATTATCTATTGTTGACATTTACTACTAATAAAATTGCACCTTCTCACACTCCTAGGCTCAGCATGTTATGGAGGGGAGTGTTCAGCCAGTGGTGGCACCAGCTATGACTGAAAATATTACATCCCAGAAGAAAAAAGGAGATGAGGAATAATGCACTGTTCCAGGTGAGTCCAGAGGAAGAATGCTTGCTGGGGAAATGAGATATGAATCCTGAGTAGTGAATGCAGGGAAGATGAGGGAATGAAATATTAGAAAGGAATCTGAAATGTTGCTGAAAATTGCCTGGAGAGGGCCATAAAATTTCCTCCATTTGTTGTTTCATACCATAAGGCAGTGTGCCTTTTTTTCTCCCCAAGATTGTATTTAATGTGTTTTTTAAACACAGTCCTAGTCAAAGTACTACTCTAACAAATCCAAAGAACTGGGGTATTTTGTTTAATTTCAGTCATTATACACAATGTTAAAATCTAGTTCATCATAACATGATGGTTTTGCCTTATCCTAACACAACTATTTTTTTGCCAATTGTGGGGTTTGAACTCAAGGCCTGAGCATTGTCCTTGGACTTTTCTCAAGGCTAGAGCTCTACCACTTGAGCCACAGCACTCACTTCAAGCTTTTTTCTATGCATGTGGTACCAAGGAATTGAACCTGGGCCTTCGTGCATGCTAGGCAAGCACTCTACCAGTAGGCCAACTCCCATCCCCTCTAAGACAACTTTTAAAGCTGGTATAGTATATTTATTTTTTTCTTGTTAAACTAAGATTCCTACACTTCCTTGGTTCCTTTTCATGGTTGGTGCTCTAACACTAGAGTCACCTCTCCAGCAAGAATTTTTTTCATATATTATATCATCTTTTTCTTTTTCTTTTTTATTACATAAAATTGTTATCTTTCTATAGTTGTACAAATGAATCAGTTACTATTCAACAACACCAATTTATGAATATCATGATTGGTATCATTCCTTTCATTCTTCATCCTCATTTCTCCTAACTCTACCCCTCCTCTCCATTTTCTTAATTTTGTACTGTTTATTTAATTATATGACTAAAGTCTCCCACTTTCCCCTCTTCATTCATTTATCCCTCCACCTTTGATCCCATTAACCTACTTTTTAAGTACCCATTTCCTAATATTTCGTTTTACTATGAGTTAGCCTTTCTAAAGAATTACATCATGCTGAGTGTGTTGCCTAATGGTAGAGTGCTTTCCTAGCATGCACTAAGCCCTGGGTTCGATTCCTTGGTAGCACATGCACAGAAAAAACTGGAAGTGGTGCTGTAGCTCAAGTGTACAGTGCTAGCCTTGAGAAAGCTCAAGGACAGTGCCCAGTTTCTGATTTTCAAGTGCCAGGACAAGCAAAAAATAAATAAATAAAAGAATTACATCATTGAGTTGTTGCTTTTTTTTGCCAGTCCTGGGCTTGAGCTCAGGGCCTAAGCACTGATCTTGGACTTTCTCAAGGCTAGAGCTCTACCACTTGAGCCTCAACACCATTTCTGGCTTTTTTCTATGTATGTGGTATCAAGGAATCGAACCTGGTTCTTCGTGCATGCTAGGCAAGCACTCTGCCACTAGGCCAAACTCCCGGCCCCTGAGTTGTTGCTTTTAAATACAATATTTTGGTTAATGCATTTGTATGCATTTGTATATAAACCCCAAAATATTTACTAATACATTTATGAATTAGCCTTAGCTTCCACTTATGAGAGAAAAAATTTTCCCCTAGACTCTTGGGCCTGACTTTGCTTAACCTGATACTTTTCCTAGTCTATTTCTTTGCGAATAATTCCATATCATTTTTTCTAGTGGATGAGTGGAATTCCCTTGAGTATATGTATTTATCACTTTTTTTTGATCCATTCATCTAGTGAGGGGCATGCTCCCATTCATTGGCTGAGGTGAATAGTGCTGAAATGAACATGGTTGTTTAAGCAACTTTACTGTATCCTGTTTTGTAATGGTATTTTCAGGGAGAATTCAATGAACTCTGGAATTCAGTAAGAGGGGTTTTTTTTTGTTTGTTTGTTTGTTAGTTGTGGGGTTTGAACTCTGGGCCTAGGCGTTGTCCCTGAGGCTACTACTCTGCCTCTTGACACACAGCGCCGGTTCCCAATATTCTGGAGGTTAATTGGAGATAAGAGTCTCATGGATTTTAGTGCCCAGGCTGGCTTTGAACTGTGATCCTAAGATCTCAACCTCCTGAGTAGCTAGGATTATATGCTTGAGCCACTGCCACCTGGCAAAACTTTTTTTGTGTGGGTCATGGGGCTTGAACTTGGCTTGGTGCTGTCCCTAAGCTTTAGTTAGCTCAAGGCTACCACCCTACCCGTTGGGCCACAGCACCACTTCCCATTTTTCAGGAGGTCCACAGCACCACTTACCTATTTTTCGGAGGTTAATTGGAAATAAGGGTCTCAGGTCCTTTTGTGCTTGTGTCCCGGGTGGCTTTGAACCTGAAACTTGATCCTCAGATCACAGCCTCCTGAGTAGCTAGGATTACAGGTGTTAGACACCGTGCCTTTTTTGTTTTGTTTTGTTTTGATGAGATTTTTTTGGACTTCTCTGCTGGGGCCAAAGTAGAAGATTATTGGCTAGATGAAATACACTTCTTAGAGGGATTTTTCTAAGTTATTAAATTTTATTAATACAAGAGCTAAAGTTATATAAATCTAAGACTTTTTAAATAAAATTATTTCTTCTGAGTATGATTTTTTTAGTGTTCATAATTTTTATTGAGATACAATAATAATCACTTGTTTTTATATTGTCGGTGTATAACTGCAATGCCCACTGCAGGTTTTCCTTTGTTCAGATCCAGAATCATTTCTTTTTTTAAATTTTTTTTATTCTTTTTTATTGTAATTAATAAAAGGGTTACATGATATTTGCCATATAGAAGGTGCATTAATTCACATACATTGATACCCTTTCACATGTCTTGGTGCCCTTTACCCTCCAGTAATACATTGTTATACATCAAGCTGTAGATAAGCAATTCTTTGATGAAATCATTTACTGCTATTTTTTTTGTAATTTGTACATTGGATTTCATTATGGGTTGTTTTGCATAGAGAAGCTGGGCCTACTTCATTTAACAAAGTAAGTTTCTTTAACAACTTCTCAGCCAGGCACGGAGGCTCATGCCTGAATCCTAGCTACTCTGTGAGGATCGCAGTTCAAAGCTAGCCCGAGCACTAAAGAACATGAGACTCTTATCTCTAATTTATCACCAGAAAACTGGAAGTGGTGCTGTGGCTCAAGGGGTAGGGTGATAGCCTTGAGCTGAAGAGCTCAGGGACAATGCCCAGGCCCTGGAGTAGGGTGGTGGCCTTGAACTGTAGAGCTCAGGGACAGCAACCTGGCCCAGAGTTCAAGCCCACAATCCATAAAAAAATAAAAGACAAAAACCAACTTTCTGCAAGCTGGGCACAGTGGCTCATACCAATAATCCTAGTACTTAGGAGGCTGAGATCTGAAGATTGCGGTTTAAAGACAGCCCAGGCAGAAAAGTATATGAGATTCTTATATACAGGAATCTAGGAAGTGGTACTGTGGCTCAAAGTGGTAGAGCGTTAGCCTTGGGTGAAAGAGCCCAGGGACAGTATCCAGGCTCTGAATTCAAGTTCCACAAAAAAAATAATGCTAACAACAGCAGCACCAAAATAAAGTGAACATCTTTTTTTCCATATATTTTTTATTTTAATAGAAGGGTTACATTATATTCACCAAATAGAAGGTGCATTCCTTCACAAACATTGATACCCTTTCTCATGTTTTGGTCCCCATTCCCTGCCCCCCCCAAAAAATCCTTTTTATAGTAGCAGACAAATTTTACATTTTACTAAATCCTTCAGTTATTAAATGAGAAAATTAATTTCAATTTTATTGAAATCCTGTCTTTGGTCCAGACTTCAACTTTCGTCAGTAGACAATACTGCAAAATACAATGAAAGTCGATGTAGGGTTTCTTTTGGAAAACAAATTTCATAACGCAGGAAAATAAACCCACAAAGTCCAGTCCTTCCTACTGTTAATGTTGCCAAAAAGAACCTGTGCCCTTGATGCACAATGCAATTCCTTTTGTTTTTATTTTATTTATTTATTTATTTATTTATTTTGTCAGTCCTGGAGATTGAACTCAGAGGCTGAGTACTGTCCCAGAGCGTTAGTGCTTTTGGCTAGTGCTCTACCATGTCAGTCACAGCTCTACTTGTAACTTGTTTTGCAGTTAATTGGACATACAAGTTGAACTGGCTTTCCTGAATGGGCTGTCTTCCAACTGTAATCCTCATCTCAGCCTCCTGAGGATTATAGATGTGAGCCACAGGCACTCATTTGAACTGCTTTTCCTTTTCTGCTAGTCTTGGGCTTGAATTCAGGGTCTGGGTGCTGCCCCTGAGCTTCCTCATACCCAAGACTGACTCTCTACTACTTGACCCACAGAATCACTTCTGGAGTTTTCTGATTTTTGTGAAGTAAGAGTCTCATGGGCTTTTCTTTCCCAAGCTGGCTTTGAACCGTGATCCTCAGATCTCAGCCTCCTGAGTAGCTAGGATTATGGGCATGAGCCACTGGCACCTGGCTTGGGCTGCTCTCTAAAGCATGTGAGGAGGACCAGAACAATGGATGAAAATGTAGACAGACCATTTTTCAGGAGTCTTTTTTTTTAAATTGTCAGGGTGATGTACAGAGGGGTAACATTCCATATGTAAGGTAATAAGGCCATTTCTTGTGGAACATTGTTACCCCCTCCCATGTTTTTCTCCCAATTTAACTCCCCTGCAATTCCCCCCACAACAAGTTGTAAATTTTACTTCCAACATATTGTCTTGTGAGTATCACTGTCGCATAAAAAGTACTGCCCAGGAGCTAAAATATCCCTAAGAAATATATTTTACTTCTCTATGGTAGGAATCAAACAAATACAACATTATCATTTATAAATTATACAGATTTCACTTAAGCCATTTCAACAGTGACATTAACATTTTATTCTAATATTTATAATATAATTTTGATTCAAACATCTAAATGACAGTTGCTTTTTGGGGGGGGTTGAATTTTTTCCAATAGTATATTCGATTCTGACTTTCAATTGAAAATTTCCCTTATATCAGCTCATCCAATATTGAAGTGTCTCTTAGGTTTCCTTGCTTAATCAGAAAGTGTTATGTTTCGAATACCACTAATGGATGTGCACTTCTATCTTCACATTCTGTGTAGGGGTTCATTGTGTATACAAGCCAAAAGTTCATTCTTGGGTCTCTGCTTCAAACCCTTTCGTGTGTGCTGTTTCTGTTCCTTTGGCATCTTCTCAATGAAATTTTACTAATTAATGTTCCCAAATGCTATGTTTTCTTACAGATAAAGGGAAATCACGGGTGTAAATGAGACATCTGCAACCACACAAATGCTGTCCTTCTATCAGATATTTTACTATTCAATTATTTCCAATAAAAACTTATAATTACATGCAAAAAATTCATATGCACCATATGTCAAAGTTATTTAATTCTATGAAAAATTATATTGATCCTATGGAAAATTGTATTTTTGAAATTGTAGGTATTATATATGTATATATAATTTTTTTTTACTATTTACTTATTTGTTGGTTGTGGGGATTGAACTCTGGGCCTGGGCTCTGTCTCTGAGCTCTTCAGCTCAAGGCTAGTGCATTATCACTTGAGCCTTAGCACCACTTCTGGGTTTTTGGTGGTTAATTGGAGGTAAGTGTCTTATGGACTTTCATGTCTAGGCTGGCCTTGAACTGTGATCCTCAGATCTCAGCGTCCTGAGTAGCTAGGATTATAGGTGTGAGCCACCAGCTTCTGGCTTATAATTTTTTTTTTATTTTGTGCCTTTAAAATGTTATACAAGAGGGTTAGAATTTAAGATGTCCATCTAAGTCTCCAATGAAACTTTCTGTTTTGAGTTGGTAGGTAGAGAAAATATTTTTGAATATGATGTTGGAGTCTAATGCTTAGCAAACATTAGGGTTTTAGTTCAAACTCTAATATTACTAAAATTTTGAATATTGATTTATCCAAATACATTTCAAAATATAGTTCTTAATTCAAAATTTTACTTTTTCTTTGTGATCAGCATACAGTCTCTGAAAAAAAATAACACTTTATTTTCTGATACTTAATTTTTTTTGTTTTATTCCCTTTCCTAACATTTTTGCCAGTTCTGGGGCTTGAACTCAGGGCCTGGGCATTATCTTTGAACTTTCTCAAGGCTAGTGCTCCACCACTGGAGCCATACTACAGCTTTTGGCTTTTTCTGTGTATGTCGTACCAAGTAATCAAATGCTGGACTTTGTGCATGCTAGGCAAACACTATACCACTAGACCACATTCCCAGCCCCACCCTTTCCTAATTTCACTACCTTGTAAGTTTTTGAGTAAAATTTTTTATAGTAAAATCATTTCCCTATTCCTCATAATAAATGGAAAATTTATACTTTTTATTCTGAGACCTAGTTTTAAAAAGTACAGTTTATCAGATTGTAAAAAGTTCATTCCTACTCTGTTACATTTCTCCTCAATGTATATTTAGTTGTGTCAAACACTTCAACTGAGTTGATTCAGGAATACATACTATGACTTCATTTTGTCATAAGGTAAGCTTGTAATTGTTTACTGTGGGAATGTTCCTATGACCACTTTCCAGCTCAGAAAGTGAAGTTCCACAGCTCTATTTTATGTAGGCAGTGAACTTGTTATTGGGACCTCCAGTAGTAAGGATTCTTCACTTAGGACCTTTCACTTTCATCAAGGAATTTCAAACAGTCAAAATGATAAGAAAACATTGCAGAGATTTCTGCAAGCAGAAAGGCAAAGGCACACTCTAACAGTGTGGGTGCTCAAAAGGAGACACAATGAGTTCTTCCACAGCATGGATTATATATACACACACACATATATATATGTGTATGTATACACACATATATAAAAATATATTTAAATATATATATATATATGTGTGATAAAGGCAGTGTCTGTTTTAAAGTTCCTCGAAGATAAGTGTTTGTTTATCATTGCTTGTAATCACTCTTAGTCTTATACTTTTATTACTTGGGCTCACAATCTCGAAGATTGACCTGCTCTTCAAACTTTTGACCATTATGTTTGGGGAATCCTTTCAAGGAAAGAATGCATCCTGACATAAAGCAGATGTCTATCCTTGAGATAAGTACTTTGTGCCTGGAGGAGTCATTCTCTTATTTGCTTTTCCAGGGTACATGTCTTTTTATGGTATCCTAGCTCAGTTTTCAGAGCCCATTAGTTATTTTGGGTCAGAAGACAAGGGCAGATGGAGAAAGCTATTCTTGCTGTTTTTTATTTCCTTCTACAATTTATGAAGAAGTATAAGGATTAGAGAAAAGAAGGTAATACTCCTATGTTTCTAAATATACTGTTTCTGAATTCCTGGTGGCTATTTACCATACCTCATTTCCTCTAATCTGTCCTACCTCATTTTCTCCTAAAATGACTTCAGTCTCTTAGCCTTAAGAAGAAGTTATTTCCTTCAAGCTTAGTAAGTGCCTTGACCCTCCTTGAAATCATGTTCTATCTTGTCAGTGACATGGGAAATGTAGTTGTTGTCAGGATCAGATGTCATTAGGAGATTTGTTTGACTTCAAACAAATTCAGTATGTATGTGTTGGGTGGACCACTACAAGTTTTATAAGGAGATTGATGAAGTGATGATTCAGAGAAGGACCGTGATAGATAATGAATTCTCAACACTATGAAGTTTGTCTGATAAATCAGTGAATTACTGAATTACTGAAAGTGTCAGAAGACTTAAGAATGCATTCATTCAACCCTGATAGAGCTTAAGTGTGTCCTTATTGGCTTGAGTAAGACTACCCATTTTAGAAAACAAAACAAAAAGTATTAATTTAGGTTAGATTTCAGATATAATAAAAATTCTTTATATATTTGCAATTTTTCTAGGTATATTGTATTTATCCAACAAATGAATGGTTAAAAATATACTCAGCAGAGCCAGGTGCTGTGGCTCATGCCTGTAATCCTAGCTACTGAGGTGGCTGAGATTTGAGGATCAAGGTTCAAAGCCAGCCTGGGCATAAAAGAACCTGAGACTCTTATCTCCAATTAGCCCCTAAAAAATGGGAAGTGGGGCTTGGCTCAAGGGTAGGGAGGTAGCCTTGAGCTGAAGAGCTCAGGGACAGCACCCAAGCCGAGTGTAAGCCCCATGACCCACAAAAAAAGAAAAAAAATATATGTATATACTCAGCAGAAATAACATGGCCTCCCACAGAAGAGTCAATAGTTTCATAGATTGTGTCCTGTCAAGGCCAAGATATTTGCCACTTAATACAAAACTAAAACACAACAACAGCTAGGACTAGTCCTTGAATAATCCTGGTTTTCTACATCTAAGCCCTGGTCCAGTATAATATGTGTTTGATGAACACACCCCAATTCTTGTTACTTATGAGTCTGAGATCTAAAAACCATGGCTCAAAGATAATCCTAGCAGGAAAGCACATGGGACTCTTATCTCCAATTAACCACTAAAAAGCCAGAAGTGGAGCTTGGCTCAAGTGGTATAGCACCAGCCTTAAGCAAGAATACTAAGAGACAGGGCCCAGGCCCTGAGTTCAATCTTCAGTACAAACACAAAAATAAAATCAACCCAAGAACAGAAAAAACTTCATTAGAACTACTACAATGTAGCATCTATAAGGTTCATCTTTGAAAATAAAGTGTGGAGGCCTGCAGTTTGGCCTAGTGGTAGAGTGCTTGCCTAGCATGCACGAAGACCCGGGTTCAATTCCTTGGTACCATATACATAGAAAAAAAGCCAGAAATGGTGCTGAGGCTCAAGTGGTAGAGCTCTAGCCTTGAGAAAGTCCAAGCACAGTGCTCAGGCCCTGAGCTCAAGCCCAGGACTGGCAAAAAAAAAAGAAAATAAAGTGTGGAATGTGACTCTGCAAGACTAGATGTTGGCCATTTATTATTCTCCTCCCACTGCCCCGACATTTGAAACATGTTATAACTTCATGATATTCATTCTGTTATAATGTATGTTAAGCAGTCACAGGGTTTATACCATGGAGTTTCACTCTTTCATGGACTATATTTACCATATGCTATATATAGTCAGATTGGTCACACATATATGTATATGTAGAACATACACACACACACACAAACACACACACACACACACACACACACACACACACACACACATATATATATATGCATGTGGTGCTCCTGTGTGCTTATCTGGGAGCTTGTATTTGAGGTCCATGTTCTTTTAAGAGTTTGCATCTACTTAAAAAGAGCTATTGCATACAGATAAATGAGAAGATATATGTGTGGATGGATGCAGAGTGGGCTAATTTTAATGCCAGGAGGCTAGGCAGGAGGGAGAAAGAGGCATGGGCAGGTGTGTGTGTGTGTGGGGGGGGGTGCTTTCAGGAGGTTGAAATCTGTGGATGTGAGCTCTAGATTAGGAGCTGGAAGACCAGAGGTGGCTCTTCAGGCAAAGAGAGGGTGGGCCAAAGAATCAGACATCATGTGTGCATGCTTGTATTGTAGTCTTCCCTATTCCCCAGGGCACCAGCTCAGATAAGACATTTGCATAGGGAAGAGAAGATTTCAGGTGAGAAGCTCCAATACTAGCTGCTGAACCTAGTGGATGGTGAAGCCTTCAGTTAGGATAAGTGCAGAGGGAGCTGAGAGGAACACTGTGACAAAGACTACCCAAGGATAGAGTGAGTTAGAGAACAATATCCAGGAATTGGTGGTTTCAGACTTTGTGACAGCTGGGCAGCCAAGTCCTGGACATCATTGCTTCTGTCCATTATAATAAAGGGAACAGGATTGGAAGAAAAGGGCAGAAGGACCCCAGACAAAGACTGGCAGTAACCTCACTGGTGGCCAAAGCGCAGACCTGTAATCTGCCAATCCTATCCAGGAACATCTGCACATTTGTGGCAGAACTGGGCCTGCCCACTGCTGTTGTATAGTTCTGAGGGAGGGTCTAGAGAGGGGTTCCACACTGGAGACCGAACACAGGACCTAATGCTGTCGGCTAACAGTTCATTCTTAGCTCGTGGACTTCAGCCATCCTCGCTTCTCTAGATCTGGGTGGTCTAGACAGAATCCTAGTGAACATGTTGGATTCTCTCCGGGGTTGGTGGCTTTCATTCTCCAGGATCTGTAGATGGCAGTGCTGCTCCTTACAGTAGCCTGAGCCCCTCATCAGCCTCCCACTCCCTTTTTGTTAGCTTGAAAAAAGAATGGACTTCAGGTTCTTTTGTGGAGAACAAGCTACTTTCGCTAGTTACACGCAACAGATCCTGCAGGTGGCGCTGTCCTCTTTGCGGAGCTCCCTAGGAAAACGCAAGATTTGTACTCAAAACTGCATTTTTAAATTAGCAAGTCTGTTGCAAAGCTGCCTAGATACTTTAGCAGTTTGCATTTCTGCCTCTCTGAATGATTTTGTCTTTCATCTCCAACTTTTCCTGGGATTTATGCACCTTATCAGTTTATTATTCATCCTAACAGCAGTTTCTCAGCCTCACTGTGGAAAAGTTCACTGTGTAATAGAAAGCCTCTCTTAATCGCAGCCCTGAGATTGTGGATTTGGGCTGTAGATTGGGAACTGGAAGGATCAGAATTGTTTTTTTCATACAAAGCCATAATTCTGAACGATAATTTCATTCTTTTTTTCCTTTTTGGAGGCCAATCCTGGGGCTTGAACACAGGGCCTGGGCACTGTCCTTGGGCTTTCTCAAGGCTAGAGCTCTACCACTTGAGCCATAGCACCACTGCCAGGTTTTTCTATGTATTAGTACTGAGGAATTGATCCTAGGGCTTTGTACATGCTAGGTAGGCACTCTACTACTAGGCCACACGCCCAGCCCCCTGTGAGTTATCATTTCTGATCAGTTTCAGAGGCTTTTCATTCCTACAGGTGTGTTTAGAACAATCAAGATTAATATTATAACATGATTTCAACATTCTGCTTTTGAAACTGAGTTTTATACTTCAGAAAATAATTTTCACTGAAAGGGAGACTGTTGTAAGGTACCGGGAGATCATGTGCTCATGCCTATAATCCTAAATAGTCAGGAGGCTAAGATCTGAGGATCATAGTTTCTAGCCAGACTAGACTCTTACCTCCAATTAACCAGCAAAACCCATAAGTATAGGTATGGAACATATGGTAGAGCACCAAACTTGGGGGGAAAAGCTAAGGGAGATTGTGAGTTTAAGCTGCAGCACCAACAAGAATTTAGAAAAAAAGAAAATAGGCTATTAAAATATGTGGAAGTGGGCTGAGAATGTGGCTTAGTGGTAGAGTGCTTGTATAGCATACATGAATCCCAGGGTTCAATTCCTCAGTACCACATAAGCAGAAAACAGCTGGAAATGGTATTGTGGCTCAAGTGGTAGAGTGCTAGTTTGAGCAAAAGAAGCTCAGCCACAGTGCCCAGACCCTGAGTTCAAGCCCTAGGACAGGCAAAAAAAGAGATGTAGAAGTGGTGTAATTTTTCCTAATTTTTAATATAACTGGGAGGCATTTAACATTATTTAATGTAGTAACTTAAAGTTATGTTAGCCTTCAACACTGATTTGGATCATGCAATGGGGATCTTGGGATTCAAAGTTCAATGTAATGTTAGGTATGCTATAAGAACAATAGACATGGTCATTTCACAGTAAATGAACATTTTTTCCAGTCCTGGGCCTTGAACTCAGGACCTGAGCACTGTCCTTGGGCTTTCTCAAGGCTAGAGCTCTACCACTGGAACCACAGCACCACTTCTGGCTTTTTTCTGTGTATGTGATACCAAGGAATCAAACCCAGGTCTTCTTGCATGCTAGGCAAGCACTCTACCACTAGGCCAAACTCCCGGCAAGTCTAATATAACGAAAAGATCTTTCTCTTCTCAATGGCAGCATAATGACTGAAACTATGTCATGTCTGATTACTAAGGGAAAACAAGTGTAATTTTTCACAACATTTTCTTTTTGAAGGATCATAAATTATATGAGCCATTTTTATTAGCAACATCCTTACTTAAAGGCATTGTTTAATTTAGACATGCTGACCATCACTGTTTTCCAGGTTCTTGAAAGTCCAATGGTGGGCTTTGGGGTAGAGCTTACTTTCTTAAGCTAGCTCTACCAAATTCCCAATGCTACTATCTGAATCAGTTTGCTTCCTTAAACTTTCTAATTCTTCAGTTTGAAGAAGAGTGGTCAGTTGACACAGCCATGCACATATAGGGAGGGATGTGAGTAAAGAGCCCATATTTCCTGTGTAGAAATACCTCTTTCATATTATAAAGTACAGGAAATAAGATTCAGTGTTTCACTGAAAGGAAATGTTGTGAAGTAAGAGGTTCTACTAAAATTGTTGTTTGTACCAGCAATGTAATTATACATGGTCAAGATTGTGAATAGTAGAATACCTCTTTTTACTGTCTACACACTTTCTTCATACTGTCAGAGAAAACATATCTAAGATTTTGGAATATTAAGACACCTTGTATGTTCTCAATTCTCCAGTTCTCTCAATTCTCAGACTTAGTAGAACTCTAACAGACAAAATGGTTATAATAAATAAAATTTTGGCATAAAAACTTTTGATATTCAACTTTTTGACATTCAGTCTTACATATCTAAAGTTACTGTTGAAAGCATGTAAACCACATGAACTGATGTCTGATTTAAAATGCATTGTAAGATTATATAGGAGAACAACTGCCCATGTTTTTCTTTCTTTTTTTTGTGGGTCATGGGGCTGGAACTCGACCTGAGTTCTTCAGGACAAGGCTAACTCTCTACCCTTGAGCCCAGCCCCACTGCCCATTTTCTTTTCCTTTTTTGTTCTTTTTCTAAAACATTTTAACTTATAATGTATAGAGGGGTTACAGTTATATTCACCAGATAGTAGGTGCATTACTTCTCACACATTGATACCCCTTCTCATGTTTTTGTCCCCATTTCCTTCCTCCCACACCCTCCCAAACATCTTGTTTCCCCCCCTTTCTCTTTGCTATTTCAAATAAACAAATAAATGTATATACAATATGCCAGGTAACAAAGTCATATACAGTAACAATATGAGATTAACCAAAGAGCAACAAAAGAGAAGAGAAATAACATAGTATATTAAGAACAACAATCACACAAGATAAAGCTCTTGTTTCCATATCCTGGAGGTCCTTTCATTTAGCCTCATCCCATATGGCCTTATGTATCTAGGTTTTGCACTATTGTAATCCTCTGCTAGGATACTCCTAGGTGTGTACTAATTATTACACATGAGGGAAATGGTTTCCCACTGCCCGTTTTCCAGAGGTTAATTGGAAATAAGAGTCTCAGTTCATTTTGTGTCCGGGCTGGCCTCCTAAGTAGCTAGGATTACAGGCATGAGCCACCATGCCCAGCTTGTCTGTTTTTCTTTTTCAAAAATTCTAATGAGTACTAGCTGAAATCTTACATTACTTACATGGACTCATCTACGCTAGAAGTTGTGGCTCAGTGATAGAGCATTTGCCTAGCACATGAAAGTTCTTGGGCTCCATCGCTAGTGCTGAAAATATTGATCAAATAAATGTGGTTTGGGAATAATAATGAGACACAATTGGAAGAAATAGTAGTATTTATTCAGAGGGATGTGGCACCACGTTTTAATATAATGCAAATTTCTTTTTATTAAAAATTTGGCTTTTCAATCTGGGCACTGGTGGCTTAGGAGATTGAGATCTGAGGATTATGGTTCAAAGCCTGACTGGGCAGGACAGTCCATGAGACTCTTATTAGCTACCAGAAATCTGAAGTGAAGCTGTGGTTCAAAGTAGTAGAGCATTAGCTTTGAGCAGTAACACTCAGGGGCAGTGCACAGGCTCTGAGTTCAAGCCCCAAGACTGACAAAAACAATCTGGCTTTTCAACTGGCCTCTGATGGCTCAAGTATGTAATCCTAGTTACTCAAAAGGCTGAGATCTGAGAATCATGGCTTAAAGTCAGTCAGGCAGAAAAGTTTGTGAGACAATTTTTGGTGTCCATATTGGGACATGTACTCAGTGTCTGGCACTGTCCCTTAACTTTTCCCCTCAAGGGTGGCGCTCTACCTCTTGAGTCACACGTCCATTTTTGGTTTCTTTTTGGTAATTGGAGATTAAGGTCTCATGGACTTTTCTGCTCAAGTAGCTTGTAACTGAGATCCTCGGGTCTCAACTTTCTGAGTAGCTAGAAATTAGAGCCTTGAGCCACCAGTTCCTGGCTTGGTAAGACTTATCTCCAAATGACCAGCAAAAATGAAGAAGTGAATGTATACCTCAAATGCTAGAGCATCAGTCTTGAGCAGGAGAAACCCAGTGCCAATGTGAGGACATTACTTCAAGCACCACTATCTGCACACACACACACACACACACACACACACACACACACACACACACACACAGAAAGATAGAGAGAGAGAGAGAGAGAGAGAGAGAGAGAGAGAGAGAGAGAGAGAGAGAGAGAGAGAGAGAGAGAGTCTACTTTTCAATATTTGAAGCTTCAGCAACCAAAGAAATGTTCTTACAAAAACAGCTAATCAAGGCAGGATAGAATGTCTAGAGCTAAGATTGGAACTTTTAATACTGTAAATATTCTACTCTAAGCAAAAAAAAAATCTCAGGTATCAGACTGGAATATTTTTTCCCTAGAATCTACCTTGGAAATTAAAAGTGTGTGTGTGCGCACTCACATGTTTCCTTGAATAATTTTTATTTTCAAATGTTATATCTTTGAATAAAAAATCTCATTGTAGTCAGTTTTTAATATTGTGTTTTTTCAAAGCTTGCCAGGGGCAAAAATGATTTCTATTTATTCATAGTTCTCAGATCTGACTTTTTATGCTTTATGAACTTTCCACTAGGAAGAGTGGGTTGTTAATCCTAAGGTACTTTGCTGTGAAAGGAGAGAAAACTGACAACTACTATTTTCTGGGCAGAAAACCTGATGCATCCTGGTCTCTTGATCTCACAGCCCACCACCTTGGAATCAGGTGCTTCAAGGAAATCATCATTCAAATTCCATTAGTCCTATAAGGACTAAACTAAATGAACTCCAGAATATGAAAACCAGAAGTTTATCTTTATGATTGTTGTTCTTGATGTACTGTATGAAGCTATTCCTGTTCTCTTCTTTCCCTTTATGGTTTATCTCATGTTGTTACTACATTTGACTGTGGTACCTGGTATATTGTATATATGCTTATTTGAAAAAGGGAAAGTAAGATCAAGACATGTGAAAGGGTATCAATGTATGTGGATTAATGCACCTCCTATCTGGCAAATATCATGTAACCCTTCTATTAATTACAATAAAAATATATGAAAAAAAAAGAAAAATGGAAAGTAAGGGAAAAACAAGATGGGTAGGAGGGGGTGGAGGGAGGGAACATGGGAGAAAAACATGGGAAAGGGTAACAACTTTCAAGAAGTAATGTACTGACTACCTGATGACTGTAACTACAATCCCTCTGTACATCACCCCAACAATAAAAAATTAAAACAGTGTGTGTATATATGTGTATGCATGATTATATATGCATATATAATCATGCAAACACAGGTATATTTGCATATGCATGTACATATATACATCTACACACATGTGCATACACACATATATACGTACATATGTGCATAGATAATACACACATAAAATATATATGCTATATATGTGTACTATATATGTATATATTATATATGTGTATATAAATACACACATAACAGGAATCAGAGAAAAGATACTTGACTACCAATTTCTCTATAACAATAAAGAAACAGGCAATACTGTTCAGTGAACAACTAATATAGTGACTCCAAAATATGTACACTTCAAATAAGAATAATAACCCAAGGTGTTTGAATCCTGAAATACACACCACACTATTCTGGAAAACACAGGACTTGAACTTAGGGCTTTTTTTTTTTTTTTTGCTCAAGTCCAGTGCTCTACCACATGAGGCACAACTACATAGCTCTATTTCCAGCTTTATTTTTTTTTGGTAGTTTATTGGAGATAAGACTCTCACAGACTTTCCAACATCTTGAATTGGTTTCAAAATGCCACCCTCAGATCTCAGCCTCCTGTCTAGAGAGAATTATGGGTGTGAGCCACTGGTGGTGCCTGGCTCTCACTGGGTATTTTGAAAGAAGCTAAAATCTAGCATTTGAGCTGAGTGATGCCAGTGCTTTGAACACTTAAACTAGAACTCAAACACCTAGGAAAAAGTGTGTGTGTGTGTGTGTGTGTGTGTGTGTGTGTATAAAAATTGTGAACATCAAATGTGCTCATTACCAGAAATACCTGGTTTCTCAAGTTATGGTCACTACCCAGAATGCCTTCTGGGGGAAAAGAAGAAATACACACTCAATGGGAAACACACACACACACACACACACACACACACACACACACACACTTGGAATTTCTAACGATGACCTGCTAAATAACATTTCTTACTCATGAGCTACTTGTCTGCTTGAGTGTGGTCTCTCCATTTCATCTGCATAAAACTTGCACCTCCACATTTATTAGATGCCAAACACCTTGGCTAGGTGACATATGTCATTCTTCCCTGGGGTAGCATTGGGATTTACCTTGCTGTTTTCTCTTTAGAGCAGTGACAATTATTTGCATGGTCTCCTAATTTACATGGAGACCTTGCTCCTTCTAAACAGCACCTGATTATTGGGAGACAATAACACAATCTTGACATTGTTCCCATAGGACAGTTTCCTATTCACCTAACCAAGGATAATGAAGCGGTATGTACATCCAGCCTTTCATTTCTGGAAGTGATGCATACATGGTGAATGTAGCCTATATTCTCATTTTTTTCTACATGACATCACTGTTTATCCATTTTTTAATGAGGACACTGTATTAGAGATTCGAGTTTCCTGACACAATACCTAAGATCTTCTAGCTAATGGTGATAGCAGACTGCCTCCTTCTGAACTATCTTTCCTTTCCCCAGGTAGCTGTGGCCACAGTACAACTTGGGCTTTCTGAATGGAAGGAATGTTTCAATACAGAATCTGAGACTAGGAATAGAATGCAAATATCCCCACCCTCTCCAAAATCTTTCCAGTTCCCTTTGTTTTTGCCAGTCCTGGACCTTGAACTCAGGGACAGGGAGCCACATCACACTTCGGCTTTTTTTTCTATGTATTTGGTACCGAGGAATCGAACCCAGGTCTTCGTGGATGCTGGCAAGCACTCTACCACTAGGCCAAACTCCTGTTCCCCCAATTCACTTTTTTTTAACATTGTGAAAAGTTTATTTACTTATTTGCATTAACTCCTTTTGTCCACCATCATGAGATACTGACATTTAGTTTTCGTTTGTGTTTAGAGAAAAGACATTTTGGAATGGACAGTCTGATTCTACTATTTTATAAAGAAAAAAAGTTTAAGTCTTAAAACCAAATTCAAATGCAAAATGTTTCAATAGTCTTCCTATCTCCAGTGTTCCCCAGTTGTCTATACTTATTCATAAATGTGCAGTATATTCCTGAAAGTATACCACATTCCTAAAAAACAAAGAGAGGCTAAAAAACATTAGTGGCCAATGCCTTTCAGAGTCTTAAACTTTACATAACCACTGACTGGACAATTCAATCCCTTGAGCAGTTGATCACTCACCATTTCCTAAATTCTAAGATCAACTCTTAATAAAAAAAAATTTACCTATGAGCCGGCGGTTCAAAGCCATCCCGGCACAAATAGTCTATTGGGATTCTCATCTTCAATTAATGGTGAGAAAAGTAGAAATGGTACTGTTGGTTAAGTGGTAGAGCATTACCCTTGAGCTGAAGAGCTCCAGGGCAATATCCAGGTCAAGAGTTCAAGCCCCTAAATCAACAACAACAACGACAAAAAAATCTACCTGTTTTCCCATTCTTTTGTCAAAATTCAAGAGATGCACATAGGGTAGTGATAGGTCTTTGAATTTTTAACCATAATTATTTTTCTTCACTTAAAATAGATTTAATAAAATGTTGACATATATAACATGTTATAAGCATGGAAGATGCAGCTTTAAAATTATAAAATCTTTCTTATGGTTGCTTTGGAATTTAAATAAATCATCTCTCCAATAAAGGAGTAGTTATTTCAAATTATCTAAAATCCGGAGGTGGGGAGTTAAAACTACTAGCCACTAAAAAACTCATTCTTGACACATTCATTAGGACAAATTTAAAAAACATTTAGCTAAGTTCCTTAAAACAACATATCATGTAACTGTTATACATTATCTTCCCTAATTTGTTTTTATTCTTGGACCTTCAAACCATCTTGTAATAAATATGAAAATTTGTAAGTGTAAAAGTGGGTGCATGATTTTTGACACTTTGGAAACAAAATTAACAAATATTTTCCTGTGACTAAAAGAAATAGGAACTGTCAATGTTGTATACACTTCTGAACTTTATAACTTGTAACAAATATATTGATTGTTAGCATACAAAATGTTTTTTAACATTATATTGAAAGCATTAAGTATGTAAGGTTGTCTAAAATATGTAAGTTGTTTTTTTAAATGGTATCAATGTATCCATATTCCACTAAAAGCATACTCATCAGACTTCTATGGACTTTTTAGGAAGCAAGTTTCAAAATTTGGAATTTGTTTAAAGTGCTGAGACTTGGGAGAGGGTCTTAAGCATGCTAACCATACCTTATCATAAACATAACAAGGACTTTTTTTTTGGCCAGTCCTGAGCTTGAGCTCAGGGCCTGAGCACTATCCTTGGACTTTCTCAAGGCTAGAACTCTACCACTTGAGCCTCAGCACCACTTCCAGCTTTTTCTATATATGTGGTACCAAGGAATCGAACCCGGGTCTTCGTGCATGCTAGGCAAGCACTTTAACCACTAGGCCAAATTCCTGGCCCCATAACAAGGACTTTTAAACTAACTTAGGGAACAAAAAATAGAAGGTCTATGAAAGGAAGATTAATAACATTTTCCATTGAAGAAAGAATTCAGGTAAAAACAAATAGCACCACAATAAACTGCACTAAGGTGCTAAAAGAGGTACCTTATTCCCTGCAGCGTGAATGCTTCCTCTGAAATGTATTGCAACATATAAATGCAATTATTTAATGGTTACCATTTGGTTCATTCATCTACAGAAAATTGCATTCCTTCTAGTTCATTATATTGAACAAACATTCAAATTAGTGAACTATACATGTTACAGAGTTCAAATTTTGTGAACACAAAGCGAAGGGATATTTATGTCACCTTGCTGTACTCTACACAACCAGGGGAGTTTCTCTAGTAACATACTATAGAAATGATCCCTGAAAGTTTAGTCTTCCCAATTCACTTTTTAAATAAGATAATTATCGAGGACCCATCTGGACATGTTTAGCACACCTGGTCCTGGCTTGACTGGCTGCTGATTTCCAGGCATCTTCTAGCCAAATGTTTTTAGAAGCTATGATAACATTCATGTTTGTGACTATACAGCGTATTTAGTAACCAGTTCCCACGATACCAGCACAGCCTTTTTCATGAACCTTTTATTATTATCTAAAAGAACAGAAAAATGATCAAACTTTTAGTCTACATTATCTAAAAATACTTTGTTTGTGCACAGTCTCTTATGAATCAAATGAATTTAAAGTTGTGAATAAGAAATACTTTCTCATTATTATGGGGAGTTCGTGAAATAGGCAAAAATACAATGTTATACACAAAGCAAAAAAAATGAGAACCAAATCATTCCATATCAAAATGCCACTCACTTTACTAACCCTTGATCCTGAAAGTCCTTCTCCCTAGGCCTGAATCATTAATTTCCAAAAACCTATCTCAAACAGAGTTATCTCTTCATTTTCTTTGGGTTCTATATGCCTTATATTGTTTCCTTATATCTTTGCTGGTTTCTCTTATCTCAGATCTCAGTGAAGAGTATCAAATGCATTTCCTTAAATAGCATGCTCTTCAGTGATGGGTAGCATCTAGCCCCATAAAGGACTGTGTGCATGTCAATATTATTGTAAATTTCTTTTGGTCCTCCAATAATCCTTCTGTTTTTCCGCATCTATGCCCTGATCCAGTACAGTATGTGTTTGATGAACTCTACAAACTGATTTGAGAGCATTTCTTGCAGAGTACCAGTACCTAGGAGACTGTCAAAAGTGGAGTATGTGATGGGCTGAGTGAGGATTTCTTTGGATTTATAGGTGTCAACAGAGGGAAGATAATTCAGGTGGTAATTACCCCACTAATTTGAAATCCAATGTCAAAAGAATTCTATCCACAAGTTCTAAGAGATGAGTAATTAGAGAGAAGCCAACATTACCAAACAGACCAGACCTAGGCTCATCATGTGTTCACAGGCAGCAAGAGAGGCCAAGTCATTAAATTCTCATATTGGAACAGTATATACATGTTTGATCTGCTTGTGTACATCACCTTATTTGGAATGGAATTGATGGCAAGAACTTAAAAAGGTAAAATCAAGAACTAATTGCATGGGGCTTTTGATCCCATTTTATGAGCTGGTAAGAGAATGAGAAAAGAATTTCCAAACTAGGAAGTCTTTAATTGATCAGAGCAAAGGGAATTGTTTTTCCTCCTGGAAGCCAGAATTTTCCCTATTTCTTATTAAGAAACCTGTAGGGCTTACAAAGAGTCCAAAGGGGTCATTACCACTGCTTGTGAGCTTATTCCCTATCATCTGAAGCATGATATCCAGCTCAAGAGGCTGGATATCAAGGTAATGATCAAAACTCAGTATTCTAGGACACAATCCTGCGAGTAAAGAAATTCTATGAAGACAAATGATGGCCTACTGGAGTTTATAAAAGACACCCTTTGAAGTGCTCAAGTTCTTCCCTTACCTAGCACATCAAAACCATCTGACAATACTCAGATTCTAAGACAGGCTTAGAGGGGTCTAGGTAAAGCTATTAGAGAGACTGAGTCCTCAGGTTGTGATATCTGAACTTAAAAATATCAAGGTTGCCATGAAAATAAGCTACCATATATCTCATATAGCTATGTCCCACCATTACACGTGTTTTTCTCTTGCCCTTCAATTTTCCTTCTCAGTTGAATCAAATCCTCCATCTGACGTGGAGATTTGGCAATTTCCCAAGGCACAATCTTTGGTGATGTGATGTGATTAGTGATGTCATCTAGTTCCTAATGGTTCTGAGTGATATTCCTATGCTGATAGTCCAAATGAATTTTCCTGGCTGATGTGCTCTTCTCTCTGCCAGGTCTTTAAAGACCCTGTCATAGCCTCTCTTCATCTAAATTTCGCAGGCATCTCAGTCTTGACATTTTGAAACATTAACTTATCTTCCCCTTCTGAGTATACACTGTTCTAGCTCCCTCTGATACCTTTTCCTACTCTCTACACCAGAGCCATCACTAAGAACTCGCTTCTTTCCTACACTTAAAATATGTCCATTTTACAACCTATTAATTGCTATCAGAAATGTGATCTGTCATCATCCTGCACCTTTACTCTAATAAGAGCTATGCTATGAACTATCATCCAACCCCACTGTGATACACCCCTGTTCATTGTGGCCAAGATCAACCAAGAGACATCCAGAGAACTAGGGGTATTGCTCTTGTGGAGTTATTAGAGTTACTCTTGACAAATAGATCAAAGGCTTCTTGAACTGACGCTTTAAAGGACACTTATCCCAAATCTTATAGGATAAAAATCTCTATTCTGAGATTAAGGATTGATTAGGAAACGGATAGGATTTTTCATCAGATGGATAATGGAGCGCGGCACAGGTGTTCTCACTGGAAGCAGTTAAGTCTGATGTTCTTTGTTTAGTCTTTTCACTAAAAAAGAATTTGCATGATTGTCTGTAATCCTGCCTAATCAGGAGGCTAAGACCTGAGCATTCTGGTTTGAAGTCAGCCCAGGTAGGAAAGTCCATAAGACACTTATCTCCAATAAATTACCAAAAAACCTGGAAATGGAACTGTGGTTCAAGTGCTAAAGTGCTAGATTTGAATGAAAGAAGCTCAGGGACAGGGATAGTGCCAAGTACTGAATTCAAATGAAAAAGGCGGGGGGAGGAGGGAGGGAGAGAAGAAGAAAGGGAGAGAAGGAGAGAGGGAGAGGAGAGGAGAGAAGGAGAGAGGGAGAGAGAAAAATTTAAACTAAGGGTAAACCTGGAGGTTTTCTAGACATCGTACTGGGCTTTAGGACTTGGAGAAGGCTTTCAGGAAGGAGCTGAAGGGTGTTAGGGCACTAGGGATGTAAACTCACAGCTGTGGAAAAAAGTAAAATAACTCCATAAACAACAAAAGTCAAATCCACATATTTAGAACAGAGTCCTCTTCCCTTCTCCTTTTCCCCTACTCAGAAACACAGATAATTTGAATGGTTCATCTGATACTTGGCATAAGAACTCAGAATTTTGATGAGGTCAGTGCTAAAATAACTGAAAGGTGATTAGTCAGATTGTTGTTGGAAAGGATTTTCAACTTTCTACCAAGAGATAAACAAAGAAGCCTAAAGAACACATAAATTCGAGATGCAGGACCTTTGTTTAAGATGAATGGAGAATAATAAATTGGGGTCAGTAATAGAAGAATGATGAGGATGAGGGTACTTCTTAATAAGGATAATCTCTGTGATGGAACAGAGGGAAAATTGTATTAGTATTAATGAGTACTCCATGATCTGTACTCCATGATAAGGGTCTCTTAGTTCTTTTGGTCGAGAGAAAGACTTGTTTGGGTTCTCTGGCAAGGAGCTCACTAGTCAGAAAATAAGATGTGACCTAGAATAGGATGTTAGTTGTTCGTTTGGGGAGGAATCACTTCCACAATCAATCAGAGTCAAAATTCAGTTTCTTATAGGCACATGACACTGGTCTACAATTCCTTCAGAATCTTTGACAGAGAATAATGATCATAGTCTAATGACTACTTTGTGGTATTACATGTACCTCTTCTATACTCAAAAACTAGCAGTAGTGCATCAAGTCTCAACCTTCTATTATCTGTTGTCTTCTACCTACAAAGAAAGCAATCTTCTATTGAGATCCTTGTGAGACTAAACGAGACACACTTGAATGATTGCTCTTTAGGGTAATCACAGATGAGATGTCCTGTCAGATTTACCAGAGACAGAGTTATATGTTCATTAGTATCAGCTAACACAGCCTCTAAGTACAACTCTTGGATCTCTGAATCATTCTAAAAAATTATTCTAAAGGTATCTTGACCAAACTCACCACATATCCATGTAGTGTCTTTATTTTAATATATCAGGTTTCTATATCTTCATAGAATTTACAGGCCAGAAGAGCTCACATGGCAACTTCTGCTACTGCTTCATCAACTTCAATACTGAGTTAATACATGCACACGATTGAGTGCAAGGAAATGGTGATTAGGATGACTGACAGTGATCTGAACCTGGCTGCTGAACTGACATAAAGGTAAAGCAGGAAGAACCTCATCTCTCCAAGAACCTTGCCTCTCCTGCCTGTGTGTTTCAGCATGCCTTTGGTATCTATAAAAGACAACTGGGGGCCAGGGGCCAGTGGCTTATGCCTGCAATCCTGGCTACTCAAGAGGCTGAAGCCAGAAGGAACAGAAAAGCCCTTGAGATTCTCATCTTTGATTAACCACAAAGAAAGCCAGAAGTGGAGCTGCGGTTCAAGTGATAGAATGCTAGCCTTGAGCAAAAAAGATCAAGGACAGCACCCAGGCCCTGAGTTCAAACTCCAGGATTGGCACAAAACAAAAAAAAGGCAACTGGGTTACTAACCAGGATTACTGAATCTCCATAGTGTACTTCACACAATGAGAGTAGTCACTATGGAATTTTGAAACTTATTTCCCCTCTTGCCTTATATAAACAATTTGGTGGCCCAAAGAATATTATATGGAGGAGTGAAATTCCATGGAATAAATCTTTCAAATAATAATATTAATAATAATAATAATAAATGATTGGAAATGCAAGTGGGAAAACTGAAATGGGTCTCCACATCAGACCAAGGTGCATTTCCACCTATCTATTATTATTATTATTATTATTTCAGGTCTAGATTCCAAATATGAGTGAAGAAATGCCATATGTAGCCTAGTGAACATGCTTTAAATCTAAATACGGTAATCTACACTTTCATTTGTTTTCAAGTAAATGATACTTTATTCCTTTTTTTGCCAGTCCTGGGCTTGGGCTCAGGGCCTGAGCACTATCCTTGGGTTTTCTCAAAGCTAGAGCTCTACCACTTGAGCAACAGCATCACTTCTGGCTTTTTCTTTGCATATGGTACCGAGGAATCGAACCCAGGTCTTCATGCATGCTAGACAAGCACTCTACCACTAGGCCAAACTACCGGCCCATGATATTTTATTCTTTACAGCTGTGTAATATTCTGTTATGTATATATACATACATTGTTTTCTTTATCTGTTGATAAATTGTTTGGCACTAGACCGGAAGCTGAGTTTTTATGAACAGTACGGATATAAACACAGATATCCAAGTACTCTGTGGTATGTTGGTTCATATTCTTTCAAATATATCCACCCAGGATCATCCTTTTCAAATGCCACCCTTATTTCAATTGATGCCTTTATTTAGAGTATCAAGACATAAAAGGTCAATCTAAAATACTAGGAAGTATTTTCTGCTCTTTATCAACATAATAGAATTTATTCTTTTTATAGCTGCATTCCTCTGTCTTTAGTAACATCACTATTTGGGTTTCACAGATAAAGAAACTGAAGCATTATAAAAATAGTGTACTTTGTAAATTATTGTAGAATTTTCAAGTACCAAGGGTCGGTTATGTCAGAGTAAAATGGAACTGCTTAAGTAGACCACATTACTCACGGTTGTAGTGATAATAACAATAAAATCTACACTTTTATTTGTTTTCAAGTAAATGATATTTTATTCTCTTTTTTTTGCCAGTACTGGGCTTGGGCTCAGGGCTTGAGCACTATCCTTGGGTTTTCTCAAGGCTAGAGCTCTACCTCTTATCCACAGTATCACTTCTGGCTTTTGTCTATGTATGTTGTACTGAAGAATCGAACCCCAGGCTTTATGCATACTAGGCAAGCACTCTACCACTAGGCCAAACTCCCGTCCCCAAGCAGCAATTTCTATCCATGGGAATGAAGGGCATGAGTAGCATTTAAAAAGTGATCATGGGTGTAGCAGACCTTTTCCCATAAAGGGGCTATAAAGGTGGCTGATAAGGACACTGGCCACAATGGTAAATTGGCCAAAAATGTGACTATTCCCATCATCGAGATGCTGTAGAAAAAATGTATGTGACATATATTGTTACATGTATAGGCATGACATATTGATATGTCACATATATTGATGGTCTGTGTAGAAAATGTAACTGCAAATCTGGGACACATTTCTATAGTTAAGTTAAATTATCAAAACATGAGCCAAGGTCTAGTGGTTCACACCTTTAATCCAAGCTACTCAGGAGGCTGATATCTGAGGATTACAGTTTAAATCCAACCTGGCCAGGAAAGTCTGTGAGACTCTTATTTCCAATCAATCACAGAAAATGCTCAAAATGGTGCTGTGGCTCAAGTGATAGGTTACTAGCCTTGAGCAAAAGAGCTCATGGACAGTGTCTATGTCAAGAGTTCAAGCCCCAGGACTGTCAAAAATCAAAACATGTACATTCTTTTATTTTTGGCCAGTCCTGGGGCTTAAATTCAGGGCCTGAGCACTGTCCTTGGACACATTTTGCTCATGGCTAGCACTCTGCCACTTGAACCACAGCACCACTTTTGGCTTTTTTCTGTGTATATGGTACTGAGGAATTGAACCCAGGACTTTGTGCATGCTAGGTGAGCACTCTACCACTAGGCTAGGCTCCCAACTCCACCATGCACATTCTGTATTACCTACATATTACAATTCTGGATTCATGCCGAGAGAAGTGAGAGGTTCAGTCCTCACTAAGTGTACTTCGTATCAGCTTTATTTATTGCTTTGTTTTTTGATGGTACTGGGGCTTAAACTTAGGTTCTTTTGTATAGCTTAGCCTTTATGCTTAAGGCTGACACTTTGCCACTTCCTGTACTTTTGTTGATTCATTGGAGAAAGAGTCTCTTGGATTTATCAGCCCAGGCAGGTGTTCAACCAGAGTAGTTATATCTCAGCCTCTTGAGTAGCGAGGATTATAGAGGTAAGTGACTGGTACACAGAATAACAGCTTTCTTTGTAATAGTTTAATAGTTTGTAATAATTTGGTTTCCATTATCTGGAAACCAAAACACCCACCAACAGGTGAATAGATAAAAGATGATGCATCTTTACTCTGAATGCATTACAGCAAAAGAGTAGATACGAGTCTTTTGTGTATTGCTAAGTATTTGACCTAGTGCCTCATACATACTAAATAAATATGGGACCACTGAGCTGTATCTCCAAGGCATAGACTTGGAATATAGATGCATAGAACTGAATGCCTTGTGGAGAGGAAATCAGGCCAACTCATAAAGGTTGCCACCATACATAATTCTGTTTTGTATAACATTCAAGAAATGAGACAATTCTAGAAATGAGGATGTTTCAGTGGTTACTCAGTTTAAGGATGGTGCCGAGTGACTACAAAGCTACAGTCTTTACGGTGAAGTTTTTGTGGGGCTGGAACAGCTTTGTGAATTTATTGCAGGAGGTTAATACAAAACTACACATACAATGAAGTGATAGGGAAATTATATATACCTATCGTACCAGTATCTATATACTGCTTTATTTCGTGTGTTAGTCTTGGGGCTTGAACTCAGGACCTGAGTGCTATCCCTGAGCTTTTTTGCTCAAGAGTAGTGCTATACCACTTGAACTACAGCTTTATTTCTGCTTTGTCCTGGTAGGTAGATGGAGATGAGTCTCTTGGACTGTTCTGCCCAGTCTGGCTTTGAACTATGATCCTCAGATCTCAGCTATTGAGTAGCTAAGGTTACAGATGTAAGACACTGGTACCAGGCTCATATTCTGGCTTTTATCTTTTATATTGTACTACAATGGTAGGCTTAGGAGAAATATATTGTCTTTTTTTTTTTAGTTTGGCCTAGTGGTAGAGTGCTTGTCTAGCATGCACAAAGACCCGGGTTCAATTCCTCGGTACCACATACATAGAAAAAAGCCAGAAATGGTGCTGAGGCTCAAGTGGTAGAGCTCTAACTTTGAGAAAGTCCAAGGACAGTGCTCAGGCTCTGAGCTCAAGCCCACGACTGGCAATACATATATATATATATATGTATATATATGTATATATTGTCTTTATAGCTATCTACTCATCTACAAAGATTTCAAAGTAAAAGTGAACCTCCTCTTCATCCACATCCCCAAGGCTTCTTCTGGACCACAATGAAAAGGAAATGAAAGAACTTGGACAACAGCAAGGCATGAATAGGATGTAGATGCTGTACACTTTATTGGCTATAAGTTAATGGAGAAAAATCTGAAAGTCGAGGAAGGAAAAGGACAGTTCACCCCATGGAAATTGTACTAGGCAGAGGAAAGAATAATTACTAGATAGTTGTTCTTGCTATTCAGAAGCTATTCTCAACATGCCCGAGAAGGGTAGACTCTAGCAAAAGATTGCTATGATTATAGAATTGGGTTGAAAAGCTAGCTGATTATATGTTTTGCCATCTGGCTGAATGTTGTCACTGTCCTGATCCTGTTCCTATCAGGATGTCTCACATGGGGCTGGAGACGTTGTTATTCAGGACATGAATTGTTCTGCACCTCCTTCGCTTGAGGATGAGGATCTTAGTGACATCCTGCCCATTGTGTGTACAAGTGTCTGAAATGCTCTTTGAGGATGTTGCTGCCAGGGTTCCTCTCTCATCTCCCTTTCTTGGGTCCATTCTTGCCCAAAGGGGGGTTGGATGGTACCAGAATTGAGTGTCAAGTTACTGAAGTTCAGGGAGAGACTATCCCGGGAGGAAGAATGAGAGGTGGCTTTCCTGTCCACTGAGACTCCAGAAGATGTTCCTGGATACTTCTTGCAGTAATAGCACTCACACTTGAATCTCCTCTGCTCTGCATCACGAGAAAAGGACTTTACCTTTCTGCCACGCCAGAAAGGTCCTGAGGCCTTGACATAGCTCGATCTTCTGTGTTTCAGGAGTTTCATTTTCTTTTGAGTCGATGTTGAGATCTCCCATGGTTTGTGTTCTTCCATCTTCTCCAATAAAAGACCACATATTAGAAACAGACTCCAAACCAGGTTCATATCTATCATTCTAGCTACTCAGGAGGTTGAAATGTCGAGGTTTGATTTTAGAAGCCACCTCAGGCAGAAAGTGCTTGCAAATCTATTTCCATTTAGCCAACAAAAAACCAGATTTGAGGTGTGGCTCAAGTGGTAGGGCACCACTCATGGTCAAGGAAACCATGAAAGTGAAGACCATGAGTTCACACACTGGTATCAGCACTCACTCACACATTCTCTCCTTCTCCTTCCCTTCCCTCTGCCCTCCCCCTCTCTTCATCCCTCTCTCTCTCTCTCTCTCTCTCTCTCTCTCTCTCTCTCTCTCTCTCTCTCTCACACACACACACACACACACACACGAAACACACAATCTGTAGTAACTATATACTATTCTGTATATTCTTGGGACTCACACTAAGACTATAGTTCAAGAAGACTTCCTGTCAATTTCAGCAACCGAAATCTATACTTTGAATGTATTCCATCATTCCTCTGGATAGGTACCAACAAGAAAATAGACTGTTATATATATTTGCAATACTGGTTTTAACACAATCTGCTCCCTATTGAACTTCACACACCAAAAGAAACCCCAGTTACAGCCCTTTAAGTGGACAAGGCAGGCAACTATTTCTTTCCTTTTTAAATTGCCTGTCCTGGGGTTAGAACTCAGGGCCTGAGTGTCATTCCTGAGCTTCTTTTGATTAAAGCTAGCTCTCCACCACTTGAGCCACAGCTCCACTTCTGACTACTTTTAGTTTTTTTTTTTTTTTAAGAAACAGTCTTGTGGAATTTTCTGTCAGGCTGGCTTTGAACCCTGATCCTCAGATATCTGAGTAGTTAGAATTACAAGAGTGAGCCACCAGCACTTACCTAGGTTGCCATTTCTTAGTAAACAAACACTAATGTAGTTTGAACCACAGCTTTATCAAAAGTGTCTTTTACTTTTTTGGTGGTCCTGAGGTTTGAACTCAGGGCCTCATGCAGGCTGGACAGGTGTTCTTGAAATTAATCTATGTCCATAGCTCTCAAAAGGTGTCTAACTCTCTTTTTAATATCATAGCTCTTCCCCATTTTCCCAATGTATTCTGTGAGGCAGTCCCATCTAAGTGGGCATCTTGAGGTTCTCACACCTAGGGAATAAGTGCTGCCACTTGTTTGCAAAGGAATGCAACAATGATGGAATAGCTTCCCTTAATTTATCTCCCCTTAGTTGAACTTAATTTCACCCACAGTCCTTCACCCAGAATGATAAAGGTCTTGATTGCTTAGAACAAAGAACTTTCAGTTGCCCTAACTTAGGATGAGCTTCACCAAGTTGGACCCTTTTTGAGAAAAAAATAATTTAGAAAAGAGGAAAGAATTTGAAGTGAAGTCACTGGCCACACATTTGGTTTGGCAAGTGGTTTCCTATGTCTTCTAAATATTTTTAAGCATTTGCCTTAAACCATTCTTAAATATGTTTCCTAAGTGTCTAGTGTTTACCCTTTCCTGTGCCTGATGACACAACAGATACTATTTATTGGGTGTCATCTCCAGACTGAATGTCAGGTGTTTTATATCCACTACCTTTTAAAGCCTGTCCCTAATCCTTGAGAGATAGTATTAGTCACAACTGAGAAAAGAGGCTGAGTGGTAGAACGATTTAGGTGTTGAGATCTGGTTTTGAATCCCTGTGTCCTCTATTATATAAAGTACATGCCAATAAACAATGTGAATGCAAGAGTATAGGGGCTTAGAATGAGGAGACAGCAAGGGTCAGGCCAGACAGAGAACTGAAAGACACAGTAAGAGCTGAAATAAAGGCTCAGATCATCATATGTAGCCTGGAACATCCCCCTTCATCCAAACAGCTGCACTCTTTCTTTGGAAACAGAACAGGGAATGAGCCCAATTGACACATACACTATGTATTTGTCACTCCTAGACATGGACACATCACATTAAATATAGCAGGTGATCAGGATTCAGGTAAAGGAGTTGATGCTAAAAAAAAATACTCTGTGTATACCATAACAGAGTCGTGTGGACTTACTTCATCAGAAGTACTTTGTTGATATGCATGATACTGGTTGGCTTCACTGGTGTAGAGCATGGAAGGTGGTAGGGCCCCCATATTTTCGAAGGATGTTAATTGTTTGTCTTTAGCTGACTAGTGTGGGTAAGGGTGGGCACTCCCCAGAGGGCTGTATGGGGAAAGCAGAGTTAATCTTTTGTGAGTCATCTTAACTTTGATACTACTTTTAACAACTCATAGTAATGTTCTGGGTCCCCTCCTGGAGGTCCCACACCGGATCAATATTAGCTACAGAGTGAACACTGGAGAAGGACTGGAGCTCCAAAGTCTTGAGCCAGGCAGGCCAGCGGTGCTGTGAAGGTAGAGGAAACTCCCAACTGCTGTGGAAACAAAAGCCTCCACCCCATAGTGTCCCCACCTGCAGAGAGTTCCTACAGTGTGACTAACCCTGAAGCTGCTCTTGCTTCAGTCATCCCACTGTGGACCTGGCTATGAATCCAGTTTAGGCTGAGCCCCTTTCTTCCACCGGGCACTTTAGCAGCTCTCCTCTCCTACACCCCTTTTAAGCCTTGCTAATTCTTTGTGTGTGTGTGTGGGAGGTCATGGGGCTTGAACTCTGCCTGGGCGCTGTCCCTGAGGTCTTCAGCTCAAGGCTACAACCCTACCCTTGGGCCAAGCCCCACTTCCCTTTTCTAGAGGTTAATTGGAGATAAGACTATCAGGTCCTTTTGTGCCTGGGCTGGCTTTGAGCCTTGATCCTCACATCTCAGCCTCCTGAATAGCTAGGATTACATGTGTGAGCCACCGCCCAGCTCAACCAGTGTAATTCTTTATGGGATTTCCTTTACTGACTCAGGGATAGGGTGCTCTTCCTTATTTCCCAGTATAATCACTGAAGATAGGATACAAGACCTGGACCAGGAAGCCCACTTACAGTTACCCAGAAAAATACCACTTGTGTGTGGTTGTGTGGATAAAGTGATTCTTACCTGGCGTGTTTTCAGGAGATTGCCTTTCTCAACGGTGCTTGAGTTTTTCTTTCTGCAATATGACATGCTTCCCTGGGAGACACAGTTAGGCCTCCTGAGGATAAGTCATCAACACACGAGTGAGAAGCTGGAGTATCTGGCAATCATCTGCTGTGGTGAGTGATTCTGGATGGAAGCTCAGGTCTCTCCCTTTGAATGGATGGGGTTAGTTAGATTAACATTGTTCGAGACTCTATGACTCACTCTTTGTGCTGGACTCACTGTGTCTGACTACAGGAGGAGGATTCAAGGCCTGAATGGGGATCAGTTTCTTAGAGTGGCAAAACAGTTGATGTCCTTCACTTTGTCATGAGCAAGCCAGCACTCATCCCTCATGGAGACCCAGTAACCCACACATCTCCGCCCCAACCCAGTGGATAGTGTGACAGCATTGCAGGGCCCTCTGCCCGTGCTGGTGAGGAATTGAGACCCTGGTGATCAAAGAATACTTTCCCAGTTATGGGAGTGACATAACAGTGCCGTGATGTCATCATAAAGCGCACCTTTTGCTGAGGGTGTGGCAAGCATACAGGGGAGAAGATGGTAGAAGTTTTCAAGTTAGGCAGGTATGTGTGCCTTGCTGTTGTTTCTACTACTTTTACACTATTCTTTCATTTGTTTACAAAAAAGAAAACACATGGCAACTGCTTAGACATCTTGTATATGTATTCAAGCTATAGAAATAAGATGGCTTTTCTTTTGTCAAGAAACTACTGCACACTTGAACATCTACTTATAGTACACAGATAGAACCTGTTTTTTTTTTTTACTAAATGATGACAAACAGTATTTAGAGATTATCCCAGAAAGTTTCCATACTTCTCATTGTTTAGAACATGAAACTGATGCTCACAGGCCTCAGAATGATAGACTCATACAATAAGCATTGAAGCCTGGACACAATTGCAGAGTTGTGTGGGAAATCTGAGGGTTTAAATCTAGGGACCATTGCCCTCTATGAAGGCACTCTATCACTTGAGTTATGCATTTTTTGTGGCCAATTTATTTTTCCTATAAGTTCTTAGGTTTTTGCACAGAAACCTGACTTAAACCATAATTCTTCTGCCATGGCCTCCTGTGTAACGGGGACAATGGGAATTGACCATGCTAACCAGCTTATTTATTATGACGGGGTTTCACTAACTCTTTTTTTGTTGTTGTTGTTCAGGATAGCCTCAAAACAGTATATTTATGACTTTCACCTCCTGTGTCTAAGATGATAAGTTTCATCCTTCATGCTTGGAGGCATGCTACCCATAGATTACATTTAGGCTCATACTGGCATCTCAGTCTCTCTTTGGTGAAAGGCCTGTACATGGATATCCTATGGTCCTGCCCTCCCTCTTCTAAGAAAACCTTGTTTGATGGTGTCATAGACACTTAACAGTCATTCTCAGACTCTTCTCCAACTTTCAGTACCCCTAATGCAGGTAATTAATCTCCCAAGTTCTGTCCATTCAACTTGAACATACTCTACCTCTTTTCCCCAGAAACTTAACTCAGGAAGATCCTGTTCTCAGGTCACTGTCATTGTTACTTTTTTTCTGTGTGTATTCCGTTCCTGAAGTTAGAACACAAGGCCTGGGATCTGTTCTTGAACTTACCTGCTGGGAGCTAGCACTCATTTGAGCCATAGCTCCACTTCTGACATTTTAGTGGTTATTTGCAGGATTAAGTATCACAGCCTATTCTACCCTGAGTGCCTGAACCAAGACTCTCAGATCTTAGCCTTCTGGGAAGCTAGGATTATAGATGTGAGCCACCGGCTCCTTTATCTATGGCCCAGCAGCCCTTGGGAACAGAAGCCTCAAAATCCAATCACAGCTGACATAGAATCTGAAATTATGGTAGACATTTCCAAAACTTGGGACAGGAGCTTAGGAGAGAAGTTGCTACATATAATCAGTCCTTTCATAGCTTATGATAGGTTAAAATTGTTCTTAACATGTTAAGACTGTATTCTGTGGCCCTGTCTGCTGTTAACAGAGAATCATATTCACAAATAAGGTGAATATGAATATGGTTACACTCAGTGTCTTTTATACAAATCCAACAATTGCTTTTTTGCCTGTCCTGGGGGCTTGAACTCAGGGTCTGAACACTGTCCTTGGGCTTTCTCAAGGCCAGAGCTCAACCCCTTGAGCCACAGTGCCACTTCTGGCTTTTTCTATGTATGTGGTACTGAGGAATCAAATCCAGGTCTTCATGCATGCTTGAACTCTACCACTAGGCCAAGATCCTGGCCCTGACAATTGATTTTGCAAGAAACAACATGTTTTGAAAATAAATCAACTTTGGGCTGCTGGCATGGCTCAAATGGTACACTGACTGCCTAGCAAAGACAAAGCCCTGAGCTCAAGCTCCAGTACCACCCAAAAAAAAACAAAAATAAAACAACAAAACCAAGAAAACCCTATATATAAGTCATCCCCTATACTGTCAATTTTTAAATTATATGAAGTGCTATTAATCTAGTTGGTCATTTAAACATTTTGTGTTATTCAGATATTATCCAGTAGCATTTGCTGCCATTTTCCAGTTGTTGCTATTGTTATTGTTTGTCTATGTATTTGTGTGTGTTTTGGTATTTAGGGCCTCAAGCTCTCATTCAGCTTTTTCACCCAGAGCTGGTGCTCTAGCCAACATTTTGCCTGTTAATTGGACTTAAGTGTCTAGGCTGGCTTCAAACCTCAATAATTAGATCTTGGACTCCTGAGTAGCTATGATTACAGGTATGAGTTACTTATATCCAATGTCCAGCTACAGTTTTCAAATATTTGCTACAATCTAGCCGTGTGTGTGTGTGTGTGTGTGTGTGTGTGTGTGTGTGTGTGTGTTTGTGTTTTGTCCGTTAGTTGTAAGGCTTGAACTCTGGGCCTGGATACTGTCCCTGAGCTTTTCTCCTCAAGGCTATCACTCTACACTTTGAGTCGCACAGATTGTGGATTTCTGGTGGTTAATTGGAGTCTCACCTATTTTCTTGCCTGGGATTCTTTTGAACCAGGATCCTCCCAAGCAGCTATCATTACAGGCATAAGCCACATGTTCAGGGGCATGCTGTTCTTGTTTTAAAGCTCAGAATGTTGTGAAAAATACAGAATAACAAGATTTCAGGAGTTTTCAGCCGTTTCATTTTTTTTTTGGTCAGTTGTGTGGTTTGAACTCTTGGCCTGAGTGCTGTCCCTAAGCTATTCAGCTCAAGGCTAGCACTCTACCACCTTTGTGCATGGTCTGGCTTTGAACTGCTATCCTCAGATCTGTGTCCTTAGTAGTATTACAGGCATGAGCTACCATATCCAGAAACAGTTCCAATTTTTCATTCCTAAATTCTGAAGATGAATATCTGATTGGGAATTTGAAAATCTCAGCTGTGCTGGGAAATTGGAAGTATTAATTAATAAATCATTGTTACCTGAACTTCCTAAACAGCCAGTAGTATAGGAAATAGTACAGAGGCCATCGACCTTGGTCTCCAGGGAGTATCCACACAGGATTTGGCTTTGGAGTGGTTCGTCCTTCACTAATGTCATTCTAAAGAGGTCCCAAAGGGATCCCAGGAACTTGAGCTGAGCCAGAAGCACTAACCTTAAGCCTCAAACTTCTATGTCATCTCAAAGTTTCATCTCAATTAATGGTAGAAATTTTCACTTTGCCCACAGAGTACCTAGTGTGTTTGTGTGTGTGTGTGTGTGTGTGTGTGTGTGTGTGTATTGATGCTGGCGCTTGATCTTGGGACATGAGTGTGATCCCTGTGCCTCTGTGTGCAAGGTTAGTGCTCTACCACCTGACCTACCCCCTACTTCTAGCTTTTTTGGTGATTAATTGGAGGAAAGAGCCTCACAGATTTTCATGAGTGGGTTGGCTTCAAACTGTGAATCCTCCTATCTCAGCCTCTTGAGTAGCTAGGATTACAGGGGTGAACCACTGGCACTAGGCACACTATAGAATTTAAAAAAAACCGGTTCTGTATTACTTACCACTAAGAAAAATGGCTGCTACCTAAAACAGATGAATTCACAGCTTCAATCCAGCATGTCCTGCAAGACATGTGATAGTAGTATGCCCTGTGGAGTCAGGCAGGCAGACCTGAGCCAAAATTCTGGTTCAACCACACTGGGTATGATATCTTGGGTAAGTCCTTTAACCTTTTGGAGACAACTTTTCCATGTGCAAAACGTGAAATGATCTAGGATACAGGGAGATTGTGATGATTAAATGGGTTCATTCCCATAGATTGCAATGCCTGGAGTGGAATAAGCCCTCAACAGAAGACACAAATTTCCTAGGATGTCAGGAAAGTCAGGAAGCAAAAATTTGGAGGAAGCTTTTTGAAGTTACTCAAATAGTTTATTTGCCAGACTCCGTCCTGTCCTTCCATAGGGGTTCAAGGCAAGAGGCAGGTACCTTGGCAAAATGGCCTGTGGGTAGGTTCTCAGGCTAACTGTTGAGATGTACTCCAGGTGGGAGATCTGGCGGGAAGCCTAGCCCACTCACATGACGATCAGCACTCACCTGCTTTGTGGGGTCCGCGTGGGCAAGCCTCGTAAATGCAGTGTGGCATCCCGTGGCAACCCACCAGGCCCTCCGCCCTGTGCCTACGCAGTTCTTAACTACTTCTGTAGCTCTCGCGAGAGCAAAGTAAGGTGTGGAGGGTCCGTGAGGAAACGGTCCTTGGGGAAACGGTCCTAGTGCTTGAGAAGGCGGCTGCGGTAAAGGACTTTCGTGCTCTTCTGGGTCTCACCAGAGGCCTCTCAGGGCTCTTGGGATCTGAGTTCCCCGCAGGCCTATTCCATAGGTAGGGTGCTAGTGACCCTTAAGTAGGGGCAGGCAGAGCTGATGCCGTCCGTTTCTGCACAGCGTGTGCATAAGGGAAGCCCTGTCTGCTTATGGGCATGGGTGGACTAGGGCTGAGGTGGGGGGGGGGGGCGGGCGGGCAACTGGCATGGGGTTTTTCTAGAAAGCTGCTTCACCTCCCTTTTACTTGGTTCTGAGCACCTTCAGGGTCTTGTTTCCTCCCCCAGAAAACAATACCATTGAACTGGGCCCCTCCAGGACCACCCAAGGGGTTCTCTTTTTCAAGCGGCTTTCTTGGAGAGTTCTTGTCATCCTCATTCTGAAACCCTTTGTTTCCAGCAATTCTCGAACAGGCTCCTCCTGGGTGAGCATGGGAGGTTATCAGTGCTGCCTGTAGGTGGGCCCTTAGGGTTTCTCTCTTGGCCTAGCTGTGGGGGCTGAGCCTTCCAAGTAGTGACCCTTTTGGGGGGGGGTCTATCCGGTGACACAGGGTAGCTGGGATGGGGAATGCCCCCCCCAACCCTCTACCCACCGCCAGGGCTTGGCTCTATGTCTTTTTTTCTCAGGGACCCTTCTGAATGGAAACTCTGGCTGTTGTCATTGTTGAAGTTCAGCAGGATAAGAGGGCCACCTCCTTTTGTACTGGTGCCCCCTGCCCCTTCTCTCCTGGCCCCTCTATCTTCTATTCTTCTAGTCCAGAATTTCAGAGTGTGTATTCTCCTTGCATCTCTTCATTGTAATCCAATTTCTTGTCAATAATTCACTCACCAAACTCAATGCCTGGTCAAAATTAAGGAGATCAGAGTCTTGGTGAAAAGGAAATAAAGATTTACTAATTTTGGCAGGCAAAATGAGGACTGATACTCTACTGTTTGAGGGAAAAATCACAATCTTAATAAGAGTGGTTTTTACAGGAAAAATTGGGTGTTGGGGTTTCTGCGTGTATGGTTGGTTGAACATAATTTCATTCTGGATGGCAACCTTGGGCCCACTTACTTTTTGATGTGTTGACATTGGTCTTTAGGTTTGTATTGTTTGTTGTTGTTGTACTGAATAATCTCTTAATTTCACACCAAATAAGATAAGCAGAGAAACTTAGTGACATACTTGGGAAACATAAAGACATTTTGAATTTTCCCAGATGGGAAATGGAGGGATGGTGTGATAGGAGAACAATAAATATAATAGAACAAAATTTTCTCTGTGTAATTAAAAACAAATAGGCTAAAATTACAGTTGTCAATATATTTAGGGATTATTCCTATTAGATTAGGGCTGGAACACCATCCTAACAAGTAAAAACTAAACAAATTGAAACATAACAGCTCTTCTTATTTATTTATATTTTAATTTTAAATTTTATTTAATTATCAAGGTGATGTACTGAGGGATTACAGTTACATTTGTAAGGTAGGGAATACATTTCTTCTTGAACATTGTTACAACTTCACATATTTTTCCTCCCACTTTCCCTTCCCTCCCAACTTGTAAACTTCATTTCCAACATATTGTCTTGTGACTATCACTGTTACATGGGTTCACTCTTTGTTCTTTGTCCCATCCTCTTGTTTTTCCCCTAGGGGAGCTCTATGTTTAGTCTTTTGAAGAACCTCCATCATGCTTTCCAGAGTGGTTGAATACATTTACATTCCCAAGAACAGTAAAACAGCTTTTCTTAAATCCACTAGAGAACTGAGGTCAGGTACCAAACCATCACTGACCACCCCTAAAGGAAGACACGTAGAATAAGAATGTCACAGATTGGACAGTTACAGGTATTGCTCATGAGATCCTAAGTTCAATCCCCAGTATCACTAAAAAAATATTCAAAAGACTTTTTCAAGTCTTCAAGGCTAGCCCTGGCATTAAAGTTTGTGAGAATCTATCTCAAAAATAACCAACAAAAATGGTGCTAGTAGAAAGCCAGTCTAGCTAGCCTAAGGGCAAATTTAAACCCTAGTACCACCAAAAGAGAGAAGGGGACAGGAGAAAGAGAGAGGGAGGGAAAGAGGGAGTAAGGGATGTAAGGAAGGAAAAAAAGGAGAAAGGAAGGAAGGAAAGTGAAGAAGGGAAGAAATAAAAGAGAAAGAAAAATATCATACCTTGGTAGAGTTAACACCTTTATGGGAGTCAGTAATTGGGTAGGGATTAGCTTCACCGTTAACTGAGGAATCTCTGGCAGCTTGGTGTAAACAAGTCTCAGAGGACAAAACTGCAATACACCCAGATGAGAGGAACCACACACCTTGTGTGTCTTCCCTCTGTGATCTCTAAGTTTTTGCAGTGAAGGTAAGAGAAGTCTCATCAGAGGAAGGGAAATGTTAACCATTTTGAGATTCTCCAGAACATTCTTATCAAGTCATTCCCTTAAAAATGAATATGTTTCATTAGAGCCTACCTTGCTGAGGTCCATCAAAGCCCATCCTCCTTGGAGAAAAGGAAACGCTCAGCTCTATTTGTAAGGGGCTGAGAAAAACTGAAAGATATGACAGAAAGGGATGTCAAACATTGCCCTAAAATTGGCTCGGGAAATGTGAAGGCACAAAGTTTTGAATCAGCTCCTTGAGCTCAGGAGCTGATCCAAAACTTTGGAAGGATATCAGGCTATAAAATTAACCCTCAAAAATCAACTGTTTTCCTCTATGCCAACCTGCTATCAAAGCTATCTACTTTATTCTTCATCTCCCTTGCTTCTAGTTGCTCATTTTTGATGCCTTGCCCCAGATATGGTCTTTCTACTTCTTCCACTAAGTAGTTAAGACACCATTTCAAGATGATTTTTTTGACATAAGGTTTTGCTTATGGATAGCCTTGAACTGTGAGCCTTCTGTCTCTGTCTCAGAATTAGTTTGGAATGCAGATACAATCTCAAATAATAATGCTTACTGGCATGGCAACTGCAATGGCCTAACCTCACATAGGAACTATGTCTTCAGTGTTCATGCTACTTCCATAAGGGATTGATACCACATACATTTTAAGAGCTCTCATATATAATGGGAAATTTGTATAACCCTGGTTTTGTTTTGCTTTGTTTTATCTTTCCACAGCATCAGATTTCATTAAATAACAGTAAACTTACAAGATGTATCAGTTTCTTTGGCGTTAGTTTGCCAAGTATTCTTTTGGTGACTTGGTAGTAAACCTACTTTTTTAAGAAAGAGCATATAATATGGAAGGAGTGAAGTCCTTCTAAAGAGTGTTGCCAGGACGGACAAAGGCCTCATATCTAAAATATATCAACAACTCAAAAAATTGAATCACTCCAAAACTAACCTCCAAAGTAACAACCATTCCATTAAAAAATGGGCCAAAGACTTAAAGAGAGTCTTCTCTGAAGAAGAAACAAAAATGGCCTATAGACACATGAAGAAATGCTCAACATCTCTGGTCATAAAAGAAATGCAAATCAAAACAACTCTAAGATTCCACCTCACTCCAGTTAGAATGGCCAGGATCAGGAAAACGAATGACAACAGATGCTGGAGGGGATGTGGCCAGGAGGGATCACTACTACACTGTTGGTGGGAGTGCAAACTCGTTCAACCACTATGGAAAGCAGTGTGGCAGTGCCTCAAAAGGCTAAACATAGAACTCCCCTATGACCCAGCAATTCCACTACTTGGCATTTACCCAACCATCCAGAAACAAGGACATACTAAACCCACTAGCACAACAATGTTCATTGCAGCACTATTCACCATAGCAAAGATATGGAACCAACCTAGATGTCCCTCAGTTGATGAGTGGATCAACAAGTTGTGGTATTTGTACACAATGGAATTCTATGCTGCTGTCAGAAAGAATGACATCGCCCCATTTGTTAGGAAATGGAAAGTCTTAGAAAAAATCATATTAAGTGAAGTAAGCCAGACTCAAAGGAAATTAGGCTCAATGGTTTCCCTCATTCGTCATAATCAGTAGAAACCTTGGGCTCTATTAGCAGAGATCTGCAATAGAGCAAAATCTTGATACATAAGGCCATATAGTATGAAGCTAATGGAAAGGACCTCCAGGATATTGAAACAAAAGCCATATAATGAATGATTGTTGTCCTTAATGTACTATGTTGTCTCTCATCTCCTTTGCTGACCCTTGGTTATCTCATATTGGTATAGTATCACACTTTGTTATCTGATATATTGAATTTATTTGTATTTGGATATTTGAAATTTGATAGGAAAGGGGGGAAAACCAAGACAGGTGGGGGGTGGGGGGGGAGGGAAATGGGTACCAAGACATGTGAAAGGGTATCAATGTATGTGAATTAATGCACCTTCTATCTGGCAAATATCATGTAACCCTTTTACTAATTACAATAAAAAATAAATAAAATAAAAAAGTGTTGCCAGGTAGTTAGGGAGGAGGAAAAAAGGAGCAGAAGTGTATAAGAGAGTGGGAATTCATAGCTGTGGGTAAGCTGTGTAAGTAAGATGTTGTGAATATTATGAAATCCTGGTGAGAACAGCCAGTGCAGGGGAGCTTTACCTCCTGATAATGTCAGACATATACCTTGAATAATCTGACAGGCCTGAGGCACCATGCGCAGCCTGATTTTCTGACATATGATTTCTTAAGTTCTGGGGTTAGCATTGGACTGTTACCCTGCCTCACAAATAATTGGGATTATAGGCAACATTTTTAACAGAACAACATTCCAAGGATATAACCACAACCTCCTGGTGATAAGCAAATAAAGCAACTACTATGACATAATGCTTCACTGGCATGGCAACAGCACAGGCCAAAAGGTACACAGGAAATATCTTTGCAGTGTCCATATACCTCATGTATTTTAAGAATTATCATATGGAAGGGGAGAAAATAATATAATCTTGAATTTACAGCAATGAAGATGCTATACCAAATTAGGTAGAGTTTTACAATTTTAGCTCTAATATTCTGTGTTTTTTTCCCTCCTCAAACTTCAGTTATTGTTATTAGGGTGGTCTGGGAAACTTAAAACAGTTTATACTCCAGGGTTTCTCTCTCTCTCTCTCTCTCTCTCTCTCTCTCTCTCTCTCTCTCTCTCTCTCTCTCTCTCCCTCCCTCCCTCCCTCCCTCCCTCCCTCCCTCCCTCCCTCTCTCTCTCTCTCTCTCTCTCTCTCTCTCTCTCTCTCTCTCTCTCTCTCTCTCTCTCTCTCTCTCTCTCCCTCCCTCTCTCTCTTTCTGTGTATGTGTGTGGGGGTATTTGGGCTTGAAGTCAGGACCTGGACACTGTCTCTTAGCTTTTTGGCTCAAGGCTGGTGCTCTACTTCTTGTGCCACAAATACTCTACTGGTTTTTTGGTGGTTAACTAGAAATGAGAGCCAGCCCAAGCTGGCTTTGAACTATAATCCTCAGATTTCAGCCTCCTCAGTAGCTAGGACTATAACCATGAGCCGCTAGCACCAGGCTTGAATGACAATTTTTGTTTTTCCCTCAGTGTCTGATGATGGATGATTCCAACTTAACAACTTTTGGAGTAGCAGACAAAGGCTTTCATTTACTCAGGCAAGATCTCAAATTTATACATTGGTATAGACTTACAATTGATGTGTTCAGAAGATCAGCCTGGTGGATGATATAATTTTCTCTCTCTCTTTCAATTTATTTTCAGGAAAAGGAAAATAAGCAGCAATTCAGAAGGAAACCAATATGCTCTTGACTTAAAAAGGAGTAAGCGAAGTCCGGACTTTCCAGATCCTCAGGCTGAAGAGGTAAGTGATATGGCCACATAACCTTTCTCCTTTTTTTGCCAGTCCTGGGCTTGAGCTCAGGGCCAGAGCACTGTCCTTGGACTTTCTCAAGGCTAGAGCTCTACCACTTGAGCCTCAGTACCACTTCTGGCTTTTTCTATGTATGTGGTACCGAGGAATCGAACCCGGGTCTTCATGCATGCTAGGCAAGCATTCTACCACTAGGCCAAACTCCTGGCCCGAACCTTTCTCCTTTTAATTTACTGCATACATTAAATCATACAATTCAGTCCTCATATTGAATAGAAAATCAAAAATATCACAAAACTCTTCTCATTTGACCATTTTACTAAGCTATACATTACTAGCAGACTATAAAGGAGCTTTATAAAGTTTTCTGCATGAATTTTAAGAGTAAATGACTAGCCACTGTTCATGTTCCTATGAGCACCAGGTAGAAGGACTGTCACTCCATGTCCTCTCCTTGGACCAGAGCACCTCAAGCATGGCCAGAACTTTGTAACTTGACCAGATGTTACCAACTAAGTTGTTGACTAACAGTTACAGGTTCACTTGTTTCCTGTAGGTGAGGATTACCTATGTTTCTACTTTGATATATTTTTCATTATATCAGCTTACTTAATTTTAAAATATTTACAACTAGGCTATATTGTGACACTGCATGTCCTAGATTATTGTATTCAAGGCTGAAAGTACATTTTTTTTGTCAGTTGTGGGGCTCGAACTTGGGGCCTAGGACAGTGTTCCAGAGTTCTTTTTGCTCAAGGCCAGTGTTCTATCACTTTGAGCCACAGCACCATTTCTGATTTTCTAGTGGTTAATTTGAGATGAGCGTCTCCACAGACTTTCCTGCCTAGGCTGGCTTTGAACCATGATCCTCACATCACAGCCTCCTGAGTAGCTAGGATTATAGATGTGAACCACCAGCACCCAGCGTGAGAGTATATTTTTTTCTTCTCTTTTGGATTTGATTTTGTTCCATTGCCTTTAATCCACTGGAAAGCTGTTGCTGATATCCTCTCAGACATCATTTCATTAGTGCCATGCAAAGTCTATCATGAACCTTTTTGTCTGTGCCAATGCTATGGCTTGAACTCCTGGGATGGGTGCTGACCCTGAAATTTTTTGTGCTCAAGGCTAGCACTCTACAACTTGAATTGCAGCTCTGCCTCTGGCTTTTGAGTGGTTAAATGGAGATAAGAATCCCATAGACTTTCCTACCATGGCTTATTTCTTCAGATCGCTGCTTCCTGAGTAATTACCATTACAGGAATGAGCCACCAACACTCAGCGAGTCATGAACATTTTTAAAACAGATGCATAAACACTTCATTGAAAAGTAATCTGAAATACACAACACATACACACAATATACCATGTCTACAAATATGAGACCAACAAATGGTAAGCATCACAAACATGAATTGTGAAACACATTTTTTGAATGGGAATCCCTTGATGTGGTTATTATACCACATGAAAAACAAACACTGGGGAGACAGAGTACAGAGTCCCTAGGATCTTTCTATATAACTTTTGTACTTTTCTGTGAAGGTATAGTTATTTCAAATTAAAAATTAAAAGAAATAACCAACTTGAAAAATTCATTATGCATAATTAATATATAACTTTCCTAAAACATGCATAATGCCTTTAAGGTTATGTGTGGAGTTTGAATTGACATCTAAGGATAATATATGTCTGCATTCAGCATATATATGCAATATAATCATATATTAGTGTATAATAATGTTTGTAAGAGTAGATGTATGCAGGTAGCAACTTATTCATGATCTTTGCAATTATACTCATGCTCCACTATACATTTATGGCCCTAATTTCAACTCCATTTTGTAGTACTAGTTAATGACTTCCTAGGAGGATAAGTACTTATTGTCTGATGCAGGAGATAGAAACAAATGGTACTAACATTTACAGAGAAATTATATAGGCATTTGGAACTCCAGCACATGTTTAGGACACTCACCCTACCACTATTAGCTGCATGACTTTGTGCAACTTAGACATTTGCTTCCAGTTCATTAAAGCAGAGATTATTGATCCTAACTTATTTTACAGTTGTGTAGTGAGGACAGGATGAACAGCCTTCCCTGTTTAGTAATTTACAGTTTACTCTGTAAATTAACCACGTATATAAGTGTGATGCTTCTCCTGACAGTGCTGAGTGGGATAACTCTTGCAGTATCATAATGGCTACATGCTCCTTCTGTCTTTCTCCTTCCAGTGTTCCTACACTGATAATGAAAGGAACAACAGCAGCGTTGATAGCCCAGAGGCATCCAGGGCACCAGAAAGAAACTTGACCATGATCACTGCTGATGTCAACACCAACCTCACTCCATCTTTCCATGAGGAAACCCCGCTGTGCCAAGATCTGTACATCTACATCAACCAGATCTTGAAGGAGGCTCACTTCCATAGCCTGCAGCAGCGGGGGCTATATCCATCGTGATGAACTAGGAGCTCCTGGTTCCAACCCTAACCTAATTCATAAAATTACCTGAGTATACATAAACATGTTCTTTCTCTTCTTTGGACTGTATTTTAAGTAACAAGAGAATGGGAAATTGTATGAAGAATTTTGGTACATGAGTGCAATTTCAAATAAGAATTGTAAGCCATTTTTATAGTACAAATTTCATCTTGAGTATTAAATTTATGTTTTGATAGCAAGATGCCAAATATTTATCAGTATATGAAGATCATACTAAGTCCAATTTAAGCTAGTTTTCTAAAACTATCAGAATTTCCCTGTCAAAAATCTTTTTAAAATTTAGTCTTACAAGTGTGGCATATACGCACAATGGAATTCTATTCATCCATCAGAAAAAATAATACTGTACCATGGAAAGACTTGGAAAAATTATATTAAGTAAAGTAAGTCAGACTCAGGTTACATGGTTTCTCTCATTTGTGGCAGCTACAATGTGCCTATAAATCTACAAGTAAACACACAAGATGATTTAAAAGTACACTATGGCATGATACATTATTCAGGTCTCTAAGCATTTATGCACAGTAAGACAAAACTAGAATAATCTTAGGAGAGGAACACAAAGGTGTGATACCTATGTGCATCTAACCATATAAAATATTTATTGAAATGAGCACCAAGAAATGGAAACAAGGTGCTTTTGCTTTATTGATTTTAAAATGTTTTTCTTTTCATCTTGTTTATCTATTGCTGGAAGGGTAAGAGGAGGAACAGAAATGGTGCAACAATGTATAAACAAATGCAGCAGTGATACTCAGTAGACACTGCATTTGAAATGAACTACAACCACCACAACTTGTGGTTGAGGACAGAATGGAAAAACTGGGAGAAAGAAGGGAAGAAGTAACATTGTTAAAAAAAGAAATATGCTATTTATCTGACTTATATTACTATAACCCCGCTGTAAATCACCTTTACAACAAAAATAAAAATTCATAAAAGGCATCATTGGACCTGGAGTTTGGCCTAGTGGTAGAATGCTCGCCTAGCATGCATGAAAACCCAGAATCAATTCCTCGGTACCATATTCATAGAAAAAAGAGCCAAAAATGGTGCTGAGGCTCAAGTGGTAGAGCTGTAGCCTTGAGAAAGTCCAAGGATAGTGCTCAGGCCTTGAGCTGAAGCCCAGGACTGGCAAAAAAAGCATCATTGATATATTAGAAGAACAAATATTCAATTAACGAATGTTCAGTTAAAGGCACAACATTTTTATAAGGCTGAGAAAAAAAGAGTAGAACAGTTATATGTATATATAAAATATATACATTTGAAGAATTATAGGTTTGTAGCCTTTAAAGTTTACTTTCAGAGGAATTCATAGTGTTTAGATTGTTTCTTTGGGTGATACCTAAGTGCCAACATTTGTAAGACTGCTTGAGAGTGCCAAGTCCCATAAAAATGTCTTATTTCTCTCTTAAAAATAATAAAACAAGTCTTTCTTTGAAAATTTCCATAGCCTAGTAAAATGTCTATAGTTTTCATGAAAGAACAAATGAGAATATTGCCAAATTGTGATTTAGTTTTGTAAACTATCAGAATCGGGATTCAATTCAACACTGAAATTTATTGTAGTGAAGGGAAATGGCTGAAATTGCTCTGAACTCAATATCAGCAACAATTACATACAGGGGGGCTATCAATGTTTTAATAGCTTTCTCTAGTAACTCTCCTCACTTTTTTATATCACCAAGGGTATTATTTTGCCTTAAAATGCTTCAAGGGATTCAGATACCGTGTACTCAATCTTCTTGAGAGTGTTCTTTAGACTCTATGGAAATGCTGTGTAATTCTGACAAAGCATTTGGTTAGCCTGGCATCAGTGGGTCATGCCTGTAATCCCAGCTACTCCAGAGGCTGGGATCTGAAGATCCTATTGAGAAAGCCCCTACTACTCTTATCTCCCATTAATCACTCCAGTTGATTTGGAAGTAGAGCTGTGGCTTAAATGGTTGTAATGCTATCTTTGAGGAAAAAAAAAAACCTCAGGGATAGTATCCCAGCCCTGAATTCAAGCCCCAGGACAGCACAAAAAACATAGGTGATAATATTTTGGCTTAAATACAAATACACATTTTTGGTATTAACATTGTATTTTCTCACATGTAATTCCATCTTTTGAAGAGTAGAGTTAGTTTTGGTAACATGTTCTTTTTCCTACAAAATAACCCTTTTGCAGAGATCAGGTGACCTGTTTATATCACTGAAATTTGCACATTTAGACCAAGAAGTGTGGCCAAGGTGGAGAGCTTGTGCCTAGCACATGAAAGATCCTGCGAGATATCCTAACTAATGCCAAGAATGGTAAAAAATTAATGTAGTTTTAGAACAATATACTGAGACACTCTTAGAAGAAATAGGCAGAGTTGCTCAATGGTGATGGATTGAGAACGGGAAACAATTTAAGCTCTCAGACCAAGGAGAGATTTAGTGTCCCAGTAGGTAATCCATACCCAGAAAGTCACATCAAATAACTAAAATTATCTAGAGATATACACTAACAAAGAAGATTATATAGTGCGTGCATAATAAGACAGAAAGCAGTGTGGCAGCTGAGCTGCTGGCTTACATATAACTCAATGTGGAACTTAACGAGCCCACATAGGACAAAGTAGGAATAAGAATGCACATCCAAATGAGCCACAGACACACAGACAATCCCGCATTCCATGGGACAATGGGAATCATCACTGAGAACCCTGAGTATCCCATTGAAGACACCCCCCCTGGGAGAAGAGCTTCTGGCCAGGAACCCTATCTATGGAATTCGTCTGGAATGCTGCCAACTTTCAAATTGCTCACTGCTATGGGACAGGGCTACCTCCTACTGGGCTGGCCTTTTGTTAGCCAACAGAGAGGGATGGGACAAGGGTATTAGATTCCTTTACTCTTTTCAAAAATGGCACACTTCTCATATAGGGGACAGACTCAAACCCTAGATACATAAGGCCATAGAGGATGAGGCAAAAATAATGGACTTCTAGGACATGGAAACAAAAGCTTAATTATGAGTGATTGATGTTCTTAATGTACTATGTTTTTTTTTCTCTTCTCTTTTGTTGCCCTTTGGTTAGCCTCATAGTTTTACAGTATCTGACTTTGTTACCCGACATATTGTACATACATTCATTTGTTTCTTTGAACTAGGAAAGGCGGGGGGGGGGGAAGATGAGGGGAGAGAAATGGGGACAAAAACATGAGAAGGGGTATCAATGTGTGAGAAGTAATGCATCTTCTGTCTGGTGACTATAACTGTAACCCCTCTATACATTAAAAAAAAAACAAAGAGGAAAAAACCTAGACAGCTCTTAAAAGCCTATGTATTTCCAGGCTATACTGAGAGTCAAAACCTAGGTACTAATGCCCCTCATCACTGCCATATTGGGAAACTACATATTCCAGTTATGCTACAGCTCTGCCTATACCCAAGCCCTCTAAGCTTTCTGCAGAAATTAGGTTACAGATAAGATAAAAGCCAGTGCTGCTTAATTTAGTCTTGGAGAGGAGCTGCAGGGCATCTTTCTGGTTCTGCAAATGAATTGGTTAAAGAATTCACCTTTTCTCTTTTATTTTGGCTGTTACCTAAATTCCCACTTTAATACACTTAGGCTTTTACAAACTAGTTATTTCCTAAGTGTATTAAAGTGGGAATTTAGGTAACAGCCATACTCCCATAACAGGAAGGCTTCAGAAATCAATTATGACCCAGCCTCCTGTACTTTAGCAGTACAGAACCAACCTACAACTATCAGAGACACCTGCTACCAATGAAGTAAGGAACTATAACCCTTAATACTGCCCAGACCTTGGCTACGAGGACATCTGGATATTTCAGCAACTAAAGCAGAGATTACTGAGATATTGTATGCCTCACATCCAGAGACACAAGATCCCTCAAACAAACTGGAGAACTTACTATTTTTTTAACTATTTTGTATTAGATATATAGTCTATGGTGATTGCTAAGCCTGTTTCTTAGTTGTGTGCATGCCTAACTCTGGCTACAGTTTTGAAAGTTTAATATTTTTGCCATCTGTTTCTTTCCTTTTTTTCCTCCTTACTTTATTTTTCTGTTTTATCATTGTTATCATTTTTTCCCTCCTTTTCTGGTCTTTCTCATCTTGTTTCTTTTGTTTATTCTTTTGTTTCTTTTGTTCCCTTTCTATTTGTCTGTCTTTGTTTCCATTTTGGTTCAGTCTAGTTGGTTCATACTGTTATCATTTTGCTTTGCTTTGGTTTATCCTGACCCTTAAAAGTGATTTGCTCACTGGGTACAAATATATGTGTGTGTGTGTGTGTGTGTGTGTGTGTGTGTGTGTGTGTGTGTGTAATCTCCCTTAGTGCACAATAATACCCCTCCCCCAAAAGGAAGGCATATTAGATAGAGGAATATCTATCTATGATGTAAAACCATTGATTGAAAGTCTATGTAATTGTATTTTGTGTGTATGTGTGTATTATTGACTTTATATTGTGTCCTGTCATTTCAGTTTTGTCTCCTTTTTTTTGCATTGGCTCATATTGACTCTTACAATTGAATTATTCAACAGTTACAATGAATTCTCATTTTCTTTATCACAATACCCTTCTCCACCCGAAATAAGTTGTATTTAGGTAGGAGAATAACTGACCATTTTTTAGAGTAGCAATATTAGTGTTTAAAGAATCTGATGCACAGCCTCTCAACTTGATTTTCTTCAGTAGTGTAGAGTATAAGGTTTCTCTTCCTTGTTTGTTTCTTCCTTTTCAGCTATTACCTACCTTATTTTTCAAACCTTTTCAGCTAAATATTCTATAATATTAGGATTCTTTCACCCATAATTCACTCTGAAAATCTACCCTCCCAAAATTCCTCTGCCCAACAACCTCTATTTTTTTCAACTGACAGACAAGTGTTAACATCACAGTGACTCAACAGGATTAAACTCTAATCCTACACTTAAAAAATAGGATCCCAATGAACAAAACACAACAGAATATCAGACCATTGACTGGCTAATCGACAAACATATTAGGAAGACCACAGTTCCTCTCAAAAATAAAACAAAAAGGGTTTCCAAATGGGAAGAACAAATCATAGAAGCACAAGAAAAATGACAAGTCAAGGAAGCTTAATTCCAACAGAAAATAACCAGTCAGCAGAGCAGACAATTAAAAACCTAGAAGACTGTTCTTAAAATGTTTGAAAAACACTACTAGAGAGTATGATTAATGAGAAGATAGAAAGCCTACACTTTTTCCACCTGAGAAGGGAAAGGGGAAAACAAGATGATTGGGCGTGGGTGGGGGAAGGAATGGGGGACAAAAAAAATGAGAAGTGGTATCAATGTTCAAGAAATAATGTACCCATTACCTGACGAATGTAACTACAACCCTTCTGTACATTATCCCGACAATAAAATACAATAAAAAGCCTATACCAGGAAATTTGTGAGCATGAGACTAGCCAATGATTATTAGAAGAATGAATGGAGTCTGAAAACAGAAAGCTAAATGAATTCCAAGAGACAGAAAGGGAGACTAAAGAAAAACTATTTGCCCAGCCAAGTAATAGAGAAGACACACATACACAAATCAAGGAGGTAAAAAGTCCATATAAGACCTAAAAGAAAATTTTAATAAAGATAGAAGCCATCAAAAATGACTAATTAGAAGGGAGAAAGATACAAAACAAAGAAAGCCTTGACAGCAGAATAGATGACATTGAAGATAGTCTAAAGGGTTGAAGACATATTAAATGTAACAGAGAAAGAGAGGACCATTATCCAGAACAAATCCAAGAAACAAGATGAGCTTGCAAGAACCCCAGGGCTCCATCAGAAGATCTAATTTAAACTGATGAGTATTGCAGAAGGAGAAAAGCAGGCACCTAAAGCGATGGATAGGAAACACAGTCAACAAAATTATAGCAGAGAACTTCCTGAACATCTAAAATGATAGGCCCATTCAGCTACAAGAAGCCGTTAGAACAGCAAATAGACTAGAATAGAAAAGAATGTCCAGCCACCACACTATCTGCACAGGATCATCAGCAAACAAGGAAAAGATCATTAAAGTGGACAGAAAGAAAAGACTGATTATGTAAAAAGGAAAATCAGTCAGAATCACTACATGATTCTATCTAGTGAGAATTATATATTAGAGCCATGAGGGTTCTGACATAATGACTCATTTTCCAGCCAACACTGGTAGCAGACTGCCTCCTTCTGATATTTGTTCACCTTCTCCTGGGTAGCCATGGCCACATTAAAACTTGGCCTTTTTGGATGGAAGGAATTTTTAAATAAAGGATCTGAGATGAGGAATTAGCACACACTTTCTTCCCAGGAAACCTTTGGGGTCAATTTTTCCCTTAACGTAAGAATCATCTTTGATTCACCTGGACATGGTTGACATACCTGCTTGATTGACAAATGGAGGCCTGCACTGGTACAGGCTTGGTGAGATTTTCAGGTATCTTTTGGCCACAGTATTGATAGAAGCTATATTAACTCCTATGTTCTTGACAAGATAGCAAATTCAGTTACCTAGTTCTAGGACATTAGCAGAGAAGAACAGAAGGTACAATTCCATTTGGAACTATTTTGTTCATTCACATCTTACACAACAGAAAAAAATCAAACTTTAATTCTACATGATCTAAATAAAATGAGTGGAAAATACTTTGTGTTTGTTCACTTGGGAATAAAAAGAATGGAATGTAAAATATGAGGTGTTTTTCCACATTACTGTGGAGTGTTCATGAAGTAGGCAAGGATACAATGTAATATGCAGGGAAATCACCCCAGGTTTACATGTAGCTAATTTTTCTTGATGCTGTAATTCTTTTACTTAGGACTGAGTGATTACTTTCTGACAACTTGACTATAATAAGGTGAATCCCCTTCATGTCCTATTTTGTTTTCCTTGTGTCCTTGTTGGTTTCTCTTAGCTCAGTGTAGGGCACCAAATGCATTTCCTTAGTTGAGAATACTTTGTTCCAGTCCTGAGAAGGACTTTGTGTATTTCCATATTACTGTGGACTTCTTGTGAACCTTGAATAATCCCTCTTGCTTCTTGTATTTCAGTCGTGGTGCACTACAGAAAGTGTTTGATGGACTACCCATATTGATTGCCAAGCTTTCTGTGCAGAATGCTAAGGCATAGAAGTCAGCCAAATGCAGAATATTTGGCTGGCAGAATGAGGTCCTCCTGGGATTCTTTGGTATCACCAGATGGAAGATTGATGATGAGGGTCATAATCCCATTTAATCACAAATTTGAAATCCAATGTCAAGAAGAACCACACTCCCAAATTCTAGACTGAGCAGTCATAGAGAAACCCCAATTGACTAATAAACCTAAGCTCAACAAGTTGTCACAGGCAGCAAAAGAAGACAAATCATGAAATTGGATCAACACATGCATACTTAATTGGCTTATGTGGATCTTGTTCTTATGTTTACGGTAAAATCCCAAGAATAGCTGACTGCTGGTGGCTCAAACCTGTAATCCTAGCTACTCAGGAGACTGAGACATGAGGTTTTCAGTTGGAGCTAGGATAAGCAGGAAATTCCAGGATACTTTATCTCCATTTATCTCTTGGAAAATGTGAACTGGAAGTTTGAATCAGTTAGAGTGGTGAGTTTAAAACTATCTAAATGGGAACACAAGACCCCGAATTTAAGCTTTAGTATCAGCACCAAACAAACAAAAAAAAATCACAGAAGCTGGAAGGCCGGTGGCTCACACCTATAATCCTAGCAACTCAGGAGGCTGAGACAGTTTGAAGCCAGCCCGCGCTGGAAAGTCAATGAGAAAGGCCCTTTTAGAACTGACTGAAAAGTGACTCAAATGACATCTCTGTGAGATTGTTTGGCAGCAACGGAAAGGACAGATAAGGGAGGGAAGAACACATCCCAAAGTATGACTTAAATATATGAAGTGATTTTGTGAAAGTGTGTTGTGAAGAGATACCCAGTCACCAACTCGAAGGAAGGTCAAATACTAGTACATTTGGAGGGGTGAAGTGCTACAATATGATAAGGTATAAAGAATGTAGGTAAGTTATATGTTTGGTAAGGATATGATCTTACATATTAGTTACACTGAATATGCCTTGAAAATGGAACTTACTAGAATATGGAGAAGAGCAATACATGCCTGAAATTCAGGGTAGAGAGGAAGTAAAATAGTCACATGCTGCAAGTTATATTAGATGCAAGAAAATCTCAAGAGAAGTAGGAAAGGTAGAGTTGAGGAAATACCTAGGTGTTGATGACTTCAAAAGACCCTTAAAATTAAAAAAAAAACAAATAAGAGAAGATTTTCCAAGCACTGGATGCTCATAGCTAATGTGGAAGCTGAGATCTTAGGAACGTGATTCAAAGTCAGACCAGGCAAATATGTCCATGAGAGGTTTTTTTGTCAGTTGTTGGTCTTGAACTCAGGACCTGGGCACTGTCCCTGAGCTTTTTTGTTAAATGCTTGTCCTGTACCACTTTGAGCCACAGGACTACTTCTCGTTTTCTGGTGGTTAACTGGAGATCAGCATCTCATGAGCTTTCCTGCCTGGGCTGGCTTCAAACCATGATTCACAGATCTTAGCCTCCTGAGTAGCTAGGATTACAAGCATGAGCCAGTGGTCCCCAACTTCCATGGTAGTCCTAACTTCAGCTGAATAGCAATAAGCCAGAAGTGGAGCTGTGGTTTAACTGGTAGAGCCCTAGACATATTTGAAAATGCTAGGGGACAGGAAGAACCCAGGCCTTAGTTAAAGCTCCAATACTGACATATACCAGCAAAGAGAAGACTAGAACAGCATGGTAAAAGAACTAGATACATATAATTATTTCACTAAAAATTGCAGAGTACACATATGACTCAAGTGTCCCTATAATGTTCCCATAGACAAACCATAAATTAGGCATGAAAATTAAGTGTCCAATACAATGAAAATATTGAAAAAACAATTATTTCTCCTTTGAATACAGTGCAATCAAGTTACAAAAGAAAGCATACAGAAAACTATCAAATTCATAAATATGTAGAAATCAAAAAACACACCTCATAATGAGCCAAGGAAGAAATCACAAAGAATATTAGAAAATATTTGGGAAGAATGAAAACAGATCACATCATGCAAAAAAAATAGAATTATTTGAGAGCCAGGAGTTCGGCCTAGTAGTAGAGTGCTTGTGTAGCACGCACAAAGACCAAGGTTTGATTCCTCCATACCACATACATAGAAAAGCCAGGAGTGGTGCTGTGGCTCAAGTGGGAGTGTGTTAGCCTTGAGGAAAAAGACCAAGGACAGTGCTCAAGCCCTGAGTTCAAGCCCCAGGAATTGCAAAAAAAATAAAAATAAATAATTTAAGAATTATTGCATATAGTAATAGGAAAATTGCAATGGCAAATTAAAGAAGTAAATGATTTAAAAGAAATAGGTAAATGTTCAGATTAATAATATAACTTTTCTTCTTATGTATTAAAAAAAACAAATTCACCTGAAGTCTACAAAAATGTAGAAAACAACAATGCCTACCATGGAGACAACTGAAATAAGATAATTTAAATAACAATAGAAGTGATGAAATCCAAGGTTTTATAACCTTGAAAAATTACTATTATGGATAAACATTTCCCTAATCATACTAAAAAATCCAACAAAAGTAAATAATTAAAATTAGACTTGAGACACTACAACCAATTTATCAAAAAGAATATAAAAATACAAAGAATTGTATGTTAGCAAATAAGAAAACCTAAGCAAAAGAAACAAATTACTAGAAACACTTGATTTAACTGAGGAACTAGAAAATATAAATCAATTTATAAGGTCAAAATTATAAAGCAAAAACTAACATAATTCCAGCAGCCAGGCACCAGGCACATATGCCTATAATCCTAGCTAGTCAGAAGGCTTAGATCTGAGGATCAGGATTCAAAGTCAGACAAAGCAGGAAAGTCCTTGTCTTTTTTTAAAGGTGTGATACCTGGAATCAAACTTGATACCTGATGCTTTAGCTCATTGGCTAGCACGCTGACAACTTGGATACACTTCCATCCCTTTCCCTGAGAGTCTTCTCTTTTTTTGCCAGCCTAGGGGCTTGACTTAAGGCCTGAGCACTGTCCTTGGGCTTTCTCAAGGCCAGAGCTCCAAGCACTCTACCACTAGGCCAAACTTCCAGTCTCCCAGAAAGTTTTATCTCTGATTAACTACAAACAAAATCTGGAAGTAGAGATGTAGCTCAAGTGATAGAGCAGTAGCATACTACCTTTGAGTTTAAGCCCCAGGATCTGCACACACACACACACACACACACACACACACACACACACACACACACATATCGTCATTGTCATCATCATCATCATCTCATCGTCATCATCCAAGAAGCTCGAGGTGTATGTAGGTCAAATGATAGAGCACTTTTATCAATGAAGTGTAAGACCCTGACTTCAAACTCCAGTATTGCCAACAAACAATAAATAACATTGCAAAAAAAAATAAAATCCCAGAACAGATGGCCTACCTGCTGTTTACCCAATTTAAGAATGAACAGTAATCTGTCCTTTTCAGTTTGGCTTCTTTTATTTAAGAATTAACAGTAATCTCTCCTTTATAGTTTGGCTTCTTTTGTTCAGAGTGATCTCAAAAACTTTCCAGTCCAGGCTGTCTTCAAATTTCAGAATCTCACATCTCAGCCTTCTGAATAAGTAGGACTACAGGCATGAGCCAATGTCATTTGGCTTATCCTTTTTTTAATGTAAAATAGGCAAAGACCTAGAGAGGTTCTTTTTCTAGGTCAAATCCATACTCCTCAGCAGAGGTAATCTTAAAGTTTGAACATTTTTAACTCCTGTTTACTGTTAATTACAGTTTTCTATTTGGTCTTAATATTGGCTTCTGTTTTACTTTCCATCTCTCCATTCTAATTTGCTCATAAGTTCCTCTTCTTTCCATCTGTATTTTATTATTTTTACAGCTTCAATTCAAAACCTTGACAAGAAGTTCTGGCAAATTCCGTCAGCATCCTGGATATTTGCTTTGTCTTGATGACAGTTATACTTTGTCCTGTCCCTCCCAGAGCACAAATCCCTCACCTGCCTGCATTCAGTATCCTATTAGACCATATTCAGAGTTGATTCTTGTCTTTTCAACATTGTACTATGTACATGGCAAAAATCTTGAAAAAACTCTCAACATTTTAGCAGTGATTAGAAAGGCTGAGGATCTTGTGCAAGGATACATAATTACACAATGGCTTCATTCTATCACACTTCTCCTTTGCCCCTTCATCCATGGGGTCAGTTGGCTTTCCACAAACTGTCTCCTTTGTTGAGATTCTTCCTGTCCCCATGGCTCATCCTTCCATTTGTTCTGTCATATACCATTCATCATCATCTTGGTGAGGGCTGAAGGCCTATTGTGATACTTACTCTAGAATAAACCCTTGCAGGCCATCCTATGGTCCTTGTATTCTCATGGAAGGAGCCTTAGCCAGGACACATCAACTTTCTGCCAAAGAGCATCAAAAAGTTTCACTACCCTCTGTCACTCTGTCCTGCTGGAGAGCCAAGCAAGTCCTGGACTTTGAGCACTGGCTTTCTATCTGAAAGATGTGGATATAAACTCAGAAAACCCTAGGGAAATAGAACTGAGAAGCAGTGCATTTCCAGGGTATCTTTTCTATAGAAACATTTTTTCAATATGTTCTACTAATTATATAAAGAATTGCATTGTGATGTCTGCATAGATGTATATAGTCTACTTGATCAAATTCTGCTCATCTGTTACTCTATTTTATAGATAACCTTTTTCTATGTACACATATAATAAACCTTGCACCTCTATCAGTTTCTATTGCTTTCCTACCCAAACCATTAGCCCTCAAAATCACCCTCCCAAATTCAGTTATTAATATTACTATTATTTTTATTCTAAATATTATATATAATATATCATTAAATTAGAATGAGAATATTAATATCATTTAGATTCTACATCTGAAAGACAACTTGTGACATTTGGCTTTTTGAGACAAAGATAGTGCTTAATGTGATGATTTCCATTTCTGTTCATTTTTCTGCACATAATTTCATTCTTATTTATGGCTGAAAAATTCTCCATTGAATATATAGGGTAATTTATATATTCACTCATTGGTGAATGGGTACCCACACTATTTCCATAACTTGATAATTTTGGGTACGTCTGCAAAAAAGATCTGTTGCTGCTGATTGTACTAGGCCTACAGTAAGAGTGATGGAAAAAGGTAGAACTTGAAGTCAGGGTTTAGGCTCTGAACTTTAGCTCTTTTGCTCCAGGCTGGCACTCTACCACTTAAGTTACAATCCTCAGAGGTCTTCCTGGATAGGGAGGATTAGAGATGTTGTTATGCCCAGATTTCGGGGTCCCCAAAGACCACCAAGAGCCGAATCCGATGTAAGCGCACTAGAGTCTTCATTGCAAGCTCAAGTCTGGTCTCTTTTGCACATGGCTGCAGCCGGTGATGCTGAGAGCCCTGAGCATAAGCTTACAGCATTTTTATACACTTCTTTGAGGTAGGCAGGGACTTTGGTGATTTTTGCATACTGTGGGAAATTCATAAAACAACTCTAACACTTAAGTGGAGAAGCACTTCAAAAGGGGCTGATATGGCTGACAAACTTCTTACTGATTTGTTAGCGCCACCTGGCTTGTCCCAGGAAGCTATATGCTTAACTGCAGAGGTCTGCCCTAAGCAAACACCATCTGTGGGGCCCTCCTGTCTTAGATAAACACACCTTTTGTCTATCTTCCAGACACTCTGCCCCAGTAGTTCAGAGTGACTCTCTGGCTTCTTGAGGGGCCTGCTTAAAAAATAACTTTTTACTGAAGTTCATCAAACTTCAAAATTAATTTAGGCCTCACAGTGTGAGACACCAGTTCCTGGTTATTTGAAAATATTTTATTTTAATTTATTATTTATTTTTATTTTTGTCAGTCATGGGACTTGAACTCTGGGCCTGGGTACCGACTGAAAATATTTTAACAATAAATGTCATTGGCGTTCTAATGCACATATGTCTATTTATGCCAAATAAGTGTCTGTTTGTTATGTAAAGTACAAAGAAAATTTTCTTTAATGCATTTGATAACGGAAAAAGGGTTTACTTGATGAACTTGTGGTTTAAAGTCTGCATTCCCCACCAAGAAGGTAAAATGAGGACCAAGAGCATTGCCTAATGGTAGAGTGCTCACTTAGTATGCACAAAGCCCTGGGTTTGATTCCTTGGTACCACATACACAAAAAAATCTGGAAGTAGTGCTGTGACTCAAGTGGCAGAATGCTAGCCTTGAGCAAAAGTGTCCAAAGACAGTGGCTAGGCCCTGAGTTCATCAAGCCGCAGGACTGGCAAAAACAAGAAGATAAAAGGAAACACTGTAATAATTGCAATTAACATTACTATGTATTCTAGTCCAGGAGGAGGTCATGTCCCTATGAAAGCTCCCTGCTAAGTCAAACTGGCTTTTCCATACTTGCCATTGCTTGCCATGTAGTGGTTGTAGTCACACATTTAGGACTTAACGTCACAAGTCACAATTTAGCCACTGAGGGTCCACATTACAGTAATCCCTCTATTGTCTCATGCCAAGACAGGGAAGTCTTGAGGTGACAAGAGGACAAGAGTAAGAGTAAGAGAAGGGACAGTAGAAAATCTAGTATGTCTGCGGAGTTGGATAACTTTGAAATGAGAAGCTTATGATCCATTCCTGATCACTGATAAACTGTGCAGATAGAGGACCATCTTCTGCTTACCTCAGTCTCTTCAACTGTCCAATGCAAATAATTATATTCCCAGTGTGACCAGAGGAGAGATGGTGCCATGAACTATGAGGAAGAAGAATAGGTTAGAATCACTGGGAACATGCTGTCAACACACCCTCCTGGTAGGTCCTTGTCTCTGTTCAACGGAATTCTCAATAAGAGTTCAGTGAGTTAACACATAATTAGTTATTGGGATCTTAATACCATGAGCCATCATTTCAGCAGGCATCACGTGAGCATTTGTGTAATTTATCTAACAGTGACTCACAGGATCTGAGAGGATTTTCAGTAAAGGAAATTGTGTATTGTCATCAATTTCTTTTCAGTCATTCTCATGAGTGGTTCTATAATGTTACAAAATTCCATTTGTAGCAACCTAAACTTGCTGAAGTAAGCACTCAGTAAGCCACAATATATTTGTGTAGTGTTCCATGTATTCCACATATGTTCTTTTTTTTGCCAGTCTTGGGCTTGGGCTTAGGGCCTGAGCACTGTCCTTGAACTTTCTCAAGGCTAGAGCTCTACCACTTGAGCCTCAGCACCACTTCCGGCTTTTTTCTATGTGTGTGGTACCGAGGAATCGAACCCGGGTCTTCATGCATGCTAGGCAAGCACTTTAACCACTAGGCCAAACTCCCGGCCCCTCCACATATGTTCTTATGTGTTACAGCTAAAACTTACTAAAAAGGAAAACATCAAATGAAAAGACACAATTTAGTCTTATATTTGAATCGTGGAATTGTATATACCTGTGAAATTAAGTAAGATGAACCTCTCACAGAGCAGATAAAATAATTATGCTATTTTTAGCCTCTTCAAGTGGTGCTGGCAGAACTGGTTAAGCACCTGCAGAAAACTAAAGTTGGATCCTTCTTTGTCACCCTGCACTAGAATTAACTCCAAATGGATCAAAGACCTGGAGGTAAAAGCTGACACACTGAAAACTTTACAGGAAGGAATAGGAGATACACTAGGCCTCCTTGGCACAGGTTGAAACTTTCTTAATAAGGACCAAGAATCACAACAAATCAGAGAAAGGCTGGATAAGTGGGACTGCATTAAACTGCAGAGCTTTTGTATGGCAAAGGACATAGCTAGTAAATTAATTAGGAAGCCTACAGAGTGGGAGAAGACAAAAGACAAAGGCCTCATATCTAAAATATATCAACATCTCAAAAAATTGAATCACTCCAAAACTAATCTCCAAAGTAACAACCATCCCATTAAAAGATGGGCCAAAGACTTAAAGAGAGTCTTCTCTGAAGAAGAAACAAAAATGGCCTATAGACACATGAAGAAATGCTCGACATCTCTGGTCATAAAAGATATGCAAATCACATTTTCTCTAAGATTCCACCTCACTCCAGTTAGAATGGCCAGGATCAAGAAAACTAATAACAACAGATGCTGGAGGGGATGTGGCCAGGAGGGATCACTACTACACTGTTGGTGGGAGTGCAAACTCGTTCAACCACTATGGAAAGTAGTATGGCAGTTCCTCAAAAGATTCAACATAGAGCTCCCCTATGACCCAGCAATTCCACTATTTGGCATTTACCCACTCCTCCAGAAACAAGGGCATACTAAATCCACTAGCACAATGATGTTCATTACAGCACTATTTATCATAGCAAAGATATGGAACCAACCCAGATGTCCTCAGTTGATGAGTGGATCAACAAGATGTGGTATGTATACACAATGGAATTCTATGCTGCTGTCAGAAAGACTTAGAAAAATCATACTAAGTGAAGTAAGCCAGACTTAAAGGAACATAGGCTCAATGGTTTCCCTCATTTGTCATAATCAGTAGAAACCTTGGGCTCTCCTAGCAGAGATTTACAATAGAGCAAAATCTTGATACATAAGGCCATATAGTATGACACTAAATGAAAGGACCTCTAGGATATAGAAACAAAAGCCATATAATGAATGATTTTTGTCCTTAATGTACTATGTTATCTCTCATCTCTTTTGCTGTCTCTTGGTTATCTCATATTGTTACAGTATCTCACTTTGTTACCTGATATATTGGATATATTTGTATTTGTTTATTTGAAATTGAATAGGGAAGGGGGGAAAACAAGATGAGGGGTGGGGTGGGGGAGGGAAATGGGGATCAAGACATGTGAAAGGGTATGAATGTATGTGAATTAATGCACTTTCTATCTGGCAAATATCATGTAAGCCTTCTATTAATTACAATAAATATATATGAAAAAATAATTATGCTATTTTAAAATCCAGAGTATATGAATTTTCCAAACAAGTCTCCCATCCATAAGGGAAGGCTTATCTTACAATACATACTTAAGTATACTTCACCTGAACATCTAGGGGCATTTAACAAACTTTATAGTATTTCATTATGTGTAATAAATGCTAAATCTCTGCCTAGTTCCCCAGCAAGAGGCATCCCTTTGTCTTCTGATTTGTCTCACTAGTCCAAACATTACTTGATTTTTAAAACAATTAATATTTTATTAGAAGTACATAATATGTAATGATAGATATAAGAAATGTATAAATCATAGGATATTAAAATGCCTACATTTAATTTTCAAAACTCAACATTATAATTTAAGAGGTAGGAACATTATACATAACTTATAAATTGTACAAATATTTTATTTGAACTATAATGAATAGGAATTTTTATAACCTATAATGAATTCAGATAGCTCATCTATAATTTTGGTTTTCCACAGAATCAGAAGAATTTACATGAATAGTATACTTGCCTAAAACTTCAATATATTATTCTTTAACTTCCAAGAAAAACTAAATTATTTAAGTGCACCACAATCCCCATTATCAACCAAATCTAAACTACCAATGATGCGACAGGTGTTTTCAAACTTGCATATATCAATAAACAAAAGAAGAAATTGCTTTCCCTCCTGCTTGTCATTTGCTTCACTTTGTATATCTCAAGATCTTTTAAAATGTAATGTCTATACCTTGGGAGGTAAGCAGGTTTAATGTAGAAACTGCTGCATATGCCATCAGTTACAAGGGTCATAGCAAAGATTGAGCCTCCTGGGGCTGGCTGAAATGAGAACTTGGAATACTGTTGGTGTTTCCACAATGAGTTGTTATTTAAAGTCTCAAAAAAAACCCACTGTCTAGTTCAGGTTGCAACATATAAGGCAATGTGTCACAGTTGTTTAAATCATTTATCCCTAACACTTGAATTTATTTCATAATAATTCTGTTATGTGAATGTTTTTCTAAATACAAAAAAATGACTGTGGTGATCAACTCCTTATCTTCTTTGTTGCTGCATTGTATTCTGCCTGGTATCATATATCCTAGTGCTTTAATTATTACTTAACCCAATGATACACTTTTTGAATTTTTCATGTACTTCATGACTTCTCTTGACTACAATCTTCTCTGAGTGTTTCATTGTCCATTTCCTCCACAAAAGTGCCCCAATTTTCAGTTGCTTCCCTTTTGTTGTCTGTAACATAAACGACACTATCTTACAATACCCTTCTTACTGGTCAATTCAATGTTAAGTGTTCTTCCAATTGGAACAAAAATATCCTTTTAGGATGAAAGTTTGCAAAAGCTTCTGACAAAGCTCATGTCTAATCAGTATTTATTAATTAACAACTAGATTATATATGCTAAAATTGTTATCTGCTTGCCTCAGGCAGAGTCTAGGTAATCTTAGGTTATTTCCTCCAATTTTTTCATCAAACTAGTTCAGCCATTAGATCTTTGGAAAAAAGCACTTTGTTCTTGCTACTATTAACATTTGACTGAATTCAGTTCCTTTTAGGAGAAAACCAAAACTGTGGCAGTTTTTGCTTGTTATATTGGATTTAGAATCTAATGAATTTTTCTTCCTTGGATACCCTTTAATTTGTATGTTCCAAATCCCAGTCCCATAAATAGCTACTGGAATTAACCACTAGCACCTAGTTTACAATTTTTTTTAATGACACATATCTAACAATTACTCCCGTAAGTAATGGTGTGTCTGCTGGAAATTTGGCAAACTATGTCTAAAACCAGGAAATAAATACTGCTGCAAGTGTAGGTCAAGTTGTACAGTACCTGCCCAGCATTTTGGGAGCCATGTTTTTCAAACGCCAGTACCTAAAAACCCTGCAAAAGCCCTTAGATAATGGGAATATGATCAGAGTAGTTGTGTCTGAACCTTAATTGTTCATTGTCAGCTGATATTTTCCCAATGTCTCCATCAGGGGGAATCTGCCTGTCAAACATCTATAGGAAAACTGTAACATCTGTTTCCAGTCTTTAATATTCAGACCAAAAAGTAAAAGAGCATCAAGACATGAGAAAGTGTATCAATGTATGTGAAGTAATGCACCTTCTATCTGGTGAATATAATGTAACCCTTCTATTAATTACAATAAAAATATATGAAAAAAAGGAAAAGAGCTAATATTTGAAGAAAATATTTAGTATAATTTTATTGTTTTTATTAAGGTGTTGTAACTGGAGTTAGTTGATAAGTGTGTGTGTGTGTGTGTGTGTGTGTGTGTGTGTGTGTGTGTCTGGGCCCTTGCCAGGCCTGGTGCTTGAATGAGGGCTTAGACACTGTCCATGAGGTTTTTTGCTCAAGGTTAGCACTGTACAACTTGAACTAAAACTCCACTTCTTGGGGTATTTAAGTGGAAATAAAACAAACAAAAAATAAAACTTTCTAGAATTACTAGGTTTACTGGTGTGAGTCATAGGTGCCTGGTGAACGTATCTATGAATATATTGACTTGCTAGTTAAACCTTCAGTTTTACATATTTTTAGTCATAGACATTGAGAGAAAAAACAATTAGTCTTTTATAGTTGTAATGGTTATTTAAATGACCTGTGCTGAGAAATGAGCTGTGAATTAGTAAGATTTAATATAAGATATAAGCAGTTGTTTGATAAAATGTAAGTTTTTCTTAGTCAATTTTATTAACAGTAAATCAGAATGTGGCACTAGATTATATTAATATTCGTTCAAATAGTTGATCTCGAACATATTTTTAGTCAATTTTGAATTATAGTCAACTCAGTAAATTACCTTTTATGGTTGTAATGGTCATTTACAGCACTATGCTGAGGAATGAACTCTGAGTTAGTAAGACTGAGTTTGAAATATAAGCAATTATCTTTGGAAAGCATTAAACCTTTTTGTAAATTTTATTGAGCAAACTTTTATTAAGACAGCCTTGCTACAGACAAAGAAATAGATTAGAGTTTACATTAATATACAAACATTTGATCCTAGAAACCATTTTTTTGCCAGTCCTGGGCTTGAGCTCGGGCCTGAGCACTGTCCTTGGACTTTCTCAAGGCTAGAGCTCTACCACTTGAGCCTCAGCACCACTTTCAGCTTTTTTCTATGTATGTGGTACCAAGGAATCGAACCTGGGTCTCTGTGCATGCTAGGCAAGCACTCTACCACTAGGCCAAACTCCCAGTCCCCTAGAAACCATTTTTAAGTCAATTTTAAATTATAGTCAGCTCAGCCACTTATCAACTTTTGGGGGACTTGACTTCAGGACACTCAGCTCTCATCTCTCTCTCTCTCTCTCTCTCTCTCTCTCTCTCTCTCTCTCTCTCTCTCTCTCTCTCTCTCTCTCTCTCTCTCTCTCTCTCTCTCTCTCTCTTTGTTTTACTATATACGGATCCTTTACCACTTGAGCCACAGCTCTTCTTCAGGATTTTACTGGTTAATTGAAGATCAGAGTCATATGGATTTTTGTGTCCTGAATGCTTTCCAACCATGATTCTGACATCTAAGCCTCCACAGTCAGCAGGATTAGAAGCATGAATCACAAGCATCCAGACTCCTCCATGAATTTTTTGAAAAAATACAAATTTATTTTCTCACATTTGTGGAGTTTGGCAGTTGAAAATCCCAACGACAGTATGATCAGTTTCTGCTGAGATCTTTTTTCCTAGCTCATAGGTAGCCACCATATTGTTGTCTTCTCATTGCAGAGAAATCAAGCCAACTTGTGTCTCCTATTGATCTGCTGTACCAATTCTTTGCAACCCATACCCCTTACATAATATAATAACCTTTCAAATGTCCAATTTTCAAATAATACCACAATGAAGGTTGTGTCTCCTATAAAGAATTTGGGGTGTGAGAGGTGGGAGAGACTGTTATATCTCTAACATTCCATCCATGCTTTATTTCTAAATTGATATCCTTGTCACATGCAACATGCATTCATTTGTCCCAATAGTCCCCAAAGTCTTAACTACTCCAGCCATAGTTCTAAAGCCATAGCTAAATATCACCTAAATTAGGTGATAGTGATATTTAGTGAGGTACAATCCATCCTTGGTACAGCAAAATCCCCTTCCAGCTATGAACCTGTGAAAACGTGTAAGTTAATACTTCCAGAATACAATGATGGAGTTGACCTCAAAAGGGAGAAATAGGAACAAAAGGATGGGGGGTGGGTAACAAGGAAGTCCCAAACATAGCAAGGCAAATTCTTCCATCTGGAGGCTTGAGAATAAGCCTTGAGATCTAAGAGTTGTGTACTCAGTAGTCCTACCACCAAGGGCTTAGGTTGAAGTCATCTGTCCCATAGAAACATATAATGGCCTTGATACTCATTGAATCACTTTAGGCATAATTTTTCTTTTCTTTTCTTGAAGAATAATGCATATTCATAGCTGAATAGTTCCATTATCCAATCCTGTAAAATCCACATTCAATAGCCTTCATTTCATTCTGCGTCCATGACTTGCAATGTAAACCGGTACTGTTTCTGCTCACATAATTGAATCACAACGTTGATAGTCTCATCAAAATATGCTTTATTGTGTTTTATAAGAGATGCTAATTTTCTAAAATACTGTCCTAAGTTCTTTTTACTTAACCTTTCCATCTCTCTTGTTTTGCATTTTACTGTAAACAGAATCTTGACACCTCTACACTTGCTTTCAAAATCTTAGCTACACATCCTATTTAATCTCCTACAAAATCTAACTTGTATAAAACACCAGCACACTGTTTAGCCAAGTTGCTTCCACTCTATCAATGATTACCTCTCTTCCAGTTTCCAATAACATGGTCATAGTTTCCATCTGGAACAGAATTGCCCTTAACGATTCGATTTCTAGCATAGTCTAGATCAGTTTTTAAATTGGCAGGGAAGCTCCTCAAAAGGGAAAAGAAATTGATGATCAGAGGGTAAGGGAATGTAGAAAGTACATCTTCCAAGGCAAGTACAATGACCCATGTGGTTTGCTTTGATCTCTTTGATAACAAAGTGAAAGGATTGTGGACCACTGGGTACATAGAGACCATTGCTTTAATTAATCAATTAGAGATCCTGAACTATCATCCATTTTTATTAGGGGTTTGTATGCCCAAAACAGAGGGAATGGTGGTCTATATTTGATGCTTAAGAGTCCCTATATTGTTAAATTTTATTATACTGTGAAGTCCCCACCCTGCTTTTTTTTTTACCTCCAGTCTGACGGGTATAGTTTTTGGTAAGCAAAAGAGATGGGACCCACAGGTAGCACTGTACCATCTGAGACATAGCTACACCTCTGGCTTTTTAGTGATTACATGGAAATAAGAGAATCATAGCTTTTCCTGTTCAGTTTGGCTTTAAACTTCATACCCTTAGACCCAACCATCTGAGTAACTAGGATTACAGACATGAGACAGTGGCTCCAAATTCAGCCCTGTTCTTCCATGAAGAGGTAGGAAAAGGACCAGAGAAGGATTTTCCCCTCTAGGTCAAAAACCTGAATGGAGACAGTTTTCAATGTTGAACATTTTAAACTCCTGTTTACTGTTCATTATAGTCCTCTTTGTTCTTAGTATTGGCTTTTGTTGTGATTCCCATCTATCATGGCTTTCCATGCTCTTCCCTTGAATTCTTCTGCTTAAATCTTGACAAGAAATTATGCTAAATCCCCTTTGTATCCTGGATATCTTCTTACATTTGATGAAATTTAAAGTTTGTCGTGCCTTACCCTTAGAGCATAAGTCGTTCATCTGCCTGGTGCCAACATCCTCTTATGTCATAATCAGAGTTGAGTCCTATCTCTTAACTGATAAAACATATCAAATTTTGAATAAACTATTTCTAAATATTTTAGCAAGGCTTAGATAGTCTGAGGACCTTTCTCAAGGACACACAGTTACGGAATGTCTACATTCTTCCACATTACCCACTTCTCCATTGGCTCCCTCCATCCATGGATTTAGCTGACTTGCACAAAATATTCCCTTCATTGAGATTCTTCCACTCACCCATGGCCTATCTCCCTATCTTGTTCTAGTAGTAGGGCTTGAACTTAGGGTATTACATTCTTGCTTAGCTTTTACACTCAAAGCTAGTGTTCTACCACTTGTATGTAAAAGTAACTATGTAAGATCTCATTCTAGGTGAAGGCTAGCCAAGGGAGGAGAGTTGATCCAGAGTATGAAAAAGGAAGTTACATGCTGTTAGGAGGTATATTGTGACATGACAGAAATAAAGCATTGTCAAGGAGTTGTGACATATAGAGGAGGGTTAATGATGCCTGTAAAAAAGATATGCAGGAGGATCGGGAGTTTGGCCTAGTGTCTAAGCATGCACAAAACCTGGGTTCCATTCTTCAGTACTGCATACATAGAAAAAGCCAGAAGTGGTACTGTGGTTCACGTGGTAGGGCTCTAGCCTTGAGAAAACCCAAGAACAGTGCCCAGGCCCTGAGATCAAGCTCAGGACTGACAAAAAAAAGGGTATGCAGAAGCCAGGCATTGGTACTCAGGGGGCTGAGATGTGAGGATCAGGGCTGGATGCCAGCTGGAGTAATAAAGTGCATTATTTATAGTTAAGCACTTATACAGGTTTATCTCAAGTGGTAGAGCCCTAGCCTTGAGCCACAAAGCACAGGGGCAGCACCCAGGCTCTGAGTTCAGGCCTCAAGGCCAGCCAATAACAAGCAATACTCAGGGCAGTCCTCATTAAGAAAATGACAGGTAGATAGAAAGAGAAATCTGCAGCTCTCTGGGGGAAAAGCACTCATGGTATGAAATTGTGGGGGCCAGGATTGTGGCCTCGTGGTAGAGTGCTTGCCTAGCATGCACAAAGACCCAGGTTTGATTCCTTGGTACCACATACATTGAAAAAAGCTGGAAGTGGTGTTGAGGCTCAAGTGGTAGAGCTCTAGCCTTAAGAAAGCCCAATAGAAACATAAGCCATATAATGAATGATTGTTGTTCTTAAGGTACAATGTTATCTCTCATCTCTTTTGCTGTCCCTTGGTTATTTCATATTATTACAGTATCTCACTTTGTTACCTAATATATCAGATATATTTGTATTTGGTTATTTGAAATTGGATAGGGAATGGGGGAAAACAAGATGAGGGGTGGGAGTGGGGGGGAGGGTATCAATGTATGGGAATTAATGCACCATCTATCTGACAAATATCATGTAACCCTTCTATTAATTACAATAAAAATATATAAAAAAATAAATAAACACATGTAACATTAAAAAAAAGAAAGCCCAAGGATAGTGCCCATGCCCTGAGTTCAGTCCCCAGGACTGGCAAAAAATAAAAAGAAAATGTGGGAGATGGGACAATGAAGAAGTTTTCCCAATGCCTAGGAAGGGGGAAGAAAGAGTGGAAAAGAGAAAAGACATTGGAATAGAGAAACAAAGACAGACAGGGAAAAGAGAAAAACAGAGAGAGATGGAAAGAGGGAAAAAGTATAGCTACAGGGATGTGGTGACCCCTGGAAAGGAATGCTCTTTTGGTGGAGGCAAATAAACCCACTCTTGGACTCATGCATTGGCCTGCAAGAGAATGAGGGAATCCAAGCAGATTGTGAGGCTCAGGCTATAGCAGGAGACAGGATGGTGAGGCAACCATGTGAGTAAGAGAAGTCTGAGGACAGAAGATAGGGATATCAGACTGACTTTGAACACATTGAATTTGCACAATTGTGTTCTCTCCATCACATTCTTCCTTCCCCAATCTAAGGGCAGAAGCAGCTTGGAGAAGAGACAGCTCTGAAGTTCATGGCATCACTTGAGATGGCACACCAATGCCACATGTCATCCCTCCACAGCCTGCCTCCTTTCCTTCCTTCTTTACTCCCTCCCTTCCTCCCTCCTTCCCTTTCTTTCTTTCTCTTTCTTTCTCTCTTTCTCTTTCTTTCTTTCTTTCTTTCTTTCTTTCTTTCTTTCTTTCTTTCTTTCTCTCTCTCTCTCTCTCTCTCTCTTTCTTTCTTTCTTTCTCTCTCTCTCTCTCTTTCTTTCTTTCTTTCTTTCTTTCCTTCTCTCTTTCTTTTTCTTTCATTTATTTATTTTTTCCCAGGGAAACAGTCTGTTGCACAATCCTTAAAGCATCCAGACCCTCACTTTGCCTCACATCAACTCTGCAGTGTCCCTTTTCCAGATTCAAATGACCTCTAGTACAGAGTGAAGGAGATAGGGGTCTAGGATGGAACTGACAGCTTAAATTATACTGAAAGTTTAGGACTTGGCACAGAGGGTAGATCACTGCTGATGGCATCTGAGACAGTATAATCGCTTCTTCCCAAAGAAAACAGGACTCCTTCTCTTGGCTCTGACAGGACCACTTCCTTTCTTGCAAATCAACTTCTAGGTCTCCTTTCTACATGACAGTCACTCAGCATCGTGAGAAGACCATCTTCATTGGGAATTGAAAAGAGTTAGCTTTCTTCCTCTTCTCACTCTTCTTATAGGCCTAGTGCAATCAGCAGCAACAGATCTTATTCCCAGAATTTACTAATTTGGCATTGCCATGTTGTCATCCATGATTCTTCCCCACTTTGTTCCTCCCTTTACCTACTTGAGAAAGGCCACTTGGTTTCTTTTTTTGCCAGTTCTGAGGCTTGAACTTAGGACCTGAACACTGTCCTTGGGCTTTCCTCAAGTTGAGTGCTCTACCACTTGAGCCACAACACCACTTCTGGCTTTTTCTATGTATGTGGTACTTTTAGAAATTGAACCTGGGTCTTCATGCATGCTAGTTGAGTACTCTACCACTAGGCCAAAGTCCTTGCCCATGCCACTTGGTTTCTTAACTCTAAGGTACTTTTGGGCTTGATGCACCTGTCTGTGACCACACCAATCTACTCACATTGTTCATGGAACTTGAATGTCCTTACATTTTTTTCTTTTGTAAATGAATTTGCGATAAGTACCAATGTCTCATACCTGTATTTCTAGTTTGGACAAACTGTTGAGATACTTATCACAAATTAAGTAGCAGAAAACTGGAAGTGGAAGTGTGGCACAGTGCTAGTGTTGCTGTCTTGAAAAAAAACATCAAGGCAAAGTTGGGCACTGGTAGATTGTACCTGTTATCAGAGGATAACAGTTCAAAGCCAGCCTGGGTAGGAAACTCCATGACATTACTATCTCCAATTAACCACCAAAAAGCTGGAAATGGAACTGTGTCTGAAGTGGAAGAGAGGTAGCCTTGAGAACAAACAAACCAACATCACTCAGGCACAGCATCCAGACTCTGAATTCATACCTGAGGTATGGCACTAGAAGAAAAATCAGAAGTTGGGCAAAAATGTGAAAGTCTTAGATCAAGCCCCAGTTCAAGTACAAAAATAGTTAATAGAGGCTTCTTGCTGAAATAAATGTGGACAACAAGGAAAAATACTGAGAAGAAAGTTGAAGCTATGGTTCCTTGTTTTCTGTTTGCTAGGGAGATGATCATGGCTAACAGTCACAGTGTAGGGAGACTCCTTTGCACAAGTGCTGTGTGCCCAGCAACATGAATCCCAATCTGCCAGTCAGGAGGAGGCCATAGATTCTGGGTCCTAATGAGCATATGGCCAGCTCTGGACATCTTTGAATGCTTCTTAAGGAGTGGAAATTGAAGAAGTGGAAATGTGAGTCAAGGGGTACAGTGCAAGTTTTGAATGATAAATCCAGGAGAAGGTACAAGGTCCTGCATTCAAGCTCCGGTGCCATCACAAAAGAGAAAAGAATCCAAACTATCTTCTTTATTTGCTGCATGTCAATGTTTGCACATGCCCCATCTACCAAGGAGGTTTAGATCTGACCATTGAAGTCTGAAACAAGGTGCCACAGACAAATACTTCAGGTGGTCTCGAGAGTATTTCCAATTAGCCAGCAAAAATAATGGAATTGAAGGACTTGAAGTTGCAGAACGCCTGCCAAATACTATGCAAGAGCCCTGAATTTTTGTCTCATTACCATCACAAAGTGGGAGTATTTGAGCTGAGCCCAAAGCATATATAGGAGTTCACTGACAGTGAAGATTAGGAAGGGGTTAAGGAGATGGTCAGAGTGGAGTTATGGTCAACACACAGATTTCATTATTTTAAAATCCTAGAAAAATATGCCCAAATAAGGAATGGGAATGAACCAAGCAGAATGTGCTGGGAAAGTCCAGTTAGATGCAAAAGGGTGGGTCCAAATACAGGTCATTTACCATGGATTAAATCATTAATGTCAGTCAGATTGAATCTGAGAAGGGATGGATTCAGGACAGTGGCCTTGTGAGGATCCTGAAAGTAGAAACTGGGGTACAAATGGTAAACGAATCCTGGACATGTCTGGACTAGGGCTAAGAAAGCCTGGGGCCAAGAAAGAATTAATTGAAGCCTGGCACACATGGCTACAGGTGAATACCCCACCACCCTTCAGCTTATAACATCTCAAAATATTAACACACTCCACACTGCACATTCCACTACTGCTTAAGCAAATCCAATGAGGGTGGTTGGAAATGGCACTGCTGAGAGTTTAGTCACTTTTCAATGTTTAAGCACTGTCCACCTAGCTCTGAGATAATCTGGGTGCCGAGGCCTGCGTATTGTGCTCTGTTTTGTTTTGTTTGTTTTGCCACTACTTAAACTCTAGGGAACTAGAGATAGTGCCCTCTTCACTGACTTCAGGCCTGTAATAAAGGATGCTGTCCCAGCATCCTTTGCTCTCCAGGGGAGAGCAAAGTGGATAGCCTATGGATGTGCATCCAGCAAGAAATTAGGGAGATCATGCATAAACTACTTTGCTTTAAAATTCAGTTTTATTGGAGTTGCCTTGTCCCCCCTCCCTCCTTCCCTCCTTCCTCCCTCTTTTCCACCTCTCCCTCTCTTCTGCCATTCCCTCAGGACCTTGGCTTGCTGCATGGTGGTGGTAATCATGGTTCACAGTGCTGCACTGTTTCATTGAACTTTCTCTTCTAACTCATCTCCTGGGCAGTGACTAGCTGTGCTCTAATCTCAGAATGTGGTACTAAGGCAGGTAGCTCCTGGGAGGAAATGATGTAGAGTGGGCCATGGGGCGGGCGACTGACAGATTCCCAGGAGGTAAATAATGTGTCATACATGGAATGATGATGTGAAGGAAATGGCAAGATCTCTGATTTACAGAAAGGTAAACTGAGGTTCATACAAGGGAAGAGGCTTGCTTGTAGTACCCCAACAAGGGACAATTAGAAGAATCTGGCCCTCAACTAACTCCAGATCTCTCCTGTGTTTCTGCTGCTAAGTCCAACAGAAAAGAGCAAGAGGAGAGAATTTCAATGTGAGGGAGTAGATTTCTCCCTTAACTGTCTAAGAAGAAAAGAAAAGGAGAGACTGTTTTAGAAGAGCCAAACTGGAAGAACACTGAGAACCACAAGAGAGGAATGGTACAGCTGAGAAGTATCTGAGAAGAGCCATGTGACAGAAATCTAGGAAAGAGTTTGCATCTTTAGCCTTTACTACCAGGTAAATCTGGTAGTCTCCACAACAGAGTGTATCACATATAAATGATCATATGAGTATGTATGTATACATTTGTTTTGTGTATTTATACTTATACTTATAAACATATATATTTACATATTTTGCAGGTTACCTATTCAACAAACAGGGTGTAAAGGCCCCCATTCCCCTACCTCTTCAAAAGAATTTATTCTCATTGTTTTGATGACCATTCTAATTGGAATTAAATGAAATCTCAATGCTAAATTTTTCTTTTTTAGGCACCACTTGAGTCAAAGTTCCAATTCAATAAAGCACTTAGGTAGTTAATTGATGGTAAATATCTCATATATTTTTCTGTCTGGATTGACTTTGCCCTAATACATAGATCTCAACCTCCTGCGTATTTAGAATTATAGGAGTTCACCACTGGTGCCAGCATCTATTCTGTTGTGACTTGCATTTCTTTTGTGGCAAGGAATGCTGTTCTTTTTATTTGTGTGTGTGTGTGTGTGTGTGTGTGTGTGTGTGTGTGTGTGTGTGTACATATTTATAAAATATTTGCCATTATGGAAGTGCCATTGAGAGGATTTAACAGGGAAAGGGAATAAATAATGTTAGAACTTGAACCATACCATATACTCATTTGTGAACATGTTACAAAAAGATGGAAAAAAGGGGATTTGGCATAATGACAAAACTAATGTTAGTGTTGGTATCAGAGCCCATTTCTTTTTTATGTTATTTTTCTCAGTGGGTCTTGCTGTGTAACAAAGGCTGGCCTTGAATTCGTGATCTCCTGAAGTGAGCCTGTTATTTTACAGTATCATAGTTCATACAAAATATGTTGGTTGTCAATACATTATGTATTTATAAAACAAACATTTATAAAATTACTTGTGAATTATTAGGTCGTGGTTGAAAGAGTTATACTACAAAATAAAGTGCTAGTCTATCTCTTTCTAACTCTGAGTGTCTAATACACAGAAGTTCTACAGTTTGAATGCCAAATGGATACAACCTCCCATGACATCTTTACAGACTCTAGATTTGTTAATAGCTTCCTGATCTGCATCAGGACAGCTCAACACTCACCCTTACCTGTTAGCAGTGCCAATACCAGTACCAGCTCTATAGCTGGACTATAAAGAAAGTCATCAACTTAACAAGTAAAACATTCAACGTAAATCAGGAAATAATGAGGCATATTCTGCCAGTGCAATGAAATAAAAATCTGCAGGATAGAGTAGTAAGAAATATTTTACACAAGAATCTCAAGAACACTGTTTGATGAGTGTGTGGTTAGAAAGAATGGAAGACAGGGTTTCCTAATGTGAAAGGCAGGGTTTCCTGTCCTAAGAAAATATCCTTAATCCCTGAACTTTTGTAGTTTAGAATGCTTGAGTCTTTACTAAACTGTGAACCGAAGACTAAAATCACATCTCTCATGGATATGATTTAGATCATAACATCTTATGTACCAGAAGGCTCCAAGAAGACAGAAAGAGGGGTGGGGGAAGAATCCAGACCCTGAGCTCAATCCCTAGTATTGACAAATAAATAAATAAGAAAATAAAAAGAAACAGAGGGGGAGCAAGTAAGAACACTTTATTTTCACACACAAAAACTAAGATTTGATGAAGGAAAAATTTATTATGATAAGGATTGAAAATGACTTTAAACTCTACCTTGTTCATTTTGTCCAGGCAATTTTCAGGCAATGTTAGAGATACTTATCTATTGTTTCTTTTTATTTCCTGCTATGCCATTATACATGATGCACTCAAGTGTTTCTTACCAACGCTTTAGCCAGAACCCCAGAGGCTGCTACATCTCTCTTGAGCCAGTGTGGATTCTGTGAGTTGGTGACTGTTTTCATTGGCATGGTATTATGGGATACCTAGAAATAGGAGCCTGAATGAAGGCAGTCAATAATATATTCATATATATATGTATATATATGAAACAATAAGTTACTTTCAACACCCTACTCTATTCTTACTCTCATCTTGCTTGTATAGCTGATTCTATAGTCCTTGTTCCTTTCATGATAACTTTACAAAAGTAATGGATAACTTTTTTTCACCGAGAGTCTCCTCTGATAAAAGATACTTGCAAATGTTGTCTAAATTATTTTCAATTACACTGGATGGATGTAAGTAATCTGTTTTTAAGAAGGAAACATCGGGAATAGATCTAAGAACACAAAAGTACCCTTGCAAGCCACACCAGAATGCAGTCCTCCTGGATCAACTTGTCATTCATGAGTCTCAGCTTGGGCTTGCTCATATCAGCCCAATGTTCCTAGTTAAACATCATCACCTGCAAAGAATCTTCTCCTGATAACACATGGCTATATGTGAGCACTCTGACAAAATTGTGAACTCTGTGTGTGTGTGTGTGTGTGTGTGTGTGTGTGTGTGCGTTTTGTCAGTCATGGTACTTGAACTCTGAGCCCTACCTTTTTTCATATATTTTTTATTTGTAATTAATAGAAGGGTTACATTATATTCGCCAGATAGAAGGTGCATTAATTCACACACATTGATACCCTTTCTCATGTCTTGGTCCTCGTTTCCCTCCCCCCACCCCTACCCCTCATCTTGTTTTCCCCCCTTCCCTATCCAATTTCAAATAACCAGATACAAATATATCCAATATATCAGATAACAAAGTGAGATACTGTAACACTATGAGATATCCAAGGGACAGCAAAAGAGATGAGAGATAACATAGTACATTAAGGACAACAATCACTCATTATATGGCTTTTGTTTCTATATCCTAGAGGTCCTTTCATTTAGCGTCATACTCTATGGCCTATGTATCTAGGTTTTGTCTGAGCCCTACCTTTAAGCCACAGCACCACTTTGGGATTTCTATTGGTTAATTGGAGACACCTCATAGACTTTAGTGCCCAGGCTGGTTTTGAACCTCAATCCTCAGATCTCAGCCTCCTGAGTAGCTAGGATACAGGCCAAAGCCACTGCATCCAGCTTTTTTTTAGAGTACTTGTTTTTGGTGATGGCACTGGTACATGAACTCAGAGATTTGATGCTGTGCTCTTTTTTCTTTGCCAGTCCTGGGGCTTGAACTCAGGGCCTGAGCATCACCCTTAATTTTTTTCAGGGCCAGCGCTCTACCACTTGAGCCACAGCACCACTTCCGGCTTTTTTCAGTGTGTGTGGTACCAAGGAATCAAACCCAGAGCATCTTGCATGCTAGGCAAGCATTCTACCATTAGGCCAAACTCCTGGCCACATTGATGCTATTCTTTAGCTTGCTCGATTCAGGCTGACTCTCTACCACTTCAGTCACAATCCTCACACATGTTTCTGAATAGCTAGGATTAGAGGAAGGAGAAACCAGCACCTGGATATTTTGTAAATATATTTCCTAGGTGTTACAATATACATGCTTTTAATTATACCAAATACATGTCTGTATATGTTATGTCAAGTGGTTATAAAAAATCACTTTAATGCACATAATAAAAGAAAAAGGACTTACATGATAAAGTGGTTCCATGTCTAGATTCTCCATCAAGAACTTATTAGGAAACACTGCCAGATAACTGCAATTACCATGACTCCCCACTCTGGATGCCTTTGTTCCAGGATGAGGTTTTGCCTCCATAAGAGTTCTGGATATGTCAATGTCTTTTCCATTCAGGGCATCAGCGGCCCTGTGGTGGTTGTGGTCCCACAATGGGCTCTTGCTGTCGCCTTCAACCATTGAGTGTCCAGTGATTACAGTGATATTCACTACTGCCCACAGTCTCACGTTCAAGACAGGGAAGACCAGAAATGACAGGAGACCTTCAAAACATTCACTCCTGGAAGGTTACAGCTAATATTTGCCCCAAGCCAGGGAGCTCCTTGGAATATGCCTTTCTCCATGTGGGGGCAACGTGGGGGGCAGATTCTATAACTTTTTCCTGGAAATCTCAGGTTTTAATTAGTGCTGATCAAGGGAGTTTGTAATAGTCTATATCCTCCATTTTCACCACAAGCTCATTTTTTTATGGCTAAGAAAAAAAGGACTCAAAATAGCTCAAGGAAATTACCTCAGGCCCTTATTTGAGCAGAGAGAGAGAGAGAGAGAGAGAGAGAGAGAGAGAGAGAGAGAGAGAGAGAGAGAGAGAGAGAGAGAGAGAGAGAATGAAAAGACAAAGCAAAAGCTTGGCTAATCCTAAGGTACAGGTCTAAATACTGAAGGGTTTGGGTACAGTTGTAAAACATCCCTGGTTTAAGAAAAGTCTACCAATCCCATACCACTCACAAGCTGTGTCCACCTTCACAAAGCCTGTCCCCAAGGCCCCAGGGATCCATGTAGTGGCCCTTGTTGATGTAAGATGGACTGGTATTCATGGGATAAGAAACACATGAAAGACTAAAGGGTGCATCAGAGGAGGTTCAGGAGAAAATATTGGTATCTGAAATGTTGGATGACTATGGGGTGAATAGCTTCAGCTTACTGATGTGCTGTGTAGATGCAGGCCCAGTTGCTGCTCACCTCAGTCTCCTCATTTGTCAGATGGGCATAATTATACTCAAGTATTCCAGGGATATTCCTTATCAGAGCAGAGATGGTGCGATGAGAGAGGAGACTTGAATTATGAAGAAGAAGAAGAAGAAGAAGAAGAAGAAGAAGAAGAAGAAGAAGAAGAAGAAGAAGAAGGAGGAGGAGGAGGAGGAGGAGGAGGAGGAGGAGGAGGAGGAGGAGGACGAGGAGGAGGAGGAGGAGGAGGAGGAGGAGGAGGAGGAGGAGAAGGAGAAGAAAAAGAAGAAGAAGAAGAAGAAGAAGAAGAAGAAGAAGAAGAAGAAGAAGAAGAAGAAGAAGAAGAAGAAGGGGTCAGAATCACTGGAGAAAAGCTTAGGATAACTGAGGAACTACCAATCTATACCTGAAAAGTGCTCAGGGCAACTGAGCAGGGGCAACTGTGATCATGGGTCAACCGCTGGTGAGGTTGTCTCTATAGTGCATTGATCTTGCTGCTGCTGTCACCATATGCTTCTGGTAGATGTTAGTCTCTACTCATGGGAATCCTCATATGAGCCTCAGTGAGCTTGGGCTATAATTAGTTTTTGTGACCTGAATGCCATAAGTCACCATCCCAGCAGCCACTAGATCAGCAGTTGTATAATGTATCCAGCAGTGACTCACAGGATCTGAGAGGATTTTCACTATAGGAAAGTGTTATATTGTCATATTTTTTATTCGTTTTTCTAACAAGTAGTTCTATAGTGTTACAAAATTCCATTTAGATCAACCTAAACTTGCTGAAGTAAGCATTCTGTTCAATCCTACTAAGTTTGCATAGAGTAACATGTATAGTCCACATTTGTTCCTGGTTTATAGCTAAAACCAACCATCAAAGAAAGTCAACTGAAAAGATTCATATAAAGGATTTTATATTTAATTCATGGAATGGTATACACATTTGAGATGGAGTAATATGAGCTTCCCTCATAACAGATAATAAAATAATTCACTTACTTTAAAGGACAAATTATAGAAGTTTTCCACACGTCTCCCAGCCATAAGAGAAAGGCCTTCTTGATCATTTTAATAATGCACAGAAATCATTGAAAAGATCCTCACAATACAGAATTAAGTGTAGTTCACAGAGCATCAGTTCTAATATTATTTGTCAAAACTTAACAGTTCTTCATTGTGCTTAACAATGCTTAATCTCTGCCTCTGATATCCAGGGCTCTCTTTCTCCCTGATGTCTTTCTCTTCTGATCTGTCTCAGGAGTACACGCATTACTTAATGTTTTAAAATAGGCAATCAGCATAGGATGATCACTAAAGGCTAGATATCTCAAAGGAAGAAATAAAAAGCAAACAATTTAATAAAATATAAGTTCACCATCAGAGTATAAAAAGAGAAGATGGAGCTTTAGCACCCATACTGTGTCCATCCTGTGTTCTACTCTGGACATGTAGGTCACAGATTTTCATATTCAGTAATGCAATCAAAGATCATCATGAATGAATGTCTTTATTCCTCAGGAGTGGGCAAACTCCTAGCCTGCATGACAGGAAAGCCAGAAAGAGGATAGAAATAATGAATGGGGGTAGCACTCCAAAAGTAACACTTGAAAAATCATTTTGTCACAGTGAGAGTTTTCAGAAACATCCCTTCATAGTGGCAAGCTGGGTCTGTTTTGTGAACTTCCTGAAAATGGAAGAGGTTGAGTAGGAGCAGAGAAAGATGCTGTGCACATCTGTCTCAGTCATAGGAGATCTAGAAGTGTTATTGTACACTTGGGGGAAAAGCTAAAGGTCTATGGGTGCTCGACTCAGTGGATGTGGACATTCTAGTCATCATGCTAAATTATGGCTGTGCATGCTTAGCCCAGGGCGTGTTCCACATTGCGCATGTGTAGGCTCTATGTCATCCCACGCCACAAATGCCCTTTATTACGCATGCGTTTGAGTATTGCAGCTGTCACAGGGAACTGGCCAGTTTACTAGTGCTGGGTTCTCCATAGCTTTGATCTAGATGTTCAGGTAAGGCCTCAGAGCAGTCCTGGCTGCTCTTTAAGTAAATGTGACTACGTGTGTGTGTGTGGGGGGGGGGGAATCAGAGGGCTCCGGTAGGGTGTGGAGTGTGGCCCCTGGCCATACAGGTGGAGAACCCTCGAGGTCCCTCACCTTTCCTTGGAAGGTGACACTATCACCTGGCCTTTGTGGTGGTGGTGCGGCCTGGACAAAGTGAGGAGGTCGTAGGGTGGGCAGTGCAAGGGGGGAGGACACCTGATCCACGGGGACGGGCTGGACCTGGTCAGCGGCACTGGGTCTGGGTGGACGGGGAGGGTCCACTGCTCTGTGAATCCACTTCTGCACTCATGGAAATTGGAGGCCGGAGGCTCCCGCCTGCTACAGCAGCTCCTTGGTGGGCTGAGGATGGAAGGATCTGGTGTTGTCTCCATGCTGTGGTGAGGTGTCCACAAGGGACAGGAGGGAGGAGTGGAGGGGGGATGAGGCTTTGGGGTGTGTAGAAGCGCTCATTGAATGTTGGGGTGCGGGATCTCTAATATCCAGAGTACAGGGGTCCAAGTCTTCTTGACCATGGGGGTTGGGGCTGGTGGGGATGAGGGGATGGTCATGAAAATACTTGCCGACCTGGAGATGCCTGGATCTGTTCAACACCTAGTCAGACCCAGAAGAGAGGAAGGGGCTCCCACTCTCAAATTTTACTGTGGGAAATGAGTAGTAGTAAATGATTGGTGTTCATGGACAGAGCAGAAGTATTCTGTCTCTGGGGCCACTTTTGTGTAAGGCCATTGCAGTGGGTTGGGAGAGCAAGGAATAATGTGTCAGAGAGAGACCAGTATTTAACCATTACTGTGTCTGAGAGGGTTTGTTCTTGGAGACCACAGGGCAGATGGTAAAATCTTCCGTGAACATCTTCATGGAGGGCAAAGTAAGGAATTATTACATTCCAGGCAATCTTCACTCAGTGGGATTAGTTCATCAGGAAGTCATGGCCGGAGTGGGAAGAAATGGAGGTAACACTTCTCTTTGAATCATCCTGTCCCCTATGCGGCTAGCAGTACCAAAAGATAGATTGCACCCTGGTGTCAGACGCTCATGACTGCAATCTTAAGTACTCAGGATCTGAAGACCTCGTTTTGAAACCAGCCTGGGTAGGAAAGTCCGTGAAACTTTTATCTCCAACAATCTCCAAGTAGAACTGTGGCTCAAGCATTATTAGATTGCCAGACTTAAGCAAGAGCCCCCAGTCTCTGCTTTCAAGCTCTACTGCATGGACAGTAAAAGAGGGGCTGCAATGACTACTGGGGTCTCTGAGATTGTAAGGAATGCCTTTGAGGTCAACCTAGGGTAAGGTGGTGTTGGTGGGGTTAGTGAACGGTAAGATGGTAAGATGAGCTTTTGCTGTTGTGCTGGGGACACTTACTGAGCCCCAGCTGTCGATACCTGTGATGCAACAAGGAGAGCAAACTGCAGGAAGCAAATAGGATGTACTGGGTCACTTTTTAGGAAAATGGATGGGATTTAGGATCTGTTCTGCACTAGTTAGGGTGGTTGAGTCATAAGATGGTAGAGATTTCCATTACTATGTGAATCAACAACCCTAGGCTTTGAGCAGTAATAAAACCTGTGCAGGTGCCTTCACTTTGCCCAGGAGGCCAAGAGTAGAATGATCACATTTTTAGGAGAACCTCGGCAGGAAAGTTAGCAAGACTCTATCATGAAAACAATAAGCAAAGATTTATCAGTAAATCAAAAGGTATGTGTCCATTTGCATTTTCTTATTTGCCTTGATTTATATTTGTCTCCATAGATTTGAATGTATTGAACATAAATTACTCCTGTTAGCATCTATGAGCCTGCTATGTTTACCCTCCAAATTCAGATTGAAGCTTACTTGCCAATGTTATAGTGTCAGGAGAAACACTTTTAGAAAGTAGGTACACGAGAGATTTGCCTTTCTAAGTGAAATTACCAACCTTATAAAAGGGCCGGATAAAGTAGAGAATTCCTTTTCCCCTTTTTCCCTTTTATCTCTCTACCACAAGAAAACACAACAGAGGAAATTTTGGTCAGGTGCTTAGGGTGATTTCAGAAAACTGAGTACAAGGGGTGCAAGGGAAAGTGCATGCGTGTGTGTGCATATATCTGTGTATTGGAAATATATTTTGATTCTGGTGGCAGTATGACTATATACTTATTAAACTTCTTAACTTTCATTTTCAAAGGTGTCATTTTTGTGCATGTAAATTGTACTTCAATGTGTCCGTTATTTTATTTAAAAAATGCAAAATGTAGGGAGTAGAGTCAGGTAAAGGCAGTTCAGTGAACTTTAATATACTGAGGGGATAAAAAGCTTAACAAGCACTAGCATGATGACAATGTTAAAAATTTGTTAAACTTGCTAAAATGTATTAAACACATCATTTTCACTAAATCTTTTATTAGGACCTTTGTAGAATGTAGAAAAAACATATATAAGTTCGTTAGAGCCCTTCATTATAACTATCTATTGCAGGAAACATTTATGATCAGAAATAGCTACAGATGCTACAGTTAAATTGTGCTTTATGAGTTCTCTATATCACAACGGTGCAATTACTTCTGATTGAAGATACTGGGGGAGAACTTCAACCAGGAGGTGGCATTTCAATTGAACTATATGTTCCAGTTGTTGACAAATTTCTTACATACTTATAAGTGTCTCTTTTCATGAGGCAATTTCCCAGGGCTTTTCCATATGACTTTGTAAATATGTAAGGTATTTAGAGACTTTATGTGTATTTGAAATTTTCAGCGTACTTCTGAGTACTCTTAAAGCTTTCCTTTTCTAAAGGGGGAAAAAAAGACAACAGCAAAAACTGGAGTAATAATATGGCTTAAGTGGTAGAATATCCACCTAGCAAAAAGGAGATTGAAAGTTCAAATTCCAGGCCAGAAAAATAATCTATGTCCTGATAGTCGGGGCAGCCTGGTACTGCACAAGGAAGAATGGAGGATCTTTTCCTTCCAAGAAGCCACATATGTGGTAAAGGGGCCTAACTAAAGGGAATGTAATCAAAGTAGTGCTCATTCCACATTGACATTTCTTTCTTGCTGCTGTTTTCCTTCATGTCTCCATGATAGCACACCAAATATTACTGATGAAATCAGAGGTCCTTATCTGTAAAGGTTGTAAAGAAAATGTTATAAATAATTGAGTTACAGGTAAAATTAGCTTGTCAAAATATTTAAGCAAGAGAAACTGGACCAAGTCAAAAGATGTTTGCTATTGTGAGCCTCTGCTAGGAGAGTCCTAAGTGTGCACTAATTATTACAAATGAGGGAAACCATTGAGCCTATGTTCCTTTGGGACTGGCTTACTTCATTTAATATAATTTTTTCTAAGTCACAATAGCTCAAAAGCTATGCACATAAGGTCATACAGGATGAGTCTAAACAAAATGAATTCTAGGTTAATGAAACAAGAGGTTTATCTTTGTAATTGTTGTTCTTAATGTGCTATGTGAATTTATTTCTTTTTTCTTTTTTTTCCACGTATGTTTGATCTCATGAGGTTACTGTATCTGAATTTCTGTACTGGTATACCGTATATACACTTATTTGTTTATTTGAAATAGGGAAGGGAAGGGGAAAACAAGATGACTGGGAGGGGAGGGGGGAAGAGAATGAGGACAAAAACATGAGAAGGGGTATCAAGTTTCTAGAAGTAATGTATCCACTACCTGACAATGTAACTGTAACACATTACCTCTACACATTACCTCAACAATAAAATACAATAATTTTTTATAAAATAAGGAACACCCATTAAAGCAATGACTTTTAATTGAAAAGCTATTAAAAGTATCCATGGAAAAATATTTACTAAGCAAATTAGGAAAATAAGCTATAAATCCTAAAGAACTTAATTGAGTACTCATTTGCATATATATGTACACCCACACAAGTAGAATAGAGGAAATTACCTAAAGTTTAGCAACATATATAAGCAATAATATTACTGTTAAGTTTTAATTTCATCTCTGAAATCTCTTCTTATTATTCCAGGTAATCTAGATTCCATAATGATGACAGTTATTAGTATAAACAACTACCAATTAAAGCATACCTAAGGAGAATAGTACACCAAATATGTTTGGACAGTTAGGAGTATAATGTGGGAATGTATTACTATGTTATATGTTATTTATACTTTATAATTTTAGGGATGTGATTCTTTGTTCAATCTCCATACATTTGCGTGAGGCTTTTGGCCATAGTCATCCTCCTTTACCCATTCCATTGGCACTCTCACCTCTTATTAGTGCTAATACTTCAGGCAGGGATTAACACTCCTTCCTAATATTCATTTTTGTGAAGGTTCATGTTAATTATTCAAAGTGAATTCAGCATGCCATTTTACACAAGTGTGTATTGTATTTTAATCAGGTTGTATGTGGTTATGTACATATTTAACTTTTAGTTCTAGCATCCACACATGAGAGAAAAGGTTACCTCTATCATTTAGTTTAATATGATGATCACCAGATGTTGAGATTGGTTTGGGGAACAAAAAAAAGGATGAAGGAGAGGGACATAAAGGGTAAATATAATCAAGGTATATTTCATGTGTGAATGGATATGAATTCTCTGGGGAGAACTCATTGATATTAACAAAAACATAAAAAATTTTAAAAGATATTTGCTGTGTGACTTATGGATATTTTGTGCCTATTTGAAATGAGTTTACCTTTCCATATATGTATGTGTTTCATTGGAAAGCGTGCATGTTTTAAAATTGCTCCATGACGTATTGTTGTTAATATACCTCCACAATTTATAAAATTTTCAAGCCAGCCTTTCACCAAAGAATTAGCCAAATATTGTTGTCCATGAGATTCATTCTCCTAATACCATTGTCATATTTCAGAGTAAAGTATGGGTCGTATAAAGAAAGCTAAACGCAGAAGACTTAGAGTTCGTCAAATACCTTATGATAAGACCAGAGCTGAGATGGTGAGTATCTTAGCACTGCAGAACTTTAATCTAGGTATTGATGTTTAAATATCATCTTGCATAGTTGTAGGTATGAATGTGTAGAAGTGCAACGCTAGTGCTAATGAGCCTAGAAGATGATATTCTGGTGGTGCTTTTGAATAGAAGTTTTCCAGAGGTACATTCTATGATGCCCTGTCATGGAATTATACAAGAGTTTGCAGCTACTGATATTAGTGTAGATGAAAATACCTGCAAATTCCTTGTGACCTACTATTGGGAGTAGCATGTCTTAAAGTAGAGTAATGTTCCTATGAACACACATACATGCACACATGCTGATGTTTAAAAATTTTCAACTTACATGGGATTAGATGTACCTACTTGTTATTGGTAGATATTACATATCTGTCATATATAAAGTGCTTAGGTATATGACATACATATATTTTTATGTTATTGATGTGCATTATTAAAACTATATATGCTCACATTCCTAGGCTCAGCGAGTTACTGAGGAAAACACTCAACAAATGAATCCAGTGAGTGAGCTTTCCAATATTATGTCTAAGATGAAGATGAAAGATGAAGGAGAATGCGAGATTCCAGGTAAATCCGGAGAAAAATGATTACTTGAGAAAAAGGGGTTTGCATTCTGATTTGAGGAATACAAGGAAGATGAACAAATAGCATGTTAGGTGAGCGTCTGGAATGCTACTGAAAAATTGACTGGATTGTAAATGTGGCTACCATTTTATGCCAGTTAGTGTATCATGTAATAATGCAAGTGCAGTTTTCCTCAAGATTTATTTAATGTGTTTTGTAAACACAGTTCTTGTTGGAACACAGCGGTAACAAGGTCTGGTAACTGGGGAATTCTGTTTAATTTTTCAATGTACACAACATAAAGAGCTAAGTTCATTTAATTAGAATGTTATTTGGGGGTCTATGTAATGTTTGCATTAACATTAATAGCCCAAATTTTCAGTTTTACACCAACCTAACTTGTTGTTTAGATGTGAAAACTATCCAATAAATGTTTGAACTGAGACTCAGGCATCATGCCTTAAAAAGAAGCAATAGACTGAAGAAGACAGATACATATTTCATCCCGTACTACTCTGGCCAGATTTTTGTTGTTAGAGATGGGGTCTCATGAACTTTTTATTGGAGCTTGCTGGGAACTGTGATCTTCCCTACATCAGCCTCCTGGGTAGTTAAAGTTTCAAGCCTAAACTACTAAGTAAGAATTTAGCAGGTAGCCGTTTTCATAAACCATTAAAGTGGATTTTTTTTTGCCAGTTCTGGGGCTTGAACTCAGGGCCTGTGCACTGTCCTTGAGCTTTCTTGAGACTAGCGTTCTACCACTTGAGCCACAGCACCACTTCTAGCTTTTACTGTGTATGGAATTGAATCCGGGCTTCATACATGTTTGGCAAGCACTCTGCCACTAGGCCACACTCCTGGGCTGTAAAGTGGATTTTGTTTTTATGGAACTAACTTCAGAGTTAAAAAAATCTAAAGGTAAATAATCCCACAAATTCTTCAATATACAGTATTTGCAAGGAAAATCTTTTGGTGCCACAGAAATGCATAAAGCAACCACTTCCTAGTGAAAAGTTTTCTAGAGTAACATTAACCACTCTATGAATTTCTTTTAGATTTGTCAGTCCTTGGGGTTGAACTCAAGACCTGAGCACTGTCCCTGGCCTTCTTTGGCTCAAGGGTACCAGTCTAGCACTTGAACCACAGCACCACTTCCATCTATTTCTATTTATGTAGCACCAAGGAATCAAATCCATGGCTTTGTGTATGCTAGGCAAGCACTCTACCACTAAGCCACATTCTCAGCTCTATTAATTTCTTTTAATCTCACTATCATCTTTATTCCCCCTATGAAAACATAATTTTCTTGGTATTTTTTTATTCTTTGCCAATACACTTGATTTCTTCACAGTACGTTGAGTGAAGCACATTTAGGGCTAAATACAACTTTATTTGTATAACACAGAGTTTACTTTGTATCATGTGAATCAGTAGCTGAGATTCAACAGGTTCCAAGCTTCTTCATTTAATGTAACAAACAGTTACACATAAAATATTCCTGGAATCCTCCCTAGGAAGCAAATTCAGATGTTATTGATAGTTAATGCTCACACATCACACCATGCAATGTGTGTCATTATATTGCGGTTTATCTTCAGGCTGTGTTCAAACACACAAGTTCCATAAATCAGGGAAATAAAAGTCTGGCCCCCAATACTGCAAATGTAGTTTTAAAATGCCTAAGTATTCATTAAAAAAGCAGTATTTTTCAAAATACTCTACTTTTGATATTGATGTAATGGAACCTGTATTTCAATTTTCAGAAGAATCAAAGAACTCTCACATTGATTTCATTTAGCTTTATCAGTTTTTAATAGTTCTTGGTTTCTTATATGCCCTCTTTGCACCTTGTTTACTTCCTGACTCTTTCCCCCTGTGTATACATACATACGTACATTTTTCCATTGTTTGCTCTTGAAGTGTTACATTTCAGTTTGTTTCATATATTATGATTCTATTCAACACACATTTAATTAACCTAACAATGAGAACATGCAGTAATTGAGGATAAAATCTTTCTTGTTATTTTTCTTATTTGCCTTGATAATTTCCTATATATGAACATTATCTGAACCAGAGTTCAGTTGTGTTTGCTGTATTACATTTACTGATCAGGAACAATTATTCTGCTTCAACATGGATCAGGTCCTTAGTTTTTCGAAGGCTATGTTGCTTTTGATGAGACAGGAATGTTGCATCAGTCCAGTTCTGAAAGCCAGTCACTAATTGGTCTGTTTCTTGTGTTTTAATACACTTTTCATTCTCCATTTATTTTCTCATGGTGATAAATATGGTTATTATAACAAAGAACAGAATGCTCAACTAAGTAGTTTGAAGGAAGTCTTGGGAAAGAGAGGAGGTGCTAATTTTAAAACTGAGCATTATTGTGTTCGTGCAGAGAATTTTTGATAGTATTCTCAAGCAATTTTTATTGATAACATTTATTACCACACTAGATAAAAGGCTTTTGTGGTCTGTGGTGATAAATATTTTTATTTGTGAATCATATCTTTAGACTTAAAACAACAAGTGTTAGTCAGGCGCCTTGGCTCATGCTGGTAATCTTAGCTACTCAGGTAGCTGAGATCTGAGGATTGAGGTTCAAAGCCAGACCAGGCACTAAAGTCAGTGAGACTCTTATCACCAATTAACCACTAGAAAACTAGAAGTGGCGCTGTTGCTCAAGGGGGAGGGTGGTAGCTTTGAGCTGAGGAGCTCAGGAACAATGCTCAGGTCCAGGGGTAGGGCAGCAGACTTGAGCTGAAAAGTTAAGGGGCAGTATCCAGGCCCAAAGTTCAAGCCCCACCACCACCAAAAATAAATATAACAAGTGTTTTACTTTTCAGGGTTTGACCTAGTTAAGGATCAGAAGGAGGAACCGATTCCTGAAGTCAGAGGGTGAGTACAGACCCTCTCTGTATAGGATGTATAGGAAGAGATTGTACCCAATCTAGTGCCTTTCTAGTGTCAGGAGCAAGCATGCCTACCATCATGAAGGTGAATCTGGGAATTTCTACCTTCTACCACAGTATTCTTTTATTCATGTAAGGTATCATTACTTCTATTTTTGGATCTGAAGTCACATATTTAGTTTCTCTGAAAGGTACTTCCAAATTCTAATTCCTGTCTTTGCTTAAGGTATAAACAGATTGAGCCAAACTCAAATTAAACTAGGAGATATGGGAATGATTCGTTTCTATTTTTAAGTATTTTCACATATCTATGAAAGGGACTGCTTTTCACGAATACACATTTGTAAAATACACTATACATTTTGATATGTCTTTGACAAAAATTGCTTAGAACTCTTGTGGTGGGACAGCTTCTTGGGCAAATTGGGTTGGTTTTTAAGTTGAATAGGCATTGTTCCATAGTAATTTATGCTGATAATGAAAATGAGGAATCATTATCTTGTTTAAAATCCCTATACAAATGTGAAGTGTCCATAGAAATATTTTCTACTTCCCTATATTAGAAATTTAAAAAGACAGCACTGTTGCTTGTATACACTTCACTTAAGTAATTCCACTTGTCACATTGCTTTTCTGTCTCATATTTAGAATATTATTTTATGTAAAATATCCAAATTGTTGTTAAAATGCTTTTTTATTTGTTTCATGAACAAACTTCTATAAAAGTATGTTCTATTCTACTTCTGTTCTAAATATTTCCATCAAATCAGCTCAAATAATCTTTCCTCAGGTTAATGAGTATGTTATATTTCCATATACATCTGGTGAGATTGTTGTTTTAAGGTACCGTGAAGGTATGTGAAAGTTCACCTTCACATTCTCTGAAATCCATTATCCATGTCATTTTTGTGTCTTTAACATCTTCTTGGTGAAGTTTTACTAACTAATATCCATAACTGCAATTTTTTTCTTACAGGTGAGGAGAAATCAAAGCAGTAACTAAATATAAGCTGCAATTGAGCCTTTCTGTCAAACCTTTCATTGAGAAATTACTTTTACAATAAACCTTTACTGTTTTCCACAACAAACTTTTGCAGTACATTATCAATTTTTATTTATAGGCTTTGATATTATTGAAAATTATAGCTTTTAAATTTCTACATAGTTATGAAAATCAAAGGATTTGAAGATATGTTTATTTGAACATTTTATTGAATATATTTCCTAGTTTGAGCATATTATCTCTAGGTTCCCCCTTTTTTATGATCTAACTATTGAAGTGATTGAGTTTGTGGAAAATAACAATTTGTTCCAGCTACTATAAATGTTCCTATTTGTTATTCACTTTCCCTAATTTAGTACTGGGTACAATTATTTTTTTGGTGGGTCATGGGGCTTGAACTCAACCTGGGCGCTGTCCCTGAGCTCTTCAGCTCAAGGCTACAACCCTACCCTTCAGCTAAGCCCCACTTCCTGTTTTCTAGAGGTTAATTGTAGATAAGAGTCTCAGATCCTTTTGTGTTTGGCCTGGCTTTGAACCTTGATCCTCAGATCTCAGTCTCCTGAGTAGCTAGGATTATAGGCATGAGCCACCTAGCCCAGCTCTGTATACAATTTTGAATAGATGAAAAGACAGTGGAATTCCTTTCTCTGTATATGGTAATGACTGGAATTCTCTTTCTTCCACAATGATATTTACCATTCTTTTTTGTTTTTTATTGTCGGGGTTACAGTTACATTTGTCAGGCATTAGGTATATTACTTATTGAACATTGGTATCTCCTCCCATATTTTTCTCCCTCTTTTCCTCCCATGCACCCTCCCAATCATCTTGTTTTTCCCCTTTCCCTTCCCTATTTCAAATAATCAATAAATGTTTATGTAAAGGCACCAAAGACACATACAGTAACAACATGAGATAAACCATAAGGGAAGGAAAAGAGAAGGTACAATTTCCCAGAGTAAAGGAGATTTGTTTTGATGCATGCTGAATTGCATCAGACAAATATGTTTGTCAAAAAACTATCAGGACACACAGATTTAATATATTTTTCTGATGCCTAAATGCTTAAAAGTTATGTACTGAATAAAGGTCCTTTCTAGAAAGGTGGCATCAGATGGCTTGCTTACATCACTGATATCTATCTATCTATCTATCTATCTATCTATCTATCTATCTACTATCTATCTATATAAAATGCCAGAGTGTTTTCCAAATTGATGCAAACCCCCTGACTTTTGTGGATCTGCTTTGACAAAGAACACCTGGTGGACGCTGGCACCTTCAGCTACAGATAGCTACCAGTTGTGAGACCAGTTCATCCATCTGTAAGTTGGGAAAATCGCATCACTGAAATATTCACCCAAGCAAAATTCCTTGATTATAGTATTTTAAGGTTTCATTCTAGACATGCCATGGACATGTCAGTTTTCTTACTTGCTGAATTTTGGTTCTTAATTAGGGTAGGAGAGATGAACAAGAGTAAGTGATATGTGGAAGGAAAGGTAAAGGGTGACATGGGAGCATAAAAGCATTGTTGAGGAGTTCAGACATAAGAAAGAGCGTGAGTCATGGTTGTGAAAAAAAAAAAAGACTATTCAAAAGCCAGGTGTTGATATTCAGGAGGCTGAGAGCTGAGGATCACAAGCCAGCTGGGGCATTAAAGTCAATGAGACTTATTTTCAATTAAGCCCCAGTACAGTCAAACATATAAATCTGTGGCTTAAGTAGACTAGCAATAGCCTTGAGGAATAAAGCTCAGGGTGCAGGTCCTGAGTTCAAGCCCAGGACTAGCACAAATCAAAGGTATTCAGGACAGGCTTCATTCAGAAAGTGATAGCCAAGGAGATGGAAAGAGAAGTGTGCAGATGTCTAGAGGAAAACACTCTTTGTAGAGCGAGGATCTATGTGCAAATGTATAGTGAGAAGATGACATGAATGAGGTCAGGGTGACAAAGGCCAAAGGAGAGGGCTGAAGACTGGCAAGATGGGGATCCTTAATTTCATGGGGTCCTTGCAGGCCTCCTAAGAATCTTGGCCTTGGTAGTGAGAAAGATAGAGTCACTGAGGAGCCTGAGAGATGAGTGCCCTGGTGCAATTTTACCATCGACTTTTGGATAATAATCTTTGGGAATCTCATGAAAATATGGGAAATGGGACATAAGGAGGATTTTTCAACAAATCCAGGGAAAAAAGAAAGGAGGAGGAGGGAGTGAGTAGAAATATGAAGAGAGAGAGAGGTAGACAGACAGACAGACAGAGACACATAGAGAAATAGAAATAGAAGGAGGGAGGATGGCCTCATGGATTGTGGGGGCCTCTGCCAAGGAGTCTGGATGTTCTTCAGGCAGAGGCAACCAACCTTACTCTTGAAATCATGCATTGACTTGTGAGAGTATGAGCATGTTCAGGAACATTCTGAAGTTCAGGCCATAGAGGAAGGCAGGGCAGAAGAGATGTAAGCAAGTGAGTCAGAGAACACTGTGGACAGAAGGTAGGGATATCAGATTGACTTGGGCATATCACATTTGCTCAGTTCAGTTCTCTCCATCCCATCTTTCCCTCTCCAACCTCAGGGCAGATGCATCTTGGAAAAGAGGCAGTTTTGAAGGTCAGGGCATCCCTTGAGATGCCACACCTCTTTCAGATGTCCTCTCTACTCCTCAGACCTTTTGGCCAAGGAAATGATCTGTTGTATAACTCTTAAAGCATTAAGACACATAAACTCTGCAATGCCACTTTTCCAGATTCAAATGACTTCTACTACACAGTGAAGGAGGTAGAGTCCAGGATGGACCTTGCCATCTTAAATTATACTGAAAGGACAGTGCTTGCTACAGAGGGTAGAGCACTGTTAACACAACCTGAGACAATGTAGCTGGCTTCAACCCAAGAGAATCAGGGGTCTTGGCATAACTCTGGCAGGACTGCTTCCTTTCATGCAGATCAAATTCTGGGTCTCTTTTCTGCATCACAGTCACTCAGCATTCTGAGAAGACCATCTTCATTGCAGATTGGAGACAGTCAGCTTTCTCCCTCCCTTCACTGTACTTATAGCCCCAGCATAATCAGCAGCAACAAATTTTGTTCCCAGAATTTGCTAAGTTGTCATTTCCATGTTGTTTTTGGGGTATTTTCATTCATTAATGCCAGCTCCTCCCTCCACCTACCTGAGAAAGGCCAAGTGGCTTCTTAACTCTAACAAACTTGATGTTATTATGCACCAGTCTCCAGGTGCCTGTATAAACACACAGCTGTCTTCAGGCATCAGGGACTTTTCTCTTGAAAAACAATGACACTGGCTTTAATGGCTCTAATGGCTCTTGCAATTCTACCTTGGGTAAACAAAGTGTTGAAACATATATCCAATTAAGCAGCAAAAAGCTAGAAGTATGGACCAGGAGTTTGGCCTAGTGGTAGAGTGCTTGCCTAGCATGCATGAAGACCTGGGTTCAATTCCTCGGCACCACATACATAGAAAAAAACCAGAAGTGGTGCTGAGGCTCAAGTGGTAGAGCTCTAACCTTGAGAAAGTCCAAGGACAGTGCTCAGGCCCTGAGCTTAAGCCCAGGACTGGCAAAAAAAAAGCTAGAAGTATGTCTCAAGTGGTAGAGTTCCCTTGTGGAGCAATAAAACGTAGGCAATTTTGGCACTGGTGGCTCATGCCACTCATCCTAGCTAATCAATAAGCTGAGATCTGAGGATCAGGGTTCAAAGCTAACCCGTCCAGGAAAATCCATGGAAGTCCTATCCCCAATTAGCCACCAAAAAGCTGGAAATGGAGCTGTGGCACAAGTGGAAGATGTTAGCTGAGAGAGAACGAGAGAGAGAGCAAAAGAGAGAGAGAGAGAGAGAGAGAGAGAGAGAGAGAGAGAGAGAGAGAGAGAGAGAGAGAGGACAAACCAAACAAACTCCTCTGGAACAGCACGTAGGCTTTAAATTCAAAATCCAGGACTTGCAGGAACAAGCAGAACAAATAAAAAAAAGTAAAACCCAGACAAGAATGTGAGGTCTTGAGTTCAAGCTTCATTTCTGTTTTAAAATTTAATCTTATTGTCAGGGTGATATACAGAGAAATTATAGTTACATATGTAAGGTAGTGAGTACATTTCTTCTCAAACATTGTTACCCTTTCCCATGTTTACCTCCCACTTTCCCTCGCCCCACCCCCTCCCAAGTTGTAAAGTTCAAAATCTCCCAAAGTTGTAAAGTTCATTTCCAACGTATTGTCTGATGAATAGCACTGTTACATTGGTTCACCCTTTGTCCTTTGTGTCATCATTTTTTATACCAGAAAATTTTATTATATATGACGAACTGTACTTTAACTAAATGAAAATACTAGATATACACTAATTGTTGCAAACAAGGGAAATGGGCCTATGTTTCTTTGGGTTTGGCTTACTTCACTTAATATGAATTTTTTCTAAGTCTCTCAATTTCATTACAAATGTGGTGATGTCATTCTTTGTGATGGCAGCATAGAATTCCATTGTGTATAAATGCCACATTTTCTTGATCCATTCATCGACTGAGGGGCATCTGGACTGGGTCTATAGTGCTGCAATGAACATGGTTGTGGTAGTAGGTTTAATATGGCCTTGTTTGTAGCCATTTGGTCTAAAATCCCAGAAATGAGACTGCTGGGTCATAGGGGAGCTCTGTGTTTAGTCTTTTGAGGAAACTCCATACTGTTAAGCACCATTTCTACTACAAAATAAACTGACACAGACTTTTTGCTGAAATAAATGTAGACAACACAGAAACGTTCAGAGAAGAAAGTAGAAGCCATATTTCTTTGTCTCCTGTGTACTACAGGTACTTATGGCTAACAGTGACAGTGTGGACAGTCTCCCTCCCACAGTGTGCCCTACAACATGGTACACAGTCTCCAGCCAGAAGGCCTAGGATTCTTGGTCACAATGACCCAGGGAAACCTCTGCATGAAAGACAGGACATCTTTGAAGGCTTCTCAAGAAATGGATGTGAGAAGACTATTTTTACGAAGGACACATTGGGCATGGGTCTAACAACATAAAAGCACCTAGGGAGGCAATAGCAGAATTTAGTTCTCCTGGATCAATGTGTCATTCGTAAGACTCGGTGCTCATTGGTTCCTAGCATATGATATTCACATCAGCTTGTATCTCCCAGTTTAACATTTTTACATGCAAAAAAATCCCCTGATGAAATGTGCTTGTATTTGAACACTGTGACAAAATGGTGAATTGTATTTTTTAATCATTTTAAGAATACTTTTCTTGTGCTGGTACTGGGACTTGAACTTAGGGTCTTGGTGGCTGCCCTTTAGCTTTTTTCTCTAGGCTGCTTCTCAACCACTTGAGTCAAAATCCTCATGGGGCTTGAACTCAGCCTGGGCCACATCCCTGAGCTCTTCAGCTCAAGGCCTTACCCTTGAGCCAAGCCCCACTTCCTGTTTTCTGGAGCTTAATTGGAGATAAGAATCTCAGGTACTTTTGTGCCTGGGCTGGCTTTGAACCTTGATTCTCAGATCTCAGCCTCCTGAGTAGCTAGGATTACAGGCGTGAGCCACAACGACTGGCTCTTCAGACCTATTCTTGAATGACTTAGAGGCGTGTGCCACTGTAGTTGGATATTTCAAAATATTTTAACAATAAGTAGCATAGGTGATGTAAAGTATATGACTCTAACAATACCAAATTCATGTCATTTTTGCTGTCAATAGACATAAACATAATGTTAATGCATATGATAAAAGACAAATAACTTAGATGATCATAAAGTTTGGTTTCATGTCTAGATTTTCCATAAATAAAGTATTAGGAAACATTGCCAGAGAACTGAAATTAACATGACCATATTTTGGATGTCTCTGGTCCAGGATCAGGTCAGGCACTTATGTGACCTGCCTGATATGTCAATGTCTTTACCATTCAGAGCACCATTAGACTTGTAGTGACTGTGATCCCACAGTGATGTCTTGGTGTCAACAGACACAATTCAGCCATTGAATGCCCATATTATAATGATGCCCATGATTGCCCACAGGAGCCTCTCATGTCCCAGAGAGGGAAGGCCTAAGATCACAGGAGAAGTATTTTTGTCACTTTTAGGGCTTGAACTCTGGGCCTGGACGTTGTCCCTGAGCTCTTCGGCTAAAGGCTACCACCCTACTCTTTGAGCCACAGCACCACTTCTGGTTTTCTGGTGATTAATTGGAGATAAGTGTCTCATGGACTTTCATGCCCAGGCTGGCTTGGAACCGTTATCTTCAGATCTCAGCCTCCTGAGTAGCTAAAAAACACTCATTCCTAATGTGATCATAGCTAGCATTAGCCCCAGGCCTGGGAGTTTCTTGGAATAAGCCTTTCTGCATCTGGACATGGGAAAAGCCTAGGGTGGGATCTGCTCATTCTTCCTGGAAAGCTCAGTTTTTGGTCAGTGTTGGCCAAGGAAATAATTAGAAATGGTCTGCAATCCTCCATTTTTCTTTTGCTACTCTGAACTCATTTTCATGCTTAAGGAAAAAACAGTTCTCATAGTTTCCCTGTCCTAAAAGTTTGCATTGAGGCAGGTTCCAGTGGCTGATGCCAGTTAACGTAGGTACTCAGGAGTCTCACATTTAAGGATTGTGCTGCAAAACCAGCCTGGGCAGAAAACTCCATGTGACTCAACTCCCAATCAATTATGAAGATGCCAGAAGTAGAGTTGTAGCTCAAGTGGTAGAGCATGAGCTTGGAGCCATTAAAGCCCAGAGACAGTGCTTGGGTCCTGAGTTCAATCCTCAGGACTCATACACACACACAAGTTTTTGCTATACTAATACACACATACACACATGTAATGCTCTCACTTTGCATTATGCCACATGGACAAGTAAATCAAAATTTAGCTAGTCCAAAGGCACACTTCTGGATGCTAAAGGGTTTGCAGACAGTTGCAAAATAGCCTGGACTTTTAAGAATAGGGTATTAATCCAAAGCCAGACACAATTTAAAATCTATGTGCATGCTGACACACTCTCTCTCCAGGCCTGTGTACCAGGTGTAGAATCCCTTGTTGATATAAGATGTACCAGATCTCCTGGGCTAGAAAACATGTAACAAGCGGGTGTTTCAGAGAAGGGGTAATAGAAAATCTTCATAGTTCTCAGGGGTTGGATAACTGTGGGTTATGTAGCTTATCAATCCCTCATCATTGATATGCTTTGCAAAGGCAGGCCCAGCTCCTGCATGGCTAAGTATCCTCCCTTGTTCAATGGACATTATTATACCCCAGTATGCCAGGGATACTCATGAGAGGTCAGATTTGAACTATGAGGAGGTTGAGTGGGTCAGAATCATTAGGGAAGAACTGACTAGGGATGAGTAACAATGAACAGATATCTGAAAAGTGCTCAGGGCAGCTGATCAGGTGGAACTAAAACCCATGGGCCATGATGAGGTTGTCTCTACAGATTGCATTTGTTTAGCCACTGCTGTCTCTGTTCCCGGTTCATCGGGAGCCTCAATATAAGCTCAGTGAATTTACACACCATTAGTTACTGTGACCTTAATACCAGGCAGTGAGTCACATGATCTGAGCGGATTTTGAGTATAGGAGATTGTGTATTCTCACCACTTTTTATTCATTCTAATGAGTTGTTCTATAGTGTTAGAAAATCCTGTTTATATCAACCTAAACTTGCTGAAGTTCTGGTAAACCCCAATATGTATAGTTTAACATAAATCCCACATATGGTACTATGTGTAATAGCTAAAATCTATAAAGTAAACATCAATTGAAAAGTCTTTTATAAATTATTTTATATTTAATTCATGGAATTTTATACCCCTTTGAAATAGATTAATATGAACCTCTCACATAGCAGACAATAAAATTATACAGTTATTTAAAAGACAGGAATTTTTCACACAAGTCTCCCATCCATAAGATAATGGCCTGTCTTGATAGTTTTGGTCATTCACAGAAATCATGGAAAGCATCTTTACAATATAGCCTTAAGTATACTTCATCAGAACATCAATTATACTACCATTTCCCTTAATTTAATAGTGTTTCATTATGGTTAACAAGTGCATAATCTCTGACCCTGTTCCCCATGGAGAAGTCTTCCTTTCTCTTCTTATCTATCTCAGGAGAAGTAGCATTACTTGATGTTTTAACTGCAAATAGCTAAAAGTAATCAGCATAGGATGAAATCAGTCAAGGTTGGACATCTCAAAGGAAGCTATCAAAAGCTAACAATTCATTCAAAAATTGAAGTTCAATATCAGAATATAAAAGGGGAAGGTGAGTTCCCAGCAACCATACTTCATGCATATTGCTCTACTCTGCACAGGTAGGTCACAGATTTTAATATACAGTAAAGGACTCCAAGATACATGAAAGCTATCAGTAGTGAATATTTTTATACATGAGGAGTGGGCAAACTCCTAGACTGCATGACAGGAAAGCCAGAAGGGAGGAGGGAAGGATTGTAGTAACACTCCAAAAGTTTAAAAAAAATTGTTTTGTCACAGTGTGTTTTCAGACCTATCCCTCCCCAGGGGACAAGCTGGGCCTGTTTTCTAAACTTCCTGCAAATGGGTTGGAGCAGAGGAAAGTGGTGCGCATGACCATTTTCTGGAAGTTCTGGAAGTTTCCATTGTGCACTCAAGTTGAAAAGGAGCTTTAAGGACCATAGGTCCTTGACTCTGTGAGGATGGCTATTTGTAGGCATTATGATGATATGTAGGCCCAGCCGTGTGTGTGTGTGTGTGTGTGTGTGTGTGTGTGTGCGCGCGCGCGCGCGCACACAGTCTGTGTTCCTCATTGCGCATGCGCATCGTGCACTTTTCCCAGCTCACCCTGCATGTGTTCCTTACTGCGCATGTGTTCAAACAAGCCTTAGCAATTGAATCCGTTAGCGAGGAGGTGGTGCTTGTCCTCATTCTTCGTTCTCTTTTCGTCAAAAAGTCTAGGTAAGTCTCTACTTTCAAGAAAATGTGACTGAGTGTGGTGAGGGTCCAGAGGGCTTAGGGTCCATGTCCTAATAGGTAGATGAGTCTTGAAGTTGTTGTATTTTACTTAACAAGTTCCATTGTTACCTGCGCCTTTGTCATGGTGATTGGGCCTAGACAAAATGAGGTGGCAATATCATGCAGTGAGCAGTAGAAAAAACAGGACGTTGATGGCTCACTCTTATAATGTTAAATACTTGATAGTCAAAGAGCTGAAGGATCTTGTTTCTGGGGCACCTTTGGAGTATGGTGAGGACAGTGCAGTGAGGGAAGAAGGAGTAATAGGAGAAGACCAGGATTTTGGCCTCACTGAGCCTGGGAGAGATTTGTCTGTGTTTGCAACTGACAGATGCTGGAAAGTTCTATAGACATTGGAACTGAGGGCAGATTCTGGGTGAGGAAAGTGCCTGGTGACCTTGACTCAGGGAAAGCTGCTTAGCCAGAAGTGAGTTCAGGAGTAGAGGAAAAGTACTTAAAGGGAAATTATACTAAAAGATAGATGACAGCTTGGTGTCAGTGGCTTATAGCTATAAATAATCCTAATTACTAAGGAGGATCAATGTTGGAAGGCTGGTTTGGGGAGGAAAGTCCATGGAAGTTTTCTCTCCAGAAAGCCACAAGTGGAGCTGTGGCTTAAGTGTCATAGCACCATCCTTGATCAAAAATTTAAGGTACACAGCCAGACCTTTTGTTCAAGTCCCAGTACAGGCACACACAAAAAGTGGGACTACAATGGCTTCTTTAGAGGCACAGACTGTAAACCATGCTTTTTGAAGCCACTCTAGAGTATGATGATGTTAGTAGTAGGGTTAATAGCAAGTAGGATGACCTTTTGGAGTTGTACAGGAGATAATCACTGAGCCCCACCCAAGTGGGGATATCTATGACACAATAGCAAGAGCCAGCCACAGAAAGCTAGGGGGATGGTGTGGGGAAGATAGTGAAAAAAATGCCTGAATTCCGAATCTGTTTAGCCCCAGGCTGGGTTAGTGGTGAAGGGGGTGGGAGAGATTCCCACTGCTGTGTGAGTCAATTCCCATAGGCCTTGAGCAGTAATATAAATCATGTACGTAGCTGTACTCATACCTGCCTAGGCTAAGTGTAGAAGGACCATGTTTTGAGTACCTGGAAGGAGAGTTGGCCATACTATGTCTCAGAAACAGAAGTAGAATTCCTGATGGGCTGGAGATTTTAAAGCTATCTGTTTTACATTGTGACTACATGATTGCAAAGCAAAATTCATTAATTAAATCAAAGGTCCTTACCTGTCAAGGGTATAAGAAAATTTTACACATAATTAACTTTCAGGTAAAATTGGATTGTCAACATCTTTAGGCAAGAGAAAGTAGAACAAAGCAAAAGATGTTTTGTCATAAGAATTAAGAGTAATTTTTTGTTTTTACTCAGGGACATTGCTCAGGCTGAGTTCATGCCCCACAACCTACAACAAAAAAAGAACTAAGAGTATTTCTTATTTGACACTAGTTTATTTCACCACATATGTATATGTTTTGATTGGAAAGTGAGCATATTAAAAATTGCTATATGAAATATTATTGTACCTTCACAGCTTATAAAATTTGAAAGTTGGTCTTTCATCACAGAAGTAGTCAAATATAACTGTCATGGGGTGAATTTTCCTAATATCAATATCATATTTCAGATTGAAAAATGGGAAAGAGAAAGAAATCGAAACATAAAAGGAGGAGACACCATCGATCAACTCGCCATCGGAAAAGAGCTAAGGAGGTAAATCATCTAGCACTGAGTCACTGGAACTGATCTTTAAATGTAAACTAGAACCTACTAAGGGAAAAAAAGTACAGAAGGGCAATGCTAATGAATAACATTTGATTCTAATGATCTTGGAGGGTAATATTCTGGTGATGCCTGAATGCTTATGCTCATCTATTTACCAGAAATATGTCTAATGACTACCCTGTTGTGCTTTCATACAAGGGTTGGCATGCCCTGATCTTAGCATACATGAAAATCCCTGCAAAGACTTTGAGAACTACTTTTGTGGAGCAGTTTGGCTGGGAAGAGAGTATATTACTATGAACATATACATACATATATACAAATTGATATATGGTTAGTTATAGATATGCTGGTGTTCAAAAGGTTTTCAACTTATGATTAGATTTACATATGTGCTATTTGTGGATAGTACATGTTTATGATATATAAATGCAAATATTCATGACATATATGTGTTTGTTATGTTATGTATATGTGTGTGTATGAGTGTTATGTTATATTGATGGCATTAATAAAACTGCACGTGCTCACACTCCTAGGCTCAGCAAGCCACTGACGAGAAAGAGAAACCATTTAGTCCACTGGCTGAGCTCTACAACCTTATGTGTAAGACAGAAATGGAAGAGGATGACAGTTGGGACAGTTCAGGTCCAGGTGAATACAGGGGAAGAATACATGCTGGGGAAAAGGGGTATGCATCCTGATTTGTGAACTGTAAGGAAGATAAGCAAATAACATGTTAGAAAATTGACTGGAGAATGGAGGTAGCTTCCATTTTATGCCAGCTTCTCTCTCATATCATAATGCATTGCTGTATTTTTTCCAAGATGTATTTAATGTGTTGTAAAAATGCAGTTCTTATCTCAGCACTATGTTATCCAATACCAGGAAACTAGAGAACTTCATTTAATATGTCACTGTACACAACATGTAAAGTTAAACTTGGCTTCATTAAAATAGTGTTTTAGTTTTCCTAATAATTTCATTAAAAGTGAAACCCTAAACTTTGGAGGTCTAAGCCAAAATAGCTTGCAGTTAAAAAGAAGCCTGGTTACATATTCGTGTGGAATCCATTTAATAAATATCTGAACTGAGACTTAGGTTATTGCAAAAAACAATAGACTAATGGAGATAGATGCATACATTATTCTAAATTTTGTGTTCTTCCTACCATGTATATTTGACAGTGACTTAAATGAATTTCTTAAAATGCTTATAAATCAGTGATGTGCAATGTTAATTAAAACTGTATGGCACAAGGTACACTTAAATCAATGGAAGATTATAGAACTATTCAAAAATTTTGCTTAGTATTTGTTTTCCATTACTTCTGTGGATTCACATTTTTTTGGTCAGAGTAATATATAGAGGGGTTACAGTTACATTCGCCAGATAGTAAGTGCATTACTTCTCCCACACTGATAACTCATCTCATGTTTTTGTCCCCATTTCCCTTCCCCACCCCTCCCAATCATCTTGTTTCCCCCTTCCCTTTCCTATTTCAAATAAACAAACATATACAATATAACAGGTAATAATGTCAGATACAGTAACAATATGAGATTAATAATCAGAGGGCAACAAAAGAGAAGAGAATTAATAAGAGAGAGAGAACAACAATCACACAAGATAAAGCTCTTGTTTCCATATCCTAGAGATTCCTTCTTTTAGTCTCATCCTATATGACCTTATGTACCTAGATTTTGAGCTATTGTAATCCTCTTCCAGGAGAGTCCTAGATGTGTACAAATTGTTACAAATGAGGGAAAACATTGACCCTATTTTCCTGTGAATCTAGCTTATTTCACTTAATATGATTTTTTCCACGTCTCCCATTTCCTTACAAATGGGGCGATGTCATTCTTTCTAATGGAAGCATAGAATTCCATTTTGGATTCACACTTTTGTATGGCAACATTAACTAAAGCTTTTGGTTTTGGTTGTTATTTTGTTTTGTTTGTTTTTTTTCAGTAAAAAGATTGAACTCAGGGCTTTATGTTACCTAGTCAAGTACTTTTTCCACCAGAGTTATTCTTTCTTTCAGTTATTCGTTTTTTTGTTACAGTTACATAAGTAAGGTAAAAGTACATTTTTTTCAAACATTGTTACTCCTTTCCTTGTTTTCTCCCACTTTCCTTCCCCCTGATTTCCCTTCCTTTCATGCTGTAGAGTTCATTTTAAACATAGTATCTTGTATCAGTTGTATTGGTTTGCCCTTTGTTCTTTCAGTCACCATTTTGTTATTCCCCTTCCCTTTCCAAAATCAGATAAACCTATAAACAAAACACAGGTCACCAAAGTAAAAAAAATAGTGACAACAAGGAATAAACCAAAGGAAAATAAAAAGCAAAAAAAAGATATAACTTCACACAGTACAGCATCTAGTGTTTTTCAGGACAGCCAGGACCAGGATCCTATTTTACCTATATAGTTAGGAACAAGCCTATACCACATTTTCCAGGTTTTTGTTGGGTGAGACAGGGTCTCATGAACATTTTACAGGAACTTGTTTGGAACTACGATCCTCCCTACATTAACCTTCTGAGTAGTTAGGATTTCAGGGATAAACTACCCTTTCCAGCAAATATTTGACAAGACTTTCCGTATAATTTTAAATTAGATTTTTTTTGTCAGTTGTGGGACTTGAACTCTGGGCCTGGTCATTGTTCCTGAGCTCTTCAGCTCAAGGCTACCATCCTAAACCTTTGAGACATAGTGCCACTTCCAGTTGTCTGGTGGTTAATTGGAGATAAAAGTCTCATGGACTTAAGTGCCCAGGTTGGTTTTGAACTGTGTGTCTCAGATCTCAGCCTCCTGAGTAGCTAGGATTACAGGCATGAGCCACGGAGCTCAGCTTAAAGTTGATTTTTTATTGCTTTTTTTTTCCAGTCCTGGGCTTGAGCTCAGGGCCTGAGCACTGTCCTTGGACTTTCTCAAGGCTAGAGCTCTACCACTTGAGCCTCAGCACCACTTCCGGCTTTTTTCTAGATATGTGTTACCGAGGAATCGAACCCGGGTCTTCATACATGCTAGGCAAGCACTTTAACCACTAGGCCAAACTCCTGGCCCCTAAAGTTGATTTTTTAAAGAAACTAACTTCAAGTTAGAAAAATCTAAAGTTTGATAAGCAAATCCTGCCATTTTTCAATGTATAGTATTTGAAAGGAAAATATTTATGTGCTACCATATATGCATAAGTCAACCATTCCTTGATGAAAAGTTTTCTAGACAAACATGTCCATTAATTTCTTTATTGTTGGAGTTACAGTTACATTTGTTAGGTAGTAGGTGCATTATTTCTCGCACATTGATACCCCTTCTCATGTTGTTGTCCCCATTTCCCTCCCTTACCCCTCCAAATCCATTAATTTCTTTAAATCTCATTTTCTTTATTCTCCCCATGAGAAAATAATTTGGTTAGTGTTTTTTCTTGTGCTTTTACTGTACACTGGATTTCTTCATGGAAAATTGAATATAGCAACATTAGGGCTAAGTACAAATAAAAGTACAGCTTTATTTTGACAACATAGAATTTACGTTCATCATTCAGGTCAGCAGAGTTGCAATAGGATCCAAGATTCTTCAGGTTTGTGTTGTTGTTGTTGTTAATTGTTGTTGGTGGTGGTGGTGTTTCCAGTCTTGGCTTGAACTCAGAGCCTTGGGCTTTCTCAAAGCTCTCCAACTTGAGCCACAGCACCACTTCCTGCCTTTACTATATATGTGGTACCAAATAATCAAACCTGGGTCTTTGAGCATGCTAGGCAAACAGTTTACCACGAGGCCAAACTCCCAGTCAGGAGTCTTCATTTTAATGTAACAAAATCATACATATTCCTGGAACCCTCACCAGGTTGCAGACTTCAAATGTCATTGATAGTTAATGCTCACACACCACACCATATAGTGCATGCCAATGCATTGCAGTTATCTTCAGGCTGTCTTTTAGAACACAGAGATTCCATAATACAGGGAAATAAACATATAAAGTTCGGCCCTAAGTATTGTAAATGTAGCTCTAAAAAGCCTCCTAAAATATCTGTGTTCTTTGGAAATATTCTGTATTTTTTTCTTTTTATATTGTTGTAATAGAATCTATGTTTCTATTTTTAGGAGAAGTAAAACATACTGCATATTTATTTCATTTAGCTTTATGTTTTTAATAATTACTAATTTCTTATCTGTGTCCTCCATGCCTAACTTATTCTTTCCCTTATGTATACCCATGTATATTTTTCTCTGTTCTCAAGGCTGACTATTTCAAATTAAATGTCATGTGTTATGGTCCTTTACCATACTCTTTAACACTAAGTAACCTAAGAACCAGAACATAGTGAGAATATAATCTGTCTTGGTATTTTCCTACTTATGTTCATACTTTCCAGTACAGGAATTTTATCTGAACCAGAGTTCAGTTGTGAATGCTGCTTTTCATTTTCTGGTCATGAACAGCTATGCTGCTTCTGATGTCAGAGGGGAGTTTTATCAGTCCCGTTTTGACAGCCATTTACAAATTTGTATGCTTTTGTTCTACATTTAGACTCTCATGTCATAAAACACATACCAAAAATCAAATGCAGGGAAGAACAAAACGCTCAATTAAGTAGTTTGTAGAAAATGTTAGAAAAGAGAGAAGGTACTGATTTTACAACTGGGGTTTATTTTGTTCTTAGCAGAGACCTTCTGATAGGATCCTCTAGAATTTTTTTTTGCCAGTCCTGGCCTTGAGCTCAGGGCCTGAGCACTGTCCTTGGACTTTCTCAAGGCTAGAGCTCTACCACTTGAGCCTCAGCACTACTTCCAGCTTTTTTTCTATGTATGTGGTACTGAGGAATCGAACCCGGGTCTTTGTGCATGCTAGGCAAGCATTCTATCGCTAGGCCAATCCTCCAGCCCCTCTAGATATTTTTGATCACATTTGTTACCACACTAGACAAAAGGCTTTTATTTCATGGTCTGGGCTGAGAATATTCTTAATTTTGTATATGTGAATCATGCCTTGACAATTAAAATAACTGATGTTTACTTTTCAGGGACAGAAGTAGTTAAGGAAGAGAAGCAGGAAGTGGCCCCTACTAAGACTGAGGGTAAGTACTAACAATGTCCAGATGTGCAGAACAAGATTCTACCAAATCTAAAAGTTTTTCTAGTACTAGAGTCAGGCATGCACAGTACCATGAAGGTAAATTAGGATATTTCTACCACATTATCCTTTCATTTATGTGCAGGAATCATTTCTACCATTTTATTCTCTCTCCCTCTCCCCCCTCTCTCTCTCTGTTTTTGCTACTCCTGGAGCTTGAACTCTGGGCCTGGGTGCTGCCCCTGAGCTCTTCAGCTCTAGGTTTTTACTCTACCACTTGAGCCACAGCACCATTTCTGGTTTTTTGGTGGTTCATTGGAGATAAGAGTCTCACAAACTGTTGTGCCCAGGCTGGCTTTGAACCACAGTCCCCAGATGTTAGCATTCAGAGTAGGCATAAGCCTACAGGCATAAGCCACTGGTACCTAGCTCCTATCATTTTCTTATAAGAAGTCATATGGCTATGCTTTTGAAAAGTAGTTCAGAACCCAGATGCTTGTCTTTGATTGCTTGAAGGAGAAACAGATTGAGCCAAACTCATATTAAACTAAGAGAAATAAAAACTATTTGTTTATATTTTTGAGTACTTTTACATGCTTTTGCTGTCTTTTACAAACACACATTTGTAAAATAGGCTAGTTTCCATTTTGATATGCCACTGGCAAAAATTGTTTAAAACTGTTGTGGTCATACAATTTCTCAAGCAATTTGCATTGGTTTTAAGCATGTGAAGAGACATACTCTCTTAGTAAACCAGGACTGTGGATGAAAATGGGGACCAGTCAATTATCTTGTTTAAAATATCTACACAAATGGTGAAGTGCCCATAGAAATAGCTTTTGCTTCTTCATATTAGAAATTTAAAAAGATAACTCTATTGCTTATATACCTGCCTCTTAATTAATTCCAGTTTTCATAGCTTTCTTTCTTTATTTTTTTTTGTGGGTCATGGGACTTGAACTCAGCTTGGGCACTGTGTCTGAGTTCTTCAGCTACCCTTTAGCAAAGCCTCACTTCCCTCATGTTTTATTTTTAATTTCACATATTTTGAATGATAATGGGTAAAATATCCAAATAATTCTTATGAAAATGTTTTCCTTTTTACCAGTTGTTTCACACACAATCATTTTTTTTGGCAAATGTGGGGCTTGAACTCAGGGCCTAAGCACAGTCCTTTTCTCAAGGCTAGACTCTACCACTTGAACCACAGCACCACTTCCAGCTTTTATCTGTGCATGTGGTACCAAGGAATTGAACCTGGGCCTTTGTGCATGCTAGGCAAGCACTCTACCACTAGGCCAAACTCCCTGCCCCCATAATCAAATTTTATGGAAGTATACTCTATTCTACCTTTTTACTAAAAATTCCCTCAAATCAGGACATTGGATAATTTCTGAGGTTGAAGAGTATTTAACATTTCCTTAATTATCTTGTGAGAGTGTTGTATTTCAAGGTACCATGAAGGTGTGTGAAAGCCCACCTTTACATTCTGCTTAGGGATTTACTGCCTGTGAGCCTAAGGGTCTAACTTAGGTTTCTGGTTCAGTCTGTTTTGAATACTCAATGTCCATGATGATTTAATATCTTTAACATTTTCTCACTGTAGTTCTACTAATTAATGTGAACAACCACTGTGTTTTCTTATAGATAAAGAGAAAGAAAAGGAGTAATTGATGCAAGTTGCAACAATGCTGTTCTACCAGATATTTCACTGAGAAATTATTTCAAATAAAAGTTTAATGTTTTCAGCATCAAATTCTTGCACTACATTATCAAATTTACTTTTAGAGTTTAATGATAGTGAAAATTGTATCTTTGGACATTTTTCATTTCTGTGTCACTATGTAAATCAGCACTTTGGAGATGAATTTATTTGAATACCTTATTATATATATGTCCTATTTTCAGAATTTTTTTCTCTGTGTCCCATCCCCTTTTTGATCAATCTAATGCAGTCATTGCATTCTTGGAAAACAGCACTTTATTCTTGATAATATCACCATTACTCTTTATCATGTCCTTTCCCGAGTTTACCACTCTGTTCATTTTGAGTAGAAGAAAAGACAGTGGAATTCCTCTCTCTGTCTATGGGCAGAATTAGAATGCATTTTCTTTGACATGATGTTTCATTCTTTTTGAATGTACAATTATCCATAGCAAAGAAGATTTTTTAATGTAGGATAAATTGCATCAGATAGAATATGTCAAAAATATTTGTATACATAGATTTAATTATTTAGTACCTAAATGATTGAAGATATGGATAGAATAAAGAGACTCCCTCTTCAGGTGACAGAGAAAGGAGGATCTCAATTTGAGTTCACCTTGGACAGATATTAGAAGGTTCTATTGTCCAAACCAGTTAGGCTTTCTGAGTCTGTCCTCTTTTCCCAGCTGCTGAGAGGGAGAATTAGGAGGATCCATTTTAATCTCACGTTGGGCAAAGTCAACTCATAACACTTATCTGAAAATACAAACAATAGACAGTATTTGAAGTGGTAGATTAATTACCTAGCAAACACAATAGGCTGAATTCAATCTCAATTGAAGTAAAACAAAAAATGTGGGAGTATTTGCTGGTTATTTTGGAGACAGGGTCTAATGTAATTTTCCTGGCCTACACTTGAAACTCTATCTTCCAAATCATCTCTTAATTAACTTCAGACATGAACCAGTGGCACCTGGCTTATAGTTGTCTTAAAATAACACAGATGTGAGAAATAGTTCCCTCACTCATGGTGTTTTTGCTGGAAAGCTAGCAGACAACATCTCAAAAACCAGGAAAGAAATTCTTCTGGAGTGTGGTTCAAATAGTACAGCACCTGCCTACCAATTGGGAGGCTACATATCCAAACTCCAGTATCTAAAAAGAACAGACTGAAAAAGGCTTTAGATAATGAGAATATGATCAATGTAGCAGTGTCTCAACTTTGACTTTTCATTATCTGTTTATATTTACTCAATGTCTCCATCAGGGGGAATCTGTCAAACTGACACAGAAAAACTGTAACATCTGCTTCCATTCCTTTTGTCTTGATAGTCTGAAGGAATGAGTTCACTGAGAGAGGGAGCAGTACAAAAGCCAAGATAACTTGAAAAGAACTTTTTAAAATTTTATTTTCATTATTAAGATATTGTATGAGGAATTTGGTGATAGGTGTGTGTGTGTGTGTGTGTGTGTGTGTGTGTGTGTGTGTGCTTGCCTATGAACTTGCCAGTTTGAATTAGGGCATGATTGCTGTCCCTGAGCAATTTTGCAGAAGCCTAGCACTGTACTTCAGTAACCACAGCTCCCCTTTCAGATTTTGAGGTGTTTTATTGGAAATAAAGATTCTAATGAACTTTCCTGAGTAGCTAGAATAGTGGTGTGAGCCACCACTGCCTGGTGACAGTTAAGTGTGTGTGTGTGTGTGTGTGTGTTTCTGTGCGTGTATCTCCATATATAGTAAATTGAATATTGAATGCCAATTAGATTTATACTATATATATAATTTATATATATAGTAAATTTAATATTGAAATGCCAATTAAACTTAGTTTTACATATTTTCAGTCATAGACATATAAGCTAATACTTTTTCTTTTATACATGTAAGGTCATTTAAATGACCTATGCTGAGGAATAAACTCTGAATTATGATTGAGTTTAAATTGTAATCAATTTCCTTGCATGAAAAAATTAAACTTTGGGCCAGGAGCGTAGCCTAGTGGTAGAGTGCTCGTCTACCATGCACGGAAGTTCTGGGTTTGATTCCTCGGTACCACATACTCAGAAAAAACGCAGAAGTGGCACTGTGGCTCAAGTGGCAGAGCACTATCCTTGAGCAAAAGTGTCCAAGGACAGTGTCCAGGCCCTGAGTTCAAGCCCCAGGGCCAGCAAAAAAAAAGCTTTTTTGGTAAATTTTATTAAGGGTCATTTCAATGACCTGTGTTGAGGAATGAACTCTTAATTATGATGATTGAGTTTAAAATATAAGCAATTATCTTGATTTAAAACTAAACATTTTTGATAAAATTTATTAAAAGTAACTCTTCAGCCAATCTTGATGCAAAGAACTAGGTATATTTTGTATTAATATAACAACATTTGATCTCAGAATACATTGTTTATTCGATTTTAAATTAGAGTCAACTCACTCACCAACTTTTTTGTGTGCCAGTACTAGGATTGTTTTTAGGACAATGAACTCTCACTTGGCTAAAGGGTGATGCTTTACCAGGTGAGCCACAGATACACTTCTGCCTTTTATTGATTCATTGGATAAGCATCTTAGGAATCTTACAGAGATGAGGGGGACTATTCAGTCCCTGACATTCTTTTCATGGACCCCAGAACCATTTTAACTAGGAATAAGGAACCAGGGAGTAAGGGGTTAAAACTGCAAGTCCCAGAGAGACCTGAAGACTGTCTGAGATGATTCAGGAAAAGAAAACATTCTATGGGATTTAGCATTCTAGCTGCACTAAGATAAACGAGGTCAGGTTACCACCTGGCAACTTGAATGCACTCTTTGCCTTTATAAACCCACGCCCAATGAAGCTCTAGGCTTCACTGTCCCCGTAGTGGGGAGCAATTGCCACATGGCTACTAAAGATTCCTAGCCTAATTGACTGAGTGCTGGAGACTTTATGGTGGTGGGTTTGAGATCCACCTTGGGTTTAAGTCCCACTTGGTGACCAGGATACATCACTTTTCACATGCAAAAATACATTCATTCTGTCTCAGTATTCCCCAAAGTCCTAACTTTTCTTCAGCTTTAAATCTAAAACCACTTAAATTAGATGTGGATAAAAATGAAGTACAATGCATTCTTGATACAGCAAAATCTCTTTCTATCTGAAAGCCTGTAAAACTAGGTAAATTAAACACTTCCAAAACACAGTGGTGGAGGCATGGGAAAAATACACACACGCACAAAAGGAGAGAAAGGAAAAAGGGATGATGAATCACAAGGAAGTCCCGAACATAGCAAGGCTAAGTCTTAGATTACAAGGCTTGAAAAGAAGCCTTGAGATCTTACGAGCTGTGTACCCGGGAGTCCTGCCATCAAGGCTTTAGGTGGAGGTCATCAAGTCTGTTGAAATTGTGATGATGAACTTGATAGTCTTTGAATTTCTTTGGGCCACTTTTCCCCTTCTTTTTCACCTTTTCTGGAAGAATAGCACGCATTCACGGCTGAAGAAATAGCTTGGTTCTTCCTGTTCACAGTAAAATGCAAATCAAGATAAGAAGGAGTTAAAAAAAGAATTAGGATGGTGATTTGGAAAATTGCTATCTATTGTAAAACGTGAAAAACCATATTCTGATGAGCATATCAAGGGTGTGACTGGATGATCACTTAAAGCACATATGGGTTATGTGAGCAGGTAGCCATCCAGTTTACATCAAAAGGGGTAGAGACAAGATAAAATGAAGGAACTTGCATTTGACAGGATAAGATGATGGAACTGTTCAGCTATTGAACAATGGGTCTATTAGTACAATTCCTATACATAGTATCATGGATCTAATGACAAACAGTGGAGAAGTTCCTCTAATGCTGCCATACAGCAAGGTTATTTCAATTTAGAAGCAAATAACCATATTCCAAGACTGCAACCCAAGCATAGCTTACTGTATTGGCTGCATATTTCTTGCCAGGAATTAGAAATTTCATATTCTTAGCCCTAGTACAGTCAATTCATGTGATCTGAGGTTAGAGTAAAGTTCTATTTTTGCTGATTTCATTTTGGCTTATAGACCTATTAACTGGATAAGAAACGCAGTTAAAAGCATCCACTTGAAAACATTGCCATGGATGAGTTTCAGAACACCTAGTTGAAACAAAAATGTTCCTAGTTCACCCAAACCCTGTGGCAACAGAAAGAGGCTAATTTGATTGCAGGGGATATAGAAGTAGGAGTGTGCTCCTACCATAATTTGAGTTGAATCCATCTGAAAACAGTCCATGAAAAGCACCAGGAGGATGTTTTGAAATCTTTCGACAGAGGAACATTTGGGTTCATCCTTCTCATTCAGGATCAGTCTGAAAGTTACAACCATTTTAATAACCAGCAGACTCTGCAGTCACTCAAGGGGAGAGGATGCAAGGAGGCATCCTGTGCACTGCATTTTTGTTGGTAAGCTCAGTCATGCACTCCCACCAGAAGTCCAGATGCCCCTGAAGGTGGAAGCACAGGAACTACCCTGAGCCTACCAGAAGCTAAACAGTGAGCCTTCTGAATGGATTCACTTTTCCATGGTTGAAGTCCACTTCTACCTGCATCTTCACAGAAGCTTAGTACAGGGGAGCACTCAGGGGAAAGGAGAGGGGCTCTTGTCCCTCCTCCAACCTGAGCATGCACCTGCAGCCTGAATCCCAGCCTAGAGAGGAGTGGCTTAGGAGAGGCCTTCTTCCTTAGTTCTGGATTTAGGCCCAGGCCTCCTGGTGTGGTGGTGTGGGAGCTGTTGGGACTTAGGTTACTTATTAGGGACTGGTACTACCCTTAACACAGCACATATGAAGGCTTTTTACCTTTTCTTTTTTTTCTATTTCTTTTTGTTGTTGGTCTGGGCCTGGGTGCTGTCCCTGAGCTCTTCAGCCCAATGCTAGCATGCTACCACTTGAGCCACAGCGCCACTTTCAGTTTTCTGTTGGTTAACTGGAGATAAGAGTCTCATGGACTTTAGTGCCCAGGCTGGCTTTGAACTGGGATCCTCAGATCTCAGCCTCCTGAGTAGATAGGATCATAGGCATTAGCCACTGGCACTTGGCTACAAGTTTAATCTTTTATATACTACCAGACTTACTTATGTACTGTAATTTTCAATGTTTTGACTTTTTCATGTTCATTATTCAAATTTACATTTGGATGTTACGTTCATAAAACTTTTGAGTTTAGATCACATTTTTGAATTGAGGATGTAAAGTAACCTTAAAATGTTTTTTGTAATATAATAATAAACACATTTATTGATAGACCTATATATTGTAAAATATTTGAATATAGAATGAAACAGATTAGGGTTATTTGTTTAGATAATCAAATTGTAAGACCCTATTTATTGTTTGAGTTCAAAATAGCTTCCCCATATTTTGGTTTAGCCAAATTAATTCTTGAATGTTTTTATTTTTGTTAGACCTGTTTGAAATCAGATAATTATCTTTTAAGAGTGACAATAATTCTATGTATTAAAATAACAAAATATCTTGACTTGTATACACACATACACACACACACACACACACACAAACCCACACATATGTTTTAGATTAGATCTATCAAGGGTGAATAAAACATGAGCTAAAAAGTGAAAATAGCCATTGACCCTGGAAATTTTTTGTTCAATGTTTTAGATCAAGATCCAAAATATACATTAACAAAGCATATTAATTTAGAGTACCTTCAAGTACACTATTGAGCTACATAAAGGTTGATTTAACATTTTGGGAAGTAGTAACAGGATGGCATAGACTATATGTCTGCTGTCTTAGCATCGTCATGGCCGGTTTGGCAGCATAGAAGCAACTAGAAAATGTATGACTCTGACAAGAGAGCAGTATCTCCTTGGTGTTTTGTTTTATTTTTTTTATTATTTATTTTTATTTTTTTGTGGGTCATAAGGCTTGAACTCGGCCTGGTCACTGCCCTGAGCTCTTCAGCTCAAGGGTATAGCCTTACCCCTGGGTCTGGGTGTTGTCCGTGAGCAATTCAGCTCAAGGCTACTGCCTGACCCTTGAGCCAAGCCCCACTTCCTATTTTCTAAAGGTTAATTGGAGATAAGAGTCTCAGGTCCTTTTGTGCCTGGGCTAGCTTTGAAACCTGATCCTCAGATCTCAGCCTCCAGTGTAGCTAGGATTACAGGCATGAGTGAGCCACCCTGCCCTGCTATTTCATTTTTTCAAGTTTATGACCTCAGGTTTTTTAAGTTTTAGATTGATATAGAAGACATTTTGACCATGATATTTAAGCACAGAACAAACAGAACACATTAACAGATGGAAAATTTTTTGTTTGTTTGTACTCCATGAATGAAGTAAAGTTTAAGCTGCTTTCCCAAACCACAAAAAGGTTATTTTTTTAAGAGGAAGATAACAGATTTGCCTGATAGAAGACTTTTGCTAGCTGAAGCCGGTGGCTCACTCCTGTAACCCTAGTTACTCAGGAGGCTGAGATATGAGGATCACAGTTCAAAGCCAGACTGGGCACAAAAGTCTGGGAGATCCTACCTCCAATTAACAATCAGAAAACTGGATGTGGTGCTGTGGCTCAAGTGATAGAGTGCTAGCCTTAAGCTGAAGAGCTCAGGGACAGAGCCAAGGCCCAGATTTCAAGACCTACTACCAACCAAAAACAAGAAAAAGACCTTTGCTACTGATAAAAATTGTTTTCATCAATAGCACAAAGATGAGAGCAAGAGCTTTGTTTTTTTCCTTGCAGAGAAAAGTAACAAAAAGGAGTTTGTCCAGAGGGGGTTACAGCAGAAACACAAAATGGGCGAAAGCAAGGAGAGAGTTCAGAAATTTCAGAATATTTGACAGGAACTACAGACCTTGTGGAGTTGTCAAGATTGAGAGTATGTATGCCTTCTGTAGGAACCAGAGGAGAACTTCACAGGCATATTGCATGACTAGAATGTGTAGATGACTGAATTGTAAGAGATCCTGGGCTTCAGCCCACCTAGACAGCTGCGGACTGTCTCCAAACCCCTGGGGGAGGATAGTCTAGTTCAATTAGTATGTTGGTAAAGAGGATCCTCAAAGGCCAACAGAAATTAAGCATCAGAGTGTAAGGGACTTTAGAAAGTCTATCTTTGAGGCTAAGTTACAATGAACCATCCTCTGAGATCTGCACTAACAAAGATTGTAGGACACTGTGTATAAGGACCAATGTTTATCAGAGATCGCGAACTAGCTTACATTTTTATTAGTGCTTTTTGTTTTCAAGTTAGACATGTTACAAGGTCTACTTTAGGATGTTAAGATCACCTACATTTATCGATTTTATTATACTTTGAAGTCCTACCCCTCCTTTTTTAAACCTCCAGGATAAGGAAAAGAGATAGGAACCTGAAGGTAAGTTTTAATAATGTAAATCTCTTTTGTTTTATTTATTTGTCCATTAGTATTTGTAGCAACTCATATTTTATGATTGATATCCCTTTTTGTCAGGGCCCAATGGGGGGGTTTTTTTTAGTGTTAAGAGGGATGATTGCATTTTTGGTTATGATTTTTCAGATGTTCAGGCATTCTGGTTCAATTAGGGAATCATACATGGAAATAAGTCCATTTCATTCACGGCACAAGAAATGAGAAAAATATTTGAGTGGAAACTTTATGGATGTCGCACTAACTGTGGTAGCAGTTTTAGAGAGAAGGCCAAGAGTACAGAGAAGATCTGAGGAGTTGGCTCTTGCATTTAAAAAGAGACTAGTGATTTTGTTAAAGGTGGGTTCATCCCTGATTCGTGTTTGAACATGACAATCAGTCTCTTGAGTACTGAGACAAATGAAGAAATATATGCCAATGGGGAAGCCCCAATGATCAAAGTGAAAGAAACAAATCGATTTTAAAAAGTACTGGGTTCACATATTAAGGGAAGTAAGCTAGACTCAAAGGAACATAGGCTCAATGGTTTCCCTCATTTGTCATAATCAGTAGAAACCTTGGACTGTCCTAGCAGAGGTTTAAAATAGGGCAAAACCTAGATATATATAAGGCCATATAGGATGAGGCTAAATGAAAGGACCTCCAGGATATAGAAACAAGAGCCATATAAAATGTGATTGTTGTTCTTAATGTACTATGTTATTTTTCATCTCTTTTGTTGTCCCTTGGTTACCTCATATTGTTACAGTATCTTACCTTGTTATCTGATATAGTGTATATATGTTTATTTGTTTATTTGAAATAGGATAGGGAAGGGGGAGAACAAAATGAGGGGAGGGGGTGGGGGGAAGGGAATGGGGACAAAAATATGAGAAGGGGTAGCAATGTTTGTGAAGTAATGTACCATCTATCTGGCAAATATAATGTAACCCTTCTATTAATTACAATAATATATATATAAAGAAACCAACCAAAAATACTGGATTCAACTGATGAACCAGAAAATGCAAATGGATCTATACAATAAAAATTATAAAGTAATAAGCTGTCACAGCTTATCACTGTCATTATCATCGCTCTGTTGGGCCACCAAAAGTCAGCCATTTCAAGTGTGACATGTGTGCTCATCACAAAATGAAATCACTGGTGCATGTAATTAACACTTGCTGTAAATGCACACTATAAATTCTCAGTGCCCACCAATGGCTGCTGAGATGGTACAGGAGCTGGCCCCAGGGGTCTTGGCTGATGTCCTCAGGTTGGAGAGAGTTCAGTCTGTTGCAGTTGGAAGCTTCCTTGAATTAAAGAAGGGGCTGAGGCTGCCCAAGGCTGCATGCAGAGCCTGCTGTGGGTTTCATGCACTCAAACACATGAATCCATGCGCTCTTCAGAGGCCTCAAGCTAGCACAGGTGTAACATGACTCCTGGGCTTCAAGGAGCATTAATTGCATCAGGGTTTGTCCTCAGCCTAGAAGGTGCTTCCTTCAAATCCAGAAGAGAACTGCAAACCAAGTGCTGTTATGCTGTTATCCTAGCTACTCAGGTAGCTGAGATCTGAGGGTTGTGGTTCAAAGCCAGTGTGGGCAAGAAAGCCCGTGTGACTGTTATCTGGCAAAAAGCTACAAGTGGAACTGTATGTAACTCAAGTGGTAACATACGAGCTTTGAGTGAAAAAGCTATGACACAGTTGCCTAGGACCTGAGTCCAAGCCCCAGGACCAACATACACACACACACACACACACACACACACACACACACACACACACATACACACACACACACACACACATCTTCGTCTCAGCACTGTGTAAGATTTCTTTAGTGTTGAGATATTAGGAGGTGGGCAGAGGAAAAGGTATCCACTGTGAGGAAGAGTTCTTTCATAGATACCAAGAGGAGGGGCATGCTGGCCGGGCCTCACTGGAGAGCCCCCAGGCAGGTAGGAGACAGAGGGAGGGAGAGATAGGAGCAGAAGCCTTGTCTGTGGTCTGTGTGGAGGACCCGGTGAGGCAGATATACAAGTGTTGATGACCTCAGCACGTTCCGACGCAGGACTGCCTCTTGAGTTCAGGCCAGACCCAGGGATGGACAGGCTGGGAGATGGTGGGAGGTATTTCTGCATTGATCCGTTGCCTATGAGAGTCCTGCACAATGAAGAGGAGCTTGCTACCTCTAGGAGTTGGCCAGCCTGGCAGGGTGCCCCCTCCTGGTCCAACAAGACCGTCTTTATTTCCCTGGGTCTTCCAAGAGACCCAGAATGTTCTTTGTGAGCCTGGTATTGGGAGAAGCCCACCCTTCCCCACATGGGCAATTTAAAGAAATGCAACAGCTCCACCTACCGCTCAAGAAGATAGTGGACAAGGCCCCTGTGAAAGAGCCTAGTTGTTTTTTTTGTTGTTTGTTTTGTTTTTAAGTAAGAAAAGACAGTCTCCACTTTGCATGGAAATCATCAACACAGGCCACCTCCCCATAAGTCTCTTCAGCTTCATGCCCGCTCTAGATGTGAATGGAGATGTCTTCCATCTGTTTTTCTCTAGGCATTTTTTTTTTTACCTTGGCAGCTGCCTGGCATGGATGCAAAGTTCAGGATAAGCTAAACGTTCAAGGTTATGAGCAAAACATGACAAGTCCGAAGCACCAGGCTTTTCCAGGCTGTTGTCTTGGTGATAAAGGGTAACAGGAAACTCTGTTTCCAGTTTCTGCCACGAGGAGGGATTTTTTTTTCATCTCAATAAAAGCTTGCTATTTTTTTCCACCTTCCTTATCCCTCATGCCAGACAACAGAAATGGTATTTCTGCCAACTTTACCACCTCATTTGAATTAGAGAGTTGCAAGGAAAAGTGGAGTGTTGTGTTTTTTTTTAATTACTATTTGAGATTGGGAGGAAGGGAGTACAGAATGTCTTCATTCCCTAATTCTCAAAAACTTAACAAAGGCCAAGTGCCATAGCTCATACCTGTAATCCTAGCAACTCAGGAAGCTGAGATCTGAGGATCATGGTTTGATGCTAGCCCAGGCAGGAGAGTCTGTGAGACTTGGCAAGATTCTTATCTCCAGTAAACTAATCAGAAAATGCCAGATATGATGCTATAGCTCAAGTGGTAGAGCACTAGCCTTAAGGGGAAAAAAGAACCTCAGGGACAGAGCCCAGGCCCTGAGTTCAAGTCCCAGGACTGGTACAAAAACTGAAAAAACTAGTGGGATAAAGATATACACAATTAGGGGAGGGAAAGAAGGAGGGTAACAGTGTTTGACAAGGTAATTATTACCTTACTTATATGACCCCTCTGTATATCACCCTTAAAATAAAATAAATTTCAGTCTATATAAAAAAATTATAAAGTAGCAATAAAAATACTCCCAGCAACCAAACACCATTGGCTCAACTCTGTAATCCTATTTAGGAGGCAGACATCTTAAGATCATGGGTCAAAGCCAGCCCAGGCAGGAAAGTCCCTGTACTGTTTTATTTTAAATTTCTGACCCCTGGTCAGGAGCTCAATACCTGACATTTTCAGTCATTGGCTAGCACTCTACCAAGTGAACCTTGTCTCTAATCCCTGTACCTGTGAGTCTTAGTTCTAATTAACTAACCAAAAACTGGACATAGAACTGTATTTCAAGGGGTAGAATTCTGGTTTTAGCACAAAATGATTTTAGGGACAGCGTCAAGGCTCTGAGTTCAAACCCCAGGACCCACATATATGCACACACATATATGCACACACAAATATACAAACACATATGTACACACATATTCACACACACACACACACACACACACGTGCACACACAATCCTCAAGTGGTATAGCATGTTTCCTAGGAAGTTTAAGGCCTGGAGTTCAAACCCCAGTCTTGCCAACAAACAACCAAATAAACAAAGAGATCCTGACAAAAATGTCCAGGACCAAATTACCTGCTCTCTACCAAATATTTAAAGAATGAGCAGTGGTAGTTTTCTTTTTGAGTTTGAATTCTTTTGACCATTTTCTTGCCAAGTACACAAGTTTATTTTTCTTAATGGCAGAGCAATTTCCTTTTCATTTATATCTGTACATTTTAATTTCATAAATTGTTAATTAGGCACCTCTGCCTATACCACAGTTTGGTTATTATGAGGAGAGCTGCAGTAATCAAGGTATAGTGGTATCTCTAATGTACATTGGTTCACACTACTTCAGAAATATGTCCAATAATCACATGGTGAACTCAGAGAGTAGGTATATTTTAGGAAAAGCTAAATTAATTCTCTGAATAGAACTCCAGTTTCCCAGGAAATAAGAACAAGTATTGAAAAATGAGATTGTATCAAATTAAAAAGAGACAACTCACAGAATAGAAGTATTAATATCACAATTATACAAAGAGCTTATAATATTAATTACTAGACTAATACATAATATGATTAACAAAAATGGCAAATGAACAGACAATTTTCAGGAGAAGAAATAGCAATGGCCAATAAGTACATGAAAGAATGTTGAACATCCTTATTCACAAAGGAAATACCAACCAAAATTGCATTCACATTCTGATTATCCTCATTTTTTGTTTTGTTTTTATTTGTTTTGGTGCCAGTCCTGGGGCTTGAACTCTTGTCCTAGGCATATTGTCCTACTTATCCTCTGGTACAATTCTTTGCAGCCATCCTTCTGTGCCTGTATTCTCATGGTCAGAACCGTAGCCAGAACACTTCAAATCTCTGCCCAAGAACATCAGAAATTCTCTGTCTTCTCTCACTTTGTTCTGTTAGAGAGCCAGACAAGCCTCAGAACTGTGAGCACTGGCCTTGAATCAGGAAGATGTGGGTACAAATTCAGTTCATCCTATTTAATTTACACTCCTCCTGGTCTATGCTTTGGAATGGTAAAGCATGATCATATGGTAGTTATATTTTTCCATTTTTTTATTATCTTCTATCCTGAGTACATTTTTGTTCATCATCATTCTTTCTAGGAGAGATCATTTCCATTCTCATACTGTAGATACAAAATTTGACCACAGAGAGTTAGTTCAAACAGTGACACTTCGTCTCAAAGAACACTGAACCAATGGACATTTCTTCTGTCCTTTCCTTCCTCTCTACCTCCTCATTTTGTACTATTAAAATTGCAGGTCACTCAACATTTGTATATTTATGATATGGAGGCTTTATCCAATTCACTTATGATGCCCTGTGAAATTTTACGTGCCTTCTCAAGCCTGTATTCATCTTCTAACCCAAGAACATTCAGTACTATATGGCTCTACTGGGCACCAAAGGGCTCCCTTGGTTTTTATTCTAGTACTGCTGTTTGAACTCAGGACCTCACATTCCTGCTTGGATTTCACACTTGAGCCATACCTCTACTTCAGTTGATTTTTCTGGTTAATTAGAGATGAAGCTCTCTTTGACTTTTCTGTGTGGGCTTTGTTTGAATCGTAATTCCCATATTGGAGCCTGCTGACTGGTGAGGATTACAGATAGGAGCTATCTGCATCGGTCAGGACTATTTCTTTAGTAACACTGAAACAGATTCCTTGAGCATGCCCTCCTCCCCATTTTCTGACAATTATCTCCATCATCAACTCTAAGAAGTTACAAAAGGACCTGTCTGGATTGGGTGATGTGATTCCTGAATTTTGCTTCTTGCTTATGTTAATAGCAGTTAATATATCTGTACATTGGGTAGACTCAGTCACTGAAATACTCATTCAATCTATATTTCTTAACAATTGTATGCAATACCTCACTCAATACAAATGGAAAGGACAGATTTATTACTGATGCCTGTTTGGTTGATGAGGAATGATAAGAGGAAGTAAATTTCACAGTGATAGGAGGCCAAATAAAGTTCTGTTACACAACCCTTAAAGCATCCAGACCCACATCTTGCCTGGTCTCATCTCTGCAATGCCACTTTCCCAAGATTCAAATGACCCCTACTACCCCTACTACAGAGTGAAGGAGGTGGAATCCAGGAATGACCTGACATCTTAAATTATTCTGAAAGGTCAATGTTTGGCATAGAGGGCAAAGCACTGCGGATGGCATATGAGACACTGTAGCTGGATTCTACCCAAGGGAATCAGAGGTCGTTGGCTTGGCTATGAAAGGACCACTTCCTTTCAAGCAGATCAACTTGTGGGTCTTCCTGTATCACAGTAGCTGGGCATTGTTAGGAGGCCATCTTCATTGGTGACTAGAGACATTATTCTCCCTCCACTTACTCTTCCTGTAGGCTTAGTACAATCAGCAGCAACAGATCTTGATGGCTAATTTGCTAAGCTGGCATTTCCATGTTGTGCCTTGAGGACTTTCATTCATTGACACTCCAATTAAGTGCCAAATGTAATATCCCAGCATTTTTGGGGTCCGCAAACCCTGCAACAATAGTGTTACCAGCATGCAGTGAATGGTGCTAGGAGTCAGTTTAATAGCAGCTCAGTGGCTACTCTCCTTCAGGCTGATAGACAGCACCCCTGACCTTCCATGGTGCTGAGCTTTTAAAGGAGGGCACTACACACAGGTGGTCCTGTTCACCAAGAATACACCACGCACAGGTGGTCAAGCAGTTTAAGTATTTCTTACCAAGTAAACAAAAATAGAATTAAACAGCTAATCCTGGCATGTTACTACACTAAAACTCTGGAAGTGGATGTATGGCTGAAGTAGCATCGTGCTGTTTCAAAGGAAAAAAAAAACCTAAAAACTACCGAAACTTGCCATCCTTCATTCACAGAAACTTACATATGAGCAGGTCAATTGGAAGCCACCCTGGGTAGACAAATCAGTGAAATATCCATCTAAAATTAACCACCAAAAGACTGGAAATAGAGTTGTGGCTCAAATAGATGTTAGTAACTGATAGAAAACTCAGAGCGTATTTCAGAGTTCAAGCCCCAGAAAAGGCACCAAAACAAAGATCAAAGTCAGGCAAGAATCTGAGAAGATAACACATGTAATAATCAGGCAGGCCTAACTGCCAATCTGTTGTTGCTGTTGTTGTTTTTAATGGTTAACCTGCTTGACCACCTGGGTGTGGCTTCATTCTTGTGGTTATTGACTATGGGCATCGTAAGGTGACATCATACGGTGACTACCACCTGCGTATGGTGTTTACCTTTAAAAGTTCAGCCCCATTGAAGGTCGGGCTACTCTCTATCAGCCTGAAGGTGGAGAGTACCCACTGCACTGCTATTAAAAATGACAACTAGCTTGGTTCACTGAGTATTGATGACTATTGCTGGCGGCTTCCACACCCCCCAAATGGCTGGGATATTACACACAGGCTGGTATTTGTCTTTTGTCCAGTGGCAGTTGTCATGACTATCATAGTGATAGTGAAGTGGGCCTTCTTCCCATAGTATAGTGTGCTTGGCAATGTGGTTTACAATCTCCTATCAGTCAGAAGAAGGCTACAGATTCTGGATCACAATGAGCAAGTGGTCAGCTCTTCATGAGAAACTCAGGACATCTTGAAAAGCTTTGTAAAAGTGGAATTTGAGGAAGTAGAAATGTGACTCAAGTGGTCATTTGCTAGCCTTGAGTGACAAGGCCAATGGAATGCAAAGTCCTGAGTTCAAGCCTCAATGCTTGCAAAAAACCCAGAAAATAATCCGCGTGTCTCATTCATTTGCATTGGGTCAATGTCTGGCTTCTGTAGTCCTATCTGATCTGGAGGCTGAGATGTGAGGATTGAAGTTTGAACACAGGTGTCACAGACAAATCCTTGAAAACCTATCTCCAATTAACGAGCAAAAATGCTGGAATCAAAGAATTGGCTCAAGCTGCAGAGCACCTGCCATCTTACAAAAAGCAAACAAAAGCATGAGGCCTGGAGTTGAATCCCTATTACATATAAAAGGAGATTTTGAGCTGAGTTCCAAGTCTACATAGGAATTCATTGACATTGAAGACTAGGAAGAGGTCAAGGTGAGTTTATGGTGATACCAAGGTCAAATCTCATGTTTTGTAACTTGAAAACTCACATTTCATTATTTCAAATATAGAAAAAGTGGGCCCAAATAAGAGCTGGGGAGGGTTGGGAGTGGACTGAGCATGGACTGTCTTGCTTCAACATTCAGTTTTATTGGAGTTGCCTTGTCCCTCCCTCCCTCCCTCCCTCCCTCCCTCCCTCCCTCCTTCCTTCTTCTCTCCTTCCTCCTTCTTTTCCACCTCTCCCTCTCTTCTGCCATTCCCTCAGGATCTTGGCTTGCTGCATGGTGGTGGCAATCATAGTCCATGGTGCTGCACTCTTTCGTTTTGCATTCTCTCTTCTAACTCATCTCCCTGGGCAGTGACTAGCTGTGCACTAATCTTAGAATGTGGTACTGAGGCAGGTAGTTCCTCCCAGCTCCTGGGAGGAAATGATGTAGAGTGGGCCATGGGGCGAGCGACTGACAGATTTCCCAGGAGGTAAATAATGTGTCATACATGGAATGATGATATGAAGGAAAAGGCAGGATCTCTGATTTACAGAAAGAGAAACTAAGGTTCATTGTGGTACCCCAACAATGGACAAAGTGGTAGAATTCGGCCCTCAATACACTATTTCTCTCCACTGTTGCCTCTGTTATGGCCAACAGAAAAAAGCAAGAGAAGAGAACTTCAGTGGTGGGGAGTAGATTTCTTCATCATCTGCTGAAGGAGAAGTGCCTGGGAAACAATGGAGAGACTCTATTCAGAAGAGCCAAACTGGAAGAACACTGAGAACCACAAGAGAGGAAAAGAACAGCTGAAAAGTGTGGGATAACAGTCATGTGAGAGAAAGTCAGGAAACAAGTTTGCAGCTCTAGCCTCCATCATATGGTAGCCTCCATGACAGTGGATTACATGTAAATGATCACATGAGTATGTGTGTATACATTTGTATGTGTGTATTCATACACATATACATACATACACACACATATATACATGATAGTTTACACTGGCACCTCCCATACCTTCTTAGAAGCATTTGATTATGTTTTGATGATGATTATTCTAACTAGAATTATATGAAGTATCAGTGCTACTTTCTTCTGTACCACTTGAGCCAAAACTCTAAGCATTTTGGTGGTTAATTGAACAAAACATCTCAGATTTACCTGTCTGGGACAACTTTGGGCCCTGGATACACCGATCTCAACCTCCTGAGTATATAGGATTATAGCAGTGAACCACTGGTGCTTACATCAATTCTGTTTTTCCTTGCCTTGCCTTCATGGCCAGAGATATTGAACATCTCTCCTTCTCTCTCTCTCTCTCTCTCTCTCTCTCTCTCTCTCTCTCTCTCTGTATATGTATATACATATATGTATAAGCATACATATATGAATATATACACAAATATAGTTACATAAATATCCTTACAAATACATGTATGAAGATTTTTCCATTAGGAAAATGTTTCAGAAATTTTGAAAAGGAAAAATAGTGAAACAGACCCAAATCATACCTGTGAATATGTTATAAAAATGACTGAATCCAGTAGATTTGGCATAGTAACAAAAACTATCTTAGTGTGCGTATTAGCTCCTACTTTGATTTTTTTTACCTTAACTACAAATAGACAAAAATCAATAAGCATAGTTTGGTAGAGGAAAAGGTTAGATATTTCGAATGAAGTTACCAAAATCAAATAATTCCATCTAATAATGAAGTCCAATGTCAGAGAATAAAATGAGGAACCATACTGTTCTATTCTGACCTGGTAGATCACATACTTTAATATACGATATTGGAGTCAAGGTAATGTGAAAGCCATAAGTAGTGAATGTCTTAAATTCCAGAGGAGTGGGGGGAAATCCAAGCCTGCATGACAGAAAAGACAGAAGGAAGGATGGAACTAAGGATAAGAGTGATACTTCAAAAGTAACACTTCAAAAATGTTTTCATCAGTGGAGCACCAGTGGCTCATTCTTGTCTAGCTACTCAGGACGTTGAGATCTGAGCCGTTCAAAGCCAGTCCGGGCATGACAGTCCTTGACAATCTTATCTGCAATTAACCACTAGAAAACCAGAAGTGGTGCTATGGCTCAAGTTGCAGAGCTCTAGCTTTGATCTGAAGACTCAGACACATCCCTCTATAGGGTGTGATTTTTTTTCCTGCATGGCCGAAAAAGGGGAGAAATGTAGGGTAGGAGACAAGAAACATGCTGTGGAAGTCCCTTTTAGATCTTAGAGTATCTGGAGGTATCCCAGGTGCATGCAGGCAGGAAAAAACCTTTATGGCCTAGAGTGCTTATATCAGTGGGTGTGGCCATTTCTAGGCATTATGACGATTTATGATGGTATATGCCCACCCCTGGGCGTGTTCCATATTATGCATATTCTGGCTCTGTGTCCCAACCCCTCCTTATAGTTTTTCTTATTGCTCTTCTAGTTGTGCAAGGAGAGGAGGGGCCGTGTGCTCATTCTGTGTTCTTAACTTTGAGCTAAAAGTCTAGGTAAGGCCTTGGAGTAGTCCTGGGGGGTGGGGGCGCAGAGGTCTTCGGTCAGGTGTGGCTTGTGGTCCATGGCCTTGTAGGTGGAGGAGCCTCGAGGTGGCCGTCCTGTCCTCCACAGGTGACACTGTCACTTGGCCTTTGTGGTGGTGGCGCGGCCTGGACAAAGTGAGGAGGTCGTGGGGTGGGCAGTGCGAGGGGGTGGACAGGAGGGGGGAGGACACCTGCTCCACGGGGACGGGCTGGACCTGGTCAGCGGCACTGGGTCCGGGTGGACGGGGAGGGTCCACTGCTCTGTGAATCCACTTCTGCAGTCATGGAAGATGGAGGCCGAAGGCTCCGCCTGCTACAGCAGCTCCTTGGCGGGCTGAGGATGAAAGGATCTGATGTTGTCGCCATGCTGTGGTGAGGCGTCCACAAGGGACTGGAGGGAGGAGTGGAGGGAGGAGTGGAGGGGGGATGAGGCTTTGGGGTGTGTAGGAGGTGCTCATTGAATGTTGGGGTGCGCAGATCTGTGATGTCCACAGGACAGGGACCTTGAATGTTTGGTGGGGACGGGAGTGTGGGGAGGAAAATGTGTGGGGATCTGGACGAGGATGGGTGTGTTAGTACTTGTCAGTGCCGGGATGGAGCCAGTGTACCACTTTCTGTGAATCTACTCAGTGAGTAGTAATCAAAGAACGCTGAGGGTCAGTGTGGAAGGATGGCATTTTGGGGCCACAGAATGATAAACTGCCTTCAGTGTGATAGGAAGATAAAGGACTAATGAAATAGAGAATCCTTTACCTCTCACAGTCCACAGAGGAGTCTCAGTTGTCCACAGTATAGACAGTGGAGGCCTCCCTGAACATGGGTCTGTGGTCAGAGAAGCAATGAGAAAAGTGCCCTTTAATCGTGATCCTGAGGGATCTCTTCAGCCAGGAGTTTGAACATGCATGGAGAGGTGAAGTCCTACTACTCTGGAAATAAACTACCCAACCATTTGGTAAGAATTGAAAAAAGATAGATGTCAGTGGTTTAAGACTGTTATGAATATTTGGGAGATGAAATGATGAAGGATCACATTTTGAGTCCATTGGAGTCAGGTGACTGTGGTATAGTAGAGAGGCAGGAGGAACATGGGAGAGACAAGAACGTTTAGGATGTTGATGGAGACCCTCAGGAAGCCCCACAGTGTGGCACCTCTGTTGAACCAATGCCAGCCCCAAAATAGTGGGACTGTCATGACTACTGGATTCAATAAGAGTAAGAAATGGCCTTTGAGGCCACCTTAGAACAAGTTGGTGTTGGCAGGGTTAATAACAGGTAGGAAGAGCTTTTGAAGTTGTGCAGGGGATAGTAATGGAGCCCTATCTGGAAGTGCCTGTGATGGCAACAAGGAAAGCCTACCAATGTAGCTAGTAGAATGGGGCAGATGATAAGAAAATGACTGAAATTCAGGTTCTATTCTACACAAGGCAGGATTGGTGGGGTAGGAGATGGTACAGGTTCCCACTGAAGTATGAATCAGCTCCCCTAGGCATTGAGCAATAATAAAACCTGGGGAGATGGCTGCACTCAGAGCTGCTGAGAGTGGAATGATCATGGTTTGAGGGGAACATGGCAGGTATGTGAGCCAGACTCTTATCTCAAAACCAAGCAAATAGTGGCTTGAAAGTTCCAACACAAGGAGAAAAACAAAATAAAACAATGGATTGGACAGGGTGACACTACACAAAGAAATGAAGCACTCTCTTCCATCCAAGAAGCCATCTTTGTTGCAAAGTTGCTTAGGTAAAGAGAATGTAATCAAAGTAGCAGTGTTTCCACCTTCAAACTTCTTGCTTGTTGCTGTTTGCTTTTATGCCTCCATGATAGCAAAGCAGACCTCATTGGTAAACTTATCACTTAAGGCTACAATGGATATATCACAAATAATTGACTTGTAGGTAAAATTCAATAGTCCACATATTCATGCAAGAGAATGTAATACAAGGCAAAAGATGATTGGCCATTGGATTTAAGGGTATTTTTTGCCTATTTGAAATGAATTTGCCTTACCATATATGCCCATGATCTTTTTGGAAAGTATGTAAGTTTATAGTTGCCTTATGACATATTGTAAATAACATCTACAACTAGGCCTTTCATCACAAGAGTAGTCAAATATGGCTGTCTGTGAGGTGAATTTTCCTAATATCAATGTCACATTGCAGAGTGAAATATGGGTAGAGAAGGAACTGCAGACACAGAGGGCCGCAAGGTCATAGAGCACCTAATAGAAAGACCAGAGCTGAGGCAGTGAGTATCATAGAAGTATTGGATTTTAGTCATAGAAATTCAGGCTTAAATGCAATCTTGAACACAAGCAGGTATAATTATGCATACATGCAGTGCTAATGTGCATAGGGGATAATATTCTAGTGATACCTGAATGCATATATTCATCTATTCTCCTGAAACATGTTGAATGTCTCTCTTGTTGTACCTTTATTCAACAGTTAGCATGTCCTGATATTACCATAGATGGAAAACCCTTCAAAGACCTTGGGGCCTACTATTTGGAGTGACCTGGGTGGGAGAAGAATAACATTCCTACACACACACACACACACACACACACACACACACACCGGAGTGTCCAGATGGTTTTTGACTTACATATGATTATCCATACCCATGTGTTATTTGTGAATATTACACATCTGTGAGACAGAAAGTGCTTAGATCCAGGACATATACCCATCATTGATATTAACCATGTATGTCTCAATACTCCTAGGCTCAGCAAAATACTGAGGAGAAAACTCAGCCAGTGAATGCATTTGGTGAGCTTTCCAGCATTGTGTCTAAGTTGGAGATAGAGGATGGAGGAGCTTGTGAGAGTCCAGGTAATTCCCAAAAGAATGTCTTCTGGGAAAAGGGCGTATACATCTTGAATAGAGAAAATCAAGGAGAAAAAGGAAATAACAAGTTAGAAAATGTCCTGAAATGTTGTTGAAAATTGACTGCAGAGTGGTTGTCACTACGTTTTATTCCGCTTATAGTCTCATACCCAAATGAATTGTTCCCTTTTCTTCAAATGTATGTCATGTGTTTTGCAGACACAATTCTGGGAGCACTACTATATCCAATGTGAGGAAAGTAGGGAACTTTAATTTGACAGTGTACACAACATAAGGAGCTAAACTTAGTTTAGCTAAACTTAGTTTAGCTCCTTAGTTTAATTAGAATGGTGTTTGAGGGCCTTCATAATAATTGCATTAAAAGTATAACCCAAATATTTATTTTATTTTGTTTTTTGAGACCTATCCCAGTGCTATTCAGGGCCTGAGTGCTGTCTGTAAGCTTTTGGGCTCAAGGCTAGTGCTCTACCACTTGAGCCACCACTTCACTTCTGCCCTTTTTGGTGTTTAATTGGAGATGAGCCTCTTGGACTTTTCTGCCTGAGTGGGTTTTGATCTGAGATTTTGAGATCCCCATATCTTCAGAGTTCTAAACCAACATAGCCTTCAGTTCAGATAAGCCTGGTTGCATGTTGATGTAAAATCCACTTCACAAATGTCTTTATGGAACTTAGCTGTTCTGTCTTAACAAGAAGCAGCAGACTGATGGACACAGATGTGTACCCTACTCCAAAATTTTTGTTCTTCCTACCATGTATATTTAACAGTGGCATGTAATGATTTTCCCCAACGTGTGTATGTTAGGGGTGTGTAATATAAAACAGTTCTATATGACAAGGAGTAGACTGGGCATTATAAAGAGGTTCTTTGAAATTTTTGCTCAATATTTGGTTTCCATTGCTTCTCCATCTCATGATTTTGTATGACCATATTTAGTCAAAGTTTATTGACTTGAGTATTTTTCTTTTTTCAGTACAGCAGATTGAACTCATGCCTTTGTGTTAGCTAGTAATGTACTTGAATCATGCTTCCTTTTAGATATTCTCAATGTAGTCATAGTTCATTAGCATATAGCATTTTTGCTCAGCAGAACCCAGAACAGGATCCTTTTTTTCCTCATGTAAGTAGGAGTCAGCCCCATACTATTCTGGCCAGATTTTTGTTGGTTGAGAAGGTATCCCATGAACTTTTTACTTAAGTGGTTGGGAATCGTGATGCTCCCTACCTCAGCCTTCTGAGTAGATAGGATATGAGGGAAAGCTACTCTTTGCAGCAAAAGAATTGATCAATAGGGAAGTTTCCATATAGTCTTAGTGTTGACTTTTTTTAAAAAAAATCAGGACTTTAAAAAAAAATAAAACTGAGTTTTTACATCATATTTAAATTCTCATATTCCACAGTCAAGTATTCAAGAAAAAATTTCTATATGAAATAATTGGCACATAAATTTAAGAATGTAATTGAAATTAAGCTGAATCTTTGTATGCTAATAGATACTTATCAATCTATATAATAGAATCTCTCTGTATAATATATGTTCCATCATAGACCTACATGTCTATATTGATATACTTATATTTCCAAATTCATGTCAATGACCTGGAATAGCTGAGTATTCAGTCATCACTCTTGTATTATTTGGATCTACTATCCACATATCAAGGAGACCATGCAGCTTTTTTAGCTTTGGCCTTGGCTTATCTCCCTCAAAATGATTTGCTCTAGTTCCATTCACTTCCCAATGAATGCCACTGTTTTATCCTGTCTGGAGGCTTTGTAGAACTCCATTGTATGCATGTACCTTAGTGTCATTTATAAGGAAAATATCTTCAGATTTAAAGAAACCTAAAGGTAATCAAGCTAAACTTACCAGGTTTTCAATGTACAGTATTTGAAAGAAAACATTTTTGTGCCACCAGGCATGCATAAAACATGCATAAAGCCCTGGTGAAAAGTTTTCTAGAGTATCTAGATCATAACATCCATTAATTTCTTTATATCTTTCTTTTTCTCCTCATGTTAAAATTAATTTTTGTTATTTTTCCTGTTTTTCATGTTCATTGGACTTTTTCATGGGAAGCTGAATGTAGCAACTTTAGATCAAAATACAACTTTATTTTTACAACACAGAGTTCACTTTCATCATGCCAGGCAGTATCAGAGATGCAACAGGTTCCCAGATTCTTAATTATAACCCTGGAATAGCTAAAATATCCCTGGAATATTTCTGGAATCTTCCCCAGTATTCAGACTTCACATGTCATCTAGTTAATTCTCACAACGCATACCATACAGTGAATGACAATGCAATGCAGTTTATTCTCATGTTGTCCTTTAACACACAGAGATTCCATAACACCGGAAAATAAACATAAAATCTGGAGCCAAATATTTTAAGTGTTGTGTAAGAAATATTGTAAGTATTGTGTATGAAAGAAGCAGTATTCTTTAGAACTATTTGGTATATTTTTACTTTTGATATTGATATAGTAGAATTTTTGTTTTAGTTTTCAGGAAGATAAAACACCCTGGCATTTATTATATTATCTTAATCAGTTTTTAATAATTCTTAGAATCTTTTTTATTGTAATGTATAGAGGGGTTACGGTAATGTTCTCCAGATAGTAGGTGCATTATTTCTTAAACATTGATACCACTTCTCATGTTTTTGCCCCTATTTCCCTCCCCCTACCCCTTCCCAATCATCTTGTTTTCCCCCTTCCATTTCCTATTTCAAATAAACAAATAAATGTATACACACCATGCCAGGTTTAAAATTCTTAGATTCTTACCTACTTCTTTCCCACTGACTCCTTACTCTTCTCTCTACATATACATATATATTTTTTTATTAGTTTGTGCTTAAAGCTGATTATTAAAATAAAATTTTACATATGTGATCCTTTGATATACTTACTTGGCTAATTAACCTAACAATGAAAAATTCTAATGATTAAGGATATATTCTCTGTAGGTATTTTGCTACTTGACAATTTGCTATATAGGAACTTTATTTGAACAAGAGTCAGTGTGGGAATGCTGCATTGCATTTACTCATAATGAACACTGGTTTTTCTTCAACATGGACGAGGTCTTTAGTTTTTCAAAAGCTCTGTTATTTGATGACACATGAATGTTTCTCAGTCTAGTTCTGAAACCCACTCATAAATTGGTCCCTATTTCTTACACCTTTCATCCTCTAACTGTACTCTGAAGGCATAAAATATGGTAATAAATATGCTAGGCATAAAAAAAATCAAATGGCAGTGAAGACCAAACTATTCACCTAAGGAATTTGAAGAAAGTCTGGGGAAAGAGAGAAGGTGCTGATTTTACAACTGAACTGTATTTCATTCCTGGCACAGAATATTTTTTATAACTTTTATTGTAATTAATAGAAGGGTTACATTAATTATATTCACCAGATAGAAGGTGCATTATTTCACAAATATTGATACCCTTTCTAATGTCTTGGTCCCCATTTCCCTCCCCCCACCCCTGCCCCTCGTCTTGTTTCCCCCCTTCCCTATCCTATTTCAAATAACCAGATAAACATATATACAATATATCAGATAACAAGGAAAACTGCTATAACAATATGGGATAACCAAGCGACAGCAAAAGAGATGAGAGATAACATAGTACATTAAGGACAACAATCACTCATTATATGGCCTTTGTTTCTATATCCTAGAGGTCCTTTCATTTAGCGTCACACTATATGGCCTTATGTATCTAGGTTTTGCTCTATTGTAAATCTCTGCTAGGAGAGCCCAAGGTTTCTACTGATTATGAAAACCGAGGGAAACCATTGGGCCTATGTTCCTTTGAGTCTGGCTTACTTCACTTAATATGATTTTTTTCTAAGTCTTTGCATTTCCTTACAATGGGGAGATGTCGTTATTTCTGACAGCAGCATAGAATTCCATTGTGTTTAAATACCACATCTTGTTGCTCCACTCATCAACTGAGGGGTATCTGGGTTGGTTCCATATCTTTGCTATGGTAAATAGTCCTACAATGAATATCATTGTGCTAATGGATTTATTGTGTCCTTGTTTCTGGACATATGGGTAAATGCTAAGAAGTAGAATTTCTAGGTCATAGAGGAGCTCTATGTTTAGTCTTTTGAGGCACTGCCATACTGCTTTCCATAGTGGTTGAACGAGTTTGCACTCCCACCAACAGTGTAGTAGTGATCCCTCCTGGCCACATCCCCTCTAGCATCTGTTGTTATTAGATTTCTTGATCCTGGCCATTCTAACTGAAGTGAGGTGGAATCTTAGAGTTGTTTGATTTGCATTTCTTTTATGGCCAGATTTGTGGAGCATTTCTTCATGTGTCTATAGGCTGTTCTTATTTCTTCTTCAGAGAAGACTCTCTTTAAGTCTTTGGCCCATCTTTTAATTGGATGGTTGTTTCTTTGGAGATTAGTTTGGGAGTGATTCAATTTTTTAGCTGATGATATATTTTAGATATGAGGCCTTTGTCCGTATTATGGTTAGTGAAGATCTTCTACCACTCTGTGGACTTTCTGGTTAATTTTCTTGCTATGTCCTTTGCCATACAGAAGCTCTGCAGTTTAAAGCAGTCCCACTTATCCAGACTTTCTTTGATTTGTTGTGTTTCTGGGTCCTTATTAAAAAGTTTTGCCCTGTGCCAAGGAGACCTAGTGTATCTCTGATTCTTTCTTGTAAAGTTTTCAGTGTATCTCCTTTCACCTCGAGGTCTTTGATCCATTTGGAGTTAATCCTGGTGCAGGGTGACAAAGAAGGATCCAACATTAGTTTTCTGCAGGTGCTTAACCATTTCTGCCAGCACCACTTGTTGAAGAGGCTGTCTTTCATCCATTCTATTTTTTTTTGTTCCCTTATCAAAGATGTGGTGGCCATAGGTCTGTGGGTTGATTTCTGGGTCTTCAGTTTTATTCCATTGGTCCTGAGGCCTGTTCTCGTGTCATTACCAAGCTGTTTTAGTTACTATAGCTCTGTAATAGAGTCCAAAGTTGGGTATTAAAATTCCTCCTGCACTGTTGTTTCTGCTGAGAATTGTTTTTGCTCTATGGGGTCTTTTATTTTTCCATATGACATTTTGGATTACCTCTATTTCTTTAAAGAATGACAATGGGATATTGATGGGTATTATATTGAATTTGTAGCTAGCCCTTGGCAAGATTGTCATTTTCACGAGGTTAATTCTTCCAATCCAGGAGCATGGGACGTTTTTCCATTTCCTCAGTTCTGCTTTAATTTCCTTTTTCAGGTTTTTAAAGTTTTCATCAAAAAGGTTCTTTACATTCTTAGTTAGGTTAATTCCTAAGTACTTTATTTTCTTTGAGGCTATTGCAAAAGGAGTTGCTTTCCTGATTCTTGCCTCGTTCCTCTTATTTTTGGCATATAGGAATGCTGTTAATTTTTGAGGGTTAAGTTTTTATCCTGTTACTTGCCAAGCTTTTGAATCAGTTCAAGCAACTTGGAAGTGGAGTCTATTGAGTTCTTTAAATACAGAATATTCTGCAAAGAGGGAAAGTTTCCCTTCCTCTTTCCCTATTTGGATCCCCTTTATGCTTGCTTCTTGACTTCTTGCTCTGGCTAGGAATTCTGGTACTATGTTAAAGAGGAGTGGAGAGAATGGGCATCCTTGTCTCATTCCTGATTTTAGAGGGGATTGCTTTAGCTTTTTACCATTAAGTATAATGTTAGCTGTTGGTTTGTCATACACAGCCTTTATTATACTGAGGAATGTTTCATGGATTCCTAGTTTCTCCAGAGCTTTCAGCATAAAGGGGTTTTGGATCTTGTCAATTGCCTTTTCTGCATCTATTCAGATAATCATGTGATTTTTGTCCGTGCCCTGTTGATATGTTGAATTATATTACTTGACTTGCGTATGTTGAACCAGCTTTGGCAGAGAAATTTTTTGCCAGTCCTGGGCTTGAGCTCAGGGCCTGAGCACTGTCCTTGGACTTTCTCAAGGCTAGAGCTCTACCACTTGAGCCTCAGCACCACTTCCAGCTTTTTTCTATGTATGTGGTACCGAGGAATCGAACCTGTGTCTTCCTGCATGCTAGACAAGCACTCTACCAGTAGGCCAAACTCCCGGCCCCGGCAGAGAACTTTTGATATGAACTTCAGGAATTTTTATTCATGACATTTATTACCACAGTAACAAACAGGCTTTTATTTCTTTGTCTTGGGTGAGAAATATTCTTATTTTGTATTTGTGACTCATGACTTGAGACTTAAAATAACAAATGCTTTCCTTCTCAGGGCCCAATGTGTTTAAGGTTCAGAAGGAGGAACTGGCTCCTAAAATATCTGTGGGTAAGTTCAGACAACATGCTGATGTGCAGGAACAGAGTTTAAAGAATCTCCAGGCCTTTTTAGTGCCAGGGGAAGCATTTATATCACCATGAAAGTGAATCAAGCCATTTCTACCTGCCACCACATTGTTCTTTTATTCATGTATGGATATCATTGTTATTTTCATATCTGAAGCCACATATGTAGCTTCTTTCAAAGGTTGTTCAGAGTTGAAATGCCTGCCTTGGACTGCTTGAAGTTGATACAAATTTAGCCAAGCGCAAATTAAACTGAGGGTGGTGAAAACAATTGGTTTGTATTTTTTAAAATTATTTTATAGACTTTTGAAATGGGCTGTATTTCGCAAATATACATTAATAAAATAGGCTGGTTTAGCTTAGTACCAGTGACTCATGCATGTAATCATAGCTACTCAGGAGGCTGAGATCTGAGGATCCTGGTTCAAAGCCAGCCTGAGCATAAAACTCCATGAGACTGTCACTTCCAACTAACCAGCAAAAACCCAGAAGTGGCACTCTGGCTCAAGTTGTACAGCACTGGCCTTGAGCTGAAAAACTCAAGGACAGTGGCCAGGCCCAGAGTTCAATCCCCACAACCAACAGAAAACAAGCAAAAATGTCTAGTTTAGCCAGGAGCGGTAGCTCATGCCTGTAATCCTAGGTATGCAGGAGGCTGAGATCTGAGGATTAAGGTTCAAAGCCAGCCCAGGTACAAAAGGACCTGGGACTCATATCTAATTAACATCTAGAAAATGGATAGTGGGGCTTGGCTCAAGGGTAGGGCAGTAGCCTTGAGCTGAAGAGCTCAGGGACAGGGTCCAGGCCAGAGTTCAAGCCCCATGGTTCACACACAAAAAAAGTCTGGTTTACATTTTCAGAACTCCTTGGAATAAAGTCTTCTGGTTATATATTGGGTTGATTTTATGACTATGAAGAGAAAATCTTCTTTAATAAACAAGGAATTTGAATGAAAATGATGACCAATCATTATCCTGTTTAAAGTAACTACACAAATACTAAAGTGCCCATAGAAATATTTTCTATTTCGTGGGCCAGGAGATTAGCCTAGTGACAGAGTGCTTGCCTAGCATGCACGAAGACCCAGGTTCAGTTCCTTGGTACTACATACATTTAAAAAAAGCCAGAAGTTGTGCTGTGGTTCAAGTGGTAGAGCTTTAGCCTTGAGAAAACCCAAGGACAGTGCTCAGGCCCTGGACTCAAGCCCAGTACTAGCAAAAATAAAGAAATATTTTTCTATTTCTCTATATTAGAAATAAAATCATGGTACAATTGCTATTATATATTCATTTATGTAATTATAGTTGTCATGATATTCTTATGTCTCATATATTTATGTCTCTTAAGTCTCTGGTATTTTATGTAAAATATCAGTATAATTCTTGTGAAAATGTTTATTTCCAGCTATTTCATGATTAAATATCTATATAATCACACTCTGTACTACCTCTGTACTAAAAATTCACCTCAGATCAGTCCACTTCATCTTTCCTCAATTTGAAGAGTGTCTTACATTTCCTAATATAACTCAGAAGAGTGTTTTATTTCATGATATCATGAACAGGAATGAAAATCCACCTTACATTTTCCCCAGGGACTTGGTGCACATTAGTCTATAGGTCTACTATAGGTTTCTTGTCCTAGAAAGCACAATGTCCATTTTGTTTGTGCACATTTAACATTTTCTCAGTGAAGTTCTACTAATAAAAAAATCACAAAATGCTGTGTTTTCTTATAGATGAAGAGAAATCAAAGCAGTAATTGAATTCAAGTTCTCACCAAGCTCCTCTGCCAGATATAGTTAACATAAAATTTGACTATTTGGGGCAACAAATTTTCGTAACATATTATGAGCATTATTTCTATAGTTTAATGTTATTACAGACTACCTTTGGAAACATTTTTATTTCTGTGTCTATGTAAATCAAACTTTTGAAGATGCATTTTGAATATTTTATATTTCCTACTTCATATATGATGTCTGATTTCCTTCCTGTTTTTGGATCAACCTAGTGCCGCTAGTGCACCTTTTCAAAATAGCACTTTGTTCCTGCTCCTATCAACATTAGCCTTTATCCTTTGTTTTCCTGAATTTACTACTTTACATTTTTTTGAAATTTCAAAAAAAATTTAATTTACTTTACAATTTTTAATAAACAAAAGACAATGGAATTTTTTTCTTTCTCTGTCCATGGTCATACTGGAATTCTCTATATTTAACAGTGATGTTACTGCTCATTTTGCTGGTATAATTTCCCAAAGTAGAAAAGAGTTTTGGAACATATGCTGAATTGCATCTGACATAATATGTCTGACAAATAACTAATAGAATACATATATTTAATATATTCTTTTCTAATGCCTGTGTGATTAAATGGTACAGGATTCCTTAATCAGGTAGCATAGAAAGGAAGATTATGGTTTGATACCACCTTAGAGAGAGCCTTAGGAAGGCTGTATTGTCCAAACCAGTCATGCATTTGGGGTTTTTCTTGTTTCCCCAGTTGCTGATAAGGGAGAATTAGGAGGATCACAGTTCAAGGTCACTCAGAAAATTCAGCTCCATACCCTATGTGAGAATACAAGGACTATAGTGTATATGAAGTGGTAGAGTAATCACCTAGCCAGCATAATTTGCTGATATTCTTCTCTATTAATGGAAAAGTAGAAGTATGATAGTTCTTGCTGATTCATTTTGAGGTAGAGTGTAATAAATTTTTTTTTCTGGAGTAAACCTTGAAATGCTATCCTCTAAATTGCATTCTCCTGAGTAGCCATAGACATGAACTACTAGGACCTAACTTATAGTTTTTTCTTAAATGATAGAGATTTAACAAATAGTTCCCTCAGAGATAGTGTATCTGGAAATTTGGCAAACCCTATCTCTAAAACCAGGGAAAAATATGGCTAGACATGTGGTTCAAGTTGTACAGTATCTGCCTAGCATTTGGAAACCTAGGTGTTAAAACTCCCGTACCAAACACCCTGGGTAATAGGAATACAGTGAAAGTACTATCGTCTCATCCTTGACATTTCATTTTCTGCTATTTTCTTAATGTCTCAATAAGGAGAAATCTGTCAAAAGGATTTAGGAAAACTGTAATATATGTATCTCGTTCATTGCCTGCATAGTCTCAAGAATGAGTTTACTTGCTGAGAGGGAAGTAAAAATGCTTAGATTTATGTGTAGACAACCTTACAAAATATAATTGTATTGTTATTATTAAGGTGTTGTATTGTTGTTTCTCTCTCAGGCAGCAACATGGGAACGGGGAGGGACACACAGGGCCAGCCTGTAGTCCCCCAGGAGCCGAGGGAGATGGTAAGTATCCGATACCCTGCCCTCTCCCAATTACCGGGGAAGAAAAAAACACGCTGAGTCAGAAGCAGTGTTAACCATGAAAGCGCATCAGATCCCTCTGCTGATCTCTGCTGATCTGATCTGCTGTTCTCTTCTCTTTATTGCGTCAGACAATTAGTTATATACTGTTGGGGTAGGAGAAGGTGGAAACTGGGAAACTAGCCAATAGGAAGAGGGCCATTGTGCTACCACTAAGGGTCTGGGTGAGGCTTTCAGGTACTGGGCAGGACAGGTGCAGGAAAGCGAGACCTGAGCTGCTGCGAGACCCATGAAGACACGGGGGGCTCAATCAAGTCATGTACACAGAGATGCCTTAAGAGAGGTATGCAAGGAGTGAAGGCCTGCCAAAGCCCTTTAATTGCCGCTGAGCCAGAATCAGGCCTCAGAGATGGAGGTCAGGCCCCAATATTGTATGAGGAATTAAGCAATATTGTGTATGTCATTATGTTTGGACAGACATTTACCATTCCTGGTGCATGAGCAAGGTCCTGGTTGCTCTTTTCTTTCCTCCTTCCCTTCCATTCCCTTTGGACATTGACTTCCTGCATGGTGGTGACAGTCATGGTCCATGAGGTTCTAAATGGTTTCGTTGAGCATTCTCTCAGCAATGACTCTAACTCAGCAATGACTATGCGTGGATGTGAGAATGCAGTAACATGGTAGGCAACTCCTCCTAGCCTCAGGAAGCAAATGAGGAAGAGTGGGCCATGGGCAAGGAACTGACAGGTTGGCCAACAGGTAAGCAATGTGTCATACATGGAATGGATGAGATGAAGGAAAGAGCCAGAGGGGAGGACTTCGGTGTGGGGAGAGTAGATTTCTCATTCAGATGCTGAAGGGAAGGAGAAGAGTCTGGGAAACAATGGAGAGACTCTATTCAGAAGAGCCAAACTGGAAGAACACTGAGAACCACAAGAGAGGAACAGAACAGAATTAAAGTGTGAGAGAAAGCTAGGAAAGAGTTTGCAGCTCCACCACCAGGTAAGCCTAGTAGCCTCCACCACATAGCAGGTTACATATAAACTTGATAATATGAGTTTATATATATATATATATTTGTGTGCTTATGTATATTTACATATATATTTATGTACATATCCTTATATACATATACATGATAGTTTACATTGAAAACCACAAGGTGCAAAGGTTCCTTTTCCTACATATGTTTAGAAACATTTTTTAATATTCTTGAAGATGATTATTCTAATTGGAGTAAAATGAAATTTCAGTGCAGGTTTGTTTTGTTTTGTATGAATACTTGATTCAGAGCTCTACTTCAAGCATTTTGGCAGTTAACTGGAATAAAAAAGTCTCATAAACTTTCCCCTCTGGGATGACTTTGACCCTTATGCAAAGATCTTATTCTCTTGTATATCTAGTATTACAGGAGTTAATCACTGGTGCCAGGATCAATTCTGTTTTGACTTGTATTTACATTATGGCCAGGGATGTTGAGCCTAGTGTGTGTGTGTGTGTGTGTGTGTGTGTGTGTGTGTGTGTGTGTGTGTGTGTGTGTGTGTGTGTGTGTGGCGGTATTGCTACTGTCTGGTGCTCTACAACTTAAGTCAAAAGTCCTCACTCCATTTCCTGAAAACTAGAATCAGGAGTGCGAGCCACCTTTACATTGATATTTAAAAATAATTGAACAACCATTTCCACTGGTATTTTATTGTTCTACCTGGGTAGTGGTGGCTCATGCCCCAAAGTCTAGCTACTTAGGAGGCTGGGATCTGAGAATCATGGTTCAAAGCAGGAAAGTCCATGTGACTCTTACCTCCAAGAAAAGTACTCAGAAAAATCTGAAAGTGGCGATGTGTCTCAAGTGGTAGAGTGCTGTCCTTGAGCAAGAAGATGCTTTGGGACAGCATCCAGGCCCCGAACTCAAGCCACAGGATATGAGAGAGAGGAAGAGGGAGAGAAAGAGGGAGAGGGAGAGGAAGAGGGAGAATCTGGTACAGGAGTGAGGTCTCTGGTACATGAGTGAGGATCTTGATAAGGCAGTGTCTTTTCTATTTAGGGCATCAGTGACTCTATGTTGGTTGTTGTCCCACAGTGAGGTTTTTGTGTCATCAGACAGAATTCACCCATTGAGTATCCACATCACAGACATGCATCTGTGGGAGTCTGCCCCTTCCAAAGCTCATGCCCATCCTGGTTGCCTGACTCTAGACCTCCAAGACACTACCCCAGACTAGGCCCACTAACACATAGAGAGCTTTCTGGCTAATTTACACAGTTAGCTAGTCTGGAACAAATGCAGACCAACATCTGTCAGACAGGAGCAGGCCAAGGCCCTGGAAATCCATGAACTCAAATGTGTAAATCACAAAGAAAGATTACCAGACTCATCACCAATCAAGACAAACAAAATCCAAATGCATTAACCATATAGGGAAGGACTCAGTGACATTGAAGAAAAGATGAAGAAGAGCCATTAAAGAAATGATAACAGAATTGGCCAATAAATTAAAAGGGGATATACAAAAACAATTTCAAGTTTATAAAGAATAAATAATAAAGATCCAGGACTCCCCAAAAGATAGGGAGATACAAATTGAAATACTACACACCTCATTAAAAGACAAAAATTAACACTGTGAGAACTAATGTCATTTGATGTCAGACCTGAAAATACTATAAGAGAAAGAAACTATTGGTAGAAGCAGAAATTTCTTAGAGAACCATGTACAGAACAGATAGTAGAAATTTCACAAGTGGTACTACAACAAAATAAAAAGTTTCTACATAAGCTGAAGCTCAGTGGCTCATGCCTATAATCCTAGCTACTCAGGAGGCTGAGATCTGAGGATCAAGGTTCAATCAAAGCCAGCCAAGGCACAAAAGGAACTGAGACTCTTGTTTCCAGCTCCCCTCTAGAAAATGGGAAGTGCGGTTTGGATCAAGGGTAGGGTGGTAGCCTTAGGTTGAAGAGCTCAGGGACAGTACCCAGGCCGAGTCAAGCACCATGACCCACCAATAAAAGTTTCTACATAGCCAAAGACAGTTTCTAAACTAGAAAGACCGCCAATCAATTCTGAAAATATTTTTAGCAGCAGTATATCAGACAAACGCCTAATGTTAAATATATACAAGGAGTTCAAGAAACTAACCCCTCCTAAACTTAATAAATCACTACTTGGGCAAGGGAGCTAGGGAGAAACTTCTTAGGAGAGATAAGAACGGCAAAGAAACACAAGGCAATACTCATCATCGTTGGCCATAAAGGAAATGCAAATCACAACAACTCTGAAATTCCATTTCATAGCAGTTAATTACCAACAGTTTGAATTCAAACAACAACAAATGCTGGCAGGTATGTGGAAAAAAAGAAATCATACTGCCTTTCTGGTGGGAATGCAAAATAGCATTACCACGCAGGAAAGCAGTCTGAAGGTTTCTCAAAAACACTAAGCATGGACTTTCCCTAAGACCCAGCCTTACTACTCCTAGCCGTCTACCCTAAGCATCATGAACCAGGATATGATAAGGACACCTGCACACCCATGCTCATTGCCACCCTATTCAAAATAGCCAAGATATGGAAAAAGCCAAGAAGTCCCACAATCCATGAGTGGATCCAAAGTGGAATTTTACACAATAATTAATGTCATTTTCAGTAAAATAGATGGAACTGGACCAAATTTTGATAAGTGAGGTAAGCCAAGATCTGAGAGACAAAGAGCACATGTTCTCTCTGATATGCAGAAGTTAGATCTAAAACATACTGGGATATGACAAATTACACAGGATTCTAAATACAGTTTCATCAAAGATGCTAGCCATGGGAGAGAATCATGAAGGTACACTGCCCAAGTGCTTCTTCACATTTATATAAAATAACACATATAGATAATGAAAGGAACTCCTCAGATATGGAAAGAAAACACTAAGGTTTTTCTTTTTCTAATGATTATATATTCTTTACCATATACATGATTTATTAATGTATATTTTCAGAAGGGTGGAGGGAAGGACTAGAACTTGAGGAAAAAGTGTGAAAAAGCACAGCCATGGAGCACACTGGATGTTGATGAAAGTTAACTATACAACCCAAGGGTGGAGATGGAAAGGAGGGAATGGGAGAGAATGAGGGAAGAGATGACACTGTATGAAAGGAAATGTACACATTACCTCACTCGGGTAAATGTAACAAATCTGTATATCACTTCCATAATATCAATAAATTAAAAAAAAAAAGACAAGACCATGTATCCCAAGAAACATAAGCCAAAATCCATGTGCATCTCAACATAAGCTCTCCTCAGCCCCCATTACTGTGTGTAAAGTCCCTTGTTGATGTGAGTTGGGCCATTCTTCCTTGTCTAGGAAACATATTACAAGATAGTGCTTCAGAGAAGGGGCAGAAGAAAATCTTGATATATCTGTAGGGTGTATGAGTGTGTGATAAATAGCTTCAAATCTATCCCTGATAAGGTATGTGTTGGGCAGCTAAAGGCCCAGTTCCTCATTGCCTTAGTTTCCTCACCTATTCAATGGCCATAATTTTTTTTGCTAGTCCTGGGCTTGGGCTCAGGGCTTGAGCACTGTCCTTGGACTTTCTCAAGGCTAGCACTCTACCACTTGAGCCTCAGCACCACTTCCAGGTTTTTGCTATGTATGTGGGGTACCGAGGAATTGAGCCTGGGTCTTCACACATGCTAGGCAAACACTCTACCAGTAGGCCAAACTCCCGGGCCCATCACTGGCCATAATTACACCCTCCACTATGCCAGCATACTTATGACTAGAATAGAATGGGGGTTGTGTGGAGGAGTGGATCAGAATCACTGGAGAAACACTGATTTGAAGCCACTAAAGCAAACCAAGAGAGGCCTTGTCTCAAGTGCTTAGGGCAGCAGATCAGGGTAACTGTGGTTGCCTGTGTAGTGCATTGGTCTAACTACTGCTGTCACCAACCCTTTCTGCAGATCCATTTCTCTTAACACAGGGAACCTTTAGTTACCATAGAGACCTTAATGTCATTAGTTGTCATCCGAGCAGGCAACAGGTCAGCAGTTGTCTAATGCATACAGCTGTGACTCACAGGGTTTGAGAGAATTTTCAATATAGAAATTTATATGTTGCTATTAATTTTTATTCAGTTGTTCTAAAAGTGGTTCTATAGTGTTTCAAAAATTCCATTTATACCAGTGATAATTTGCTGTTGTAAGCCCTTTGGTAAACTCCAATATGTTTGTATAGTATGTTTATTCCACATAACTTCCTATGCATAATAGCTAACACATACAAAGAAAACAAGTGAAATGACCCAAATAAATGATTTTAGGTTTAATTCATGGAATTATATATACCTATGAGGTAGAAGAATATGAACCAATAAAATCATCTAGTTATTTTTAAAAGCCAGTGTATAGGAATTTTCCATCAAACATATCCAGCCATAAAGAGCAGGCCTGTCTTGATAGCTTTAATCATTTCCAGAAACCATTGAAAATGCCCTCATAATACAAACTTAAGTAGAGTTCACAATTCTCACAGCATTTATATAGTACAATTTTATTATGTGTAACAATTGCTTAATCTTTGTCCTTGACTTCTAGAGAGAGCTGTCCCTTTCTCTTCTGATCGACCTCACCAGTATAAGGATTACCTGAATTTTCATCTAGAAATAGTCAAAAGTAATTGGCATATAATGATAGCAGTAAAGGTGAGACATCTCAAAGGAAAACACTAAAGACAAACAATCCCATTAAAAATGAAGTTCAGGATCAGAATACAAAATGTGAAGATGAAGGGTTGGCGATTTAGCTCAGTGGAAGAGCCCTTGCCTGGCAAATGCAAGGACCTGAGTTCTGCTCTCAGCTCTGGGAAAAAAAAAAGGTGAAGATGAGGTTCCAGTAATCATACTGCATCCCTATTGCTCTATTATGGAGGAAAATCCCAGATTTTAACATACTGTAAATGGAATCAAAGAAATATGAAATCCATCAGCAATGAATGTCTTTATTTCCGAGGAGTGGGTTAAGTCCTACCCTGAATGACAGGAAAGCCAGAAGGAAAGACAGAAAAAAGGAGTATTGGAGTAATACACTTCTTTATCTTTTTTTGCCAGTCCTGAGGCTTGAACTCAGGGCCTGGGCACTGTCCTTGAGCTTTCTAAAGGCTAGAGCTCTAACATTTGAGTCACAGCATCAGTTACCGCTTTTTTTCTATGTATGTGGTACTTAGGAATCGAAATCAGGTCTTCATGCAGGCTAGGCAAGCACTCCATCACTAGACCAAACTCATGGCCCCCTGGAGTAATATTCTTCTACATATTGTACATGTGTGTATTTATATAATATTTTTTGCCTGTCCTAGGGCTTGCATTCAGTGCGTTGGCCTTATTCCTGAGCATTTTGTGCTCAAGGACAGCACTCTACCAATTGAGTCATAGCACCACTTATGGCTTTTTCTGGGTATTTTGCTTGATTTTAGAGTCTTACTGACATCCCTGGCCATCTGGCTCTGTACAGCAATCTTCAGATCTCAGCTCCTGAATACCCAGGATTATAAGTTGGAACCACAGGATCCAGCAAAAGTAACATTTAAAAAATCTTTTTTGTGGGCCAGGAGTTTGGCCTAGTGGTTAACGTGCTTGCCTAGCATGCACGAAGACCCGGGTTCAATTCCTTGGTACCACATATGTAGAAAAAGCCAGAAAAGGTGCTAAGGCTCAAGTGGTAGAGCTCTAGCCTTGAGAAAGTCCAAGGACAGTGCTCAGACCCTGAGCTCAAGCCCAGGACTGGCCAAAATAAAATCTTTTTTGTCATTGGGATTGTTTGAGACGTATTTGTCCACAGTTTCAAGCTGGGTGTACTTTCTGAATGTCCTACAAATACAGGAAAACTGAGATGGGAGCAGAGAAAAGCACTGTAAACATCTATCTTCAATATTTTGGTATCCCGAATAGTCTATTCCGCTCGTAGAGAGAAAATATGTTTAAAGACCAATGGCGATTGCCTGAGTGGGCGGGGCCATTACTAGACATCATGTTAAATTATGGCTTTCTATGCCAGCCATGGTCTTTTCCACACTGCGGATGTGCAAGCTCTGGGCCCAGCCCACCCTGGAAGTTCTTACTGCGCATGCACTTGAGCGAGTCTTGTTTCCAGCTGCAGGCAGAGGAGCTCATGCACACGTTCTCTGTTCTTAAGTTTGAGCTAAAGGTTCTGGTAAGGCCACAGAGCAGTCCTCGTGGCATTCTAAATGTGAATCCCACTATTTGTTGGGGATGGGGAAAAGGCCTTCGGTTGCATGTGGTGTGTGGTCCTTGGTCTAGCCAGTGGAAGAGCCTCGAGGTGGCCGTCCTGTCCTCCATAGGTGGCACTGTCTTATGGCCTTTGTGGTGGTGGCGCGGCCTGGACAAAGTGAGGAGGTCGTGGGGTGGGCAGTGCGAGGGGGTGGACAGGAGGGGGGAGGACACCTGCTCCACGGGGACGGGCTGGACCTGGTCAGCGGCCCTGGGGACCGGGTGGACGGGGAGGGTCCACTGCTCTGTGAATCCACTTCTGCAGTCATGGAAGATGGAGGCCGGAGGCTCCGCCTGCTACAGCAGCTCCTTGGCGGGCTGAGGATGAAAGGATCTGGTGTTGTTGCCATGCTATGATGAGGTGTCCACAAGGGACGGGAGGGAGGAGTGGAGGGGGTTGCGGCTTTGGGGTGTGTAGGAGGCGCTCATTGAACGTTGGACTGCAGAGATCTCTGATGGTCACAGGATATTGGCCTTGAACATTGGATGGGACTTGAGCTTGGGGAGGAAAATGCGTGGGGATCTGGACGTGGAGGGATATGTTCAACCCTCGTTAGTGCCAGGGTGGAGAGGCCGCTCCAACCTGTTTGAATTCTCTTCTCTCATGAGCAGTAATAATGATGGAAATTCGTGCTCACAGCGGAAGGACCTTGTTCTGAGTCCTCTGGGGAGTAAGGACGACGTGGTGGGCGGGGACACCAACCAGTAAGGGCAGGAGAAGCCCTTAGCCCTCGCAGTCCACACACATAGGCACTGGGGGTGTCCACAGGATAGACTGTGGAGTCTCCCCTGCGCTTCGTGGTGGGGTCAGAGTAAGCAAGGAGGAAGGTGCCTGGCAAAATTTATTCTTATTTTTTTTTAATAATTTATGTGAACGCTGGAGTTTTAGTGGTATGGCAAGTGGTCCCCAAAAAGCTATTGCGAATTTCCCACGTGTGAAATTTGATTTTATATAATTTTTGAATGCTACTACAAGAGAAATGCTTAATACATTGCTTTATAAAATACAAGATAAGGAAATAATGATCTCTAGTCATTTTAAATGTAAAGATGAGAATTATTTGATAGTGGTTAATATGAGTGTCTTCAAAACTTCTCATTGCATTTTAAGAGAAAATTGTTTCATGTATGTTACCTCTCAAGTCTACTTACTGTTTTGTTTTTTACTTTTTGTATCTAGAATTAAAATGTCATGTGTAAATATTATATAAGTGCCAAAATTTTTACATGTTAATAAGTATCACTATAAATTGTTACTCAACTCTTTTTATATTTTTACTTTCTCCTTCAAAAATATATATTTGAATCAAAACAGCTACTTCGACAATAACGCCTTGCACATTTTCCCTTTTCTCTTTTTGGCACATTTTTTTCCGTTTTCCTTTTTTTGCTTATAAACATGCATTCCTTTATTCTTGTTTCACACACTATTTTATTGTATTGTATGCTATTTGGAAAAAATTTCCTTCCTCAATTTCTCATACTTTAGGATCTGATAGTTCATAACTTCACTGTTTTGAAAATATAACCAACATGATCCCCCCCCCCAAATTTCCTTTCTTTAAAGAGTTTTTCCAAGGGCCCTAATATCTGGTAATTTTATTTTGTTTATGCTTCACTTTTTTATTAAAGAATTTATTAACATTGTTTTAACATCATAATTCAATGCCATGTTTACCAAACAAGTATTCAAGTAGGGAATCTCTATATACGTACAATCACTGGGACATAGATTTTAGAACATAATTAAAATTAAGCTAAGGGTTTGTCTTAGATACATATTAATATATATAATAAAACATTATGTCCATAGGGTATATAGCCCATCATAGATTTTGATGTTTATGTTGTTATGTTTATATCTTCAAGACCCTTTCCATATCTTTGTGTACCCAAATATTGAGTCATCTCTCTCGTACTGTTTGAATCTTTCACTTTGATAGTTGTAGGGGGATTTCCTTTTTTGTTTTATAGTTTTTTTATTCCCAATGTAATATACAGAGGCATTACAGATATATGCTAGTGAACACATTTCTTGTGGAATATTTTTATCTTCTCCCATGTTTTTCTCTCACTTTCTCTCCCCCGATATTTAACTCTGACAGTAGTAAACTTCATTTCAGCATCGTGTCTTGGAAGTATGGCTTTGCATTAGCTCATCCTTTGTCCTTTGTCTCACCATTTTGTTGTTCCCCTTCCTTTCCCTAATAGAAAAAAATGCGTATTCATTATACAAGGTACCAAAATCAAATACAGTGACAATAAGGAATAAACCGTAAGGAAAAAATAGTAAGAAAAAAAATAACTTCACATAGCCTGTTAAAAACAACCATGAAGATAAAACACTTGTTTCCTATCTTGCATTTCATTTTGCTTAACCTCATCTTATATGATCATTTGTACATGGCTTTCAAGTTAGGACAGTCATAGACATATATTAATTATTACAAATCAAAGAAGGCATAGAGTATATTTCTCTGGTTCTGGATTACTTAACTTGATGTGATTTTCCCTAATATTTAAATTTCCCTACGAGTGTGATGACACCTTTCTTTCTGATGGAAGCATAGAATTCCATTACACATATACACAACATTTTCTTGTTCCATTCATCTACTGAGTCAGTCCTGATTCTGAGGTATCTAATCAGCTGGAAATCCAAGCAGGCATTGGGAAGGTTGCTTCCCACTGCTTGGTGAATCAACTGGTTTCCTTCCTGTTAGGTAAGGAGTGAAAAGAAGATGTCAGTGGTTCAATACTGTGGTAGATACTTGGGAGGCAGTTTGTGCAATGATTATACTTTAGGACAGTGTATACTCTGGTGACTATGTGGAGGACTGGGAGAAAGGAGGAAGATGAGAGATGAACTTTGAAGATGATGCTGTAGGCCTTCCGTGATCCTCAGAGAGGAGTGCCTGTGTTGGATAAACACAGATGATGGATTCTACCATGCTTATGAAGTGGGTGCAGGGTGGGCAGAGGAGAAACTACATGGTGGCAACTCTGGCTCTGCAGAATCTGTTCAGCAGCAAGACAAAGTAAGAAGTGGGGCCATGATAGGTAGGGTCGACCTGCTCTGTGAATAAACTTCTCTCCAATGACTTGAGCATAATAAATACAGGACAAGATGGTTCCCAGATGCAATGGTAGCTAATACGGAGGCTAAGAGCTAAGGTTCCTGTTTCGGAGTCCTTTGTGCTGTCAGTTGGCTGCAGTGGGGTGGAGGAGGAAGGAGTAATATGAAAGAGACCAGCAGTTAGCCTTAACTGATCTGGGAATGGGATGTCTCTAATGGCCAAAGTATAGGTGATGGAATCTTCCATGGACACAGGAATAGAGAGCAGGGCCCATAGAGGTACTTGCTTGGCATTCTTGACTTAAATGATGATGATATATATTTTGATTGGAAATTATACATGTTTGCAATTGCTCTATGACATATTGTTAATATACCTCAAGCATGTATAAAATTTATAAGGCATCCTTTTACCACAGGAGTAGTCAAATATTGTTGTATATCAGATGCATTTTCCTAATGTCAGTGTCATGTTTCAGAGTGTGAAAAATGGATAAGGAAAAGAAACCTAAAGGCAGAGGGCAGGAACGTGGAGCTGTACCTTATGAACAAACCCATGCTGAGGCTGTGGGTATCTTAGCACTGCAGGAATTGTGTCACAGGTATTGATATTTAGATTGTACTAGAATAGATGCAGATATGAAAGTGCAGAAGTGAAATGCTAGTGAATAGCATTTGATTCTAGTGAGCCTGGAGGATTATATTTCTTTTACCAGGAATATGTCATATGAGTGTATTTTCATAACTTTGTGCAGTAGTAGACACTCACTGATCTTATTGGAGATGAAAATACCTGCAAAAACCTTTTGTCCCTGTGACCTTCTATTTGGAAAACCTGTCTGGGAGAAGAGTAAAATTCCTATGATTATATATATATATATATGTATATATATGAATATCTATGGCCACATATATATGCTTATATTGAAAACGTTTTCAAATTGTTTATGAACTTTGTTCATATTACATATCTGATATATACAATGCATATATGCATGATATACATAAATGACATATTTGTTGTTTATGTTACTAATTAATCTTCATGTGCTCACACTCCTAGGCTCAGCAAGTTCCTGAGGAGAAACCCAAGCCTAAAGTATACCATATTAGATATGTAAGACTGAAGAAAGATGGAAGCTTTCTCAATATTCCAGGTAAATCCTAGGAAAGAATGTTTGCTGGGGAAAAGGGATGTGCATCCTGCATAGTCAAATACAAAGAAGGTGAACAAATAACATGCTAGAAAGGGATTTGACTTATTGCTGATAATTGATTGGAGATTAGGATTGGCTAACATTATTCATTTTCCCTGGAAATATATAATGTGCTCTGAAAGTACAGCTCTTGTTGGAGCACATGTGCAACAAACCCTTGGTAACTAGGGAGCTTTGATTAATTTGTCAGTGTACACAATGTAATGAGTTAAACTCAGTTTCATTAGAATGATGTGTTGAGGCCTTTATAATTACTTTATTAAAAGTGTAACCCAAATCTGTGGAATATTTAAGCCAACATAGCTTGTAGTTCAGAAGAAAAACTGATTGCATATTGATATGAAACTTGTTTAACTAATACCTGAATTTAGACCTTAGATATTGTGCCTTAACAGGAAGCAGTAGATTGGAGAAGACAGATGCATATTTCATTACAAAATTTGTGCTGTCCTTTCCTTGTATATTTAACAGTGAGAATTAAGTGAGTTTCCTCAAAATGCTTATAAATGGAAAATAGCTGTGTATGGCTGAGTAGACATGGTTCAGCGAAAAAGCAAAATGGTAATATCGAGTCGGGTGCTCTTACACCTGAGTCATGTTCCTTCTAGCCATACTTGATTTTGTGATTTTAGTAGCATCTAGCATTTCTGTACAAATAGCCTTTATCATGATTTTACTTATTTTTTCCTGTATAGTTGGGATGATCACTCTGTTCAGTTTTTTTTTGTTGGTTGAAACCCAGTTTCATGAACTTTTTCCTGGAGCTCGTTGGGAAATGTTCTCTTTTCTACCTCAGCTTCCTTGATAGGATTTCAGGAGTAAACTACTTTTTCCAGGAAATATTTTGCAAGGTTTAGCTGTTTTTATACACCTTCAAAGTAGATGTTAAGGAAAACTAATTTCAAATTTAAAAATTGAATATAAAAATCAGATAACCCAATCATTTCTTCAATGATCAGTATTTGTCAGGATAATATTTGTGTGCCACAAAGTGTTCATAAGGCAACCATTCTCTGATGAAATGATTTCTAGAGTATCATTGGAACTAATGCTCATTAATTTCTTTAAATTGCCCTTTCTTTATTTTCCCAATGAGATAGTATTTTTTCATATTTTTCATGTGTTGCCTACACTGGCGTTCTTCAATGTCAGTTGGACATACCACCTTTAAGGCTAAATACAACTTTATTTCATTTTTGTGGGTCATGGTGCTTTAACTCTGCCTGGGTGCTGTCCCTGAGCTTTACACTTCAAGGCTACCAGCCTACCCCTGGCCTGGATGGTATTACTAAGCTCTTCACCTCAAGGCAATTTACACAAAATTGGATATGAATATTCCTGAAATCCTCTTCAGGATGCAGATTTCAGATGCTAATTTTAGTTAATGTTCACACACCACACCACACAATACATGCCAATGCATTGCAGTTTATCTTTAGGCTGCCTTTTAGAACACAGAGATTCCATAACACAGGGAAATAAACATAATTCCACCCTCAAATATCGCAAATGTGGTTTATTTTTTAAAAACCTCAGCGTTCCTAAAAAGCAGTACTAAAATTAAATTAAATCAATATTTCAGTTTTCAGGAGTAGGAAAAATCCTTCACGTTTATTTCATTTAGCTTTTTCAGTTTTTAATAGTAGTTGGTTTATCTCCCTCTTTTTCCATGCCTTCCTTAGTCTTCACTATGTGCATTTTTCCTCATTTGCTCTTAAAGGTGAATATCTTAACTTAAGTTTCATAAATCATGAGTCTATGCCACACTCATTTAACCTAACAATGAGAAAACAGAGAAATTGAGGATATAATCTCTCTTGGTATTTTGCCACATTTCTTGATAATTTCTGGTACAGCAATTTTATCTGAACCAGAGTCCATTTGTAAATGCTGCACTGCATTTACTTGTCATGAACAATTACTCTACTTCAACATGGACCAGATCCCTAGTATTTCAAATCTACTTTGCTTTTGATGTTACAGGGAAATTTTATCAGTTCTGTTCTCGGAAATTGTCTCTGTCTTATTTTTACTATACTTTCCATTTATCCATTTATTTTCTGTGTTATAATATGCGGTGTTAAATATGGTAAGCATTGAAGAATCAAATGCCAGGGACAAACAAAAAATACAAGTCAGTATTTTGAAGGAAGTCTGAGGAAACGAAGAAGTTACTGATTTTCCAACTGGGCTTGCGTTTTTCCTGGCAGAGAACAAATACCACACTAGAGAAAGGGCTTTTAGTTCATGGTCTGCAGTGAGAAATATTTTGTATTTGTGAATCATGCCTTGAGACTTAAAGTAACAAGTATTTTGCTTTTCAGGATTTAATCAGGCTAAGAATAAGGATCAGAAGAATGAGTCAACTCCCAAAAAGTCTGAAGGTAAGTGCTGACACTTAAGTGTCAGGAAGAGATTTTTCTGAATCTAGAGGCCTTTTAGTGTCAGAATTCGACACTCCAGCATGAAGGGGCATCAGGATATTTTTCAATCAACAGCACATTATTTTTTATTAACTTTATTTTATTGTTAGAGTGATGGATATAGGGGTTATATTTACGTTCATAAGGCAGTAAGTACATTACTTCTTGCACATTGTCAACCCTCCCCTTGTTTTTCTCTCATTTTCTTCCCCCTAACCATTCCCAAGTTGTAAAGTTCTTTTCCAATGTATTGTCTTGTACATATCACTGTTACACTGGTTCACCCTTTGTCCTTTGTCTCATCATCTTGTTTTTCCCCTTCCCGTTCATAATTCAAATAAACAAGTAAATGTATATACAATACACAAGGTACCAAAGTCAGATATACTAGCAACAGGGGATGAACCTTAAGGGAAAAAATAAATGAGGAAAGAAATAACTTCACATAGTACATTAAAAACATCAACCACAAGCTGGGCCATGGTGGTTCACTCCTCTAATCCTAGCTACTCATGAGGCTGAGATCTGAGGATCAAGGTTCAAAACCAGCCCAGGCACAGAAGGACCTAAGACTCTTATCTCCAATTAACATCTTGAAAACGGGAAGTGGGGCTTAGCCCAAGGGTAGGGTGGTAGCCTTGAGCTGAAGAGGTCAAGGACAGCACCCAGACAGAGTTCAAGCCCATGAAATCCCCCTCCCCATTCCCCTCACGCACACAAAAAACACAAAGATAAATCTCTCGTATCTTTTCTGTTCTTGTCATATTCTGTCAGAGAAGTTCTCGAAGTTCACATCACCAACTGCTCTGTTTTCTTATAGGTGAAGGGAAGTCATAAAAGTAATTGAATACATGTACAACAAAGCCATTCCACCAGCCATGTCACTGGGAAATTACTTACAATAAAAACTACTGGTTTCTGCATCAAATTTGTTTTATGTTTTCCATTATGCTTTCAAAGAAGCTGTCACAAGCTAACACTTTCTCATTGTTTTACATTGATACTGCACATTTTTGAATGGAGAACAGTTGCTGGACAGTCACCTTTTTGTGACACTGGAAGGCTGCATACCTGCAACTCTGACCTGAATTTATTCCAACTGTTGAGGGATGTGTGTTCAGTGTGGTGAGTATCATAAGAACTGGCCAGTACAGGAGTGTGATCCTGGTCATCCTGCCTCCCTTTGTGAAGGCTATAGAGCATGATCCCCTTTCCAATCCTAGTTCCACAGAAGAGCTCTAACTCAATCCCTTCATCTCCCCCTGGGAGGATGTGAGGGAAGGTAGGAGCATGAAAATTAAAGTGGAACAACTGAAACTGGGGCATACTAGGAAGGAATTCCTGGGAAGCCTTAATCACCACTGCTACACTAGTCCCATTGGGGATGTCAGACTAAAACAGATCAGGTTCTTTCCCATTCCCTTATTCCTAGCATTCATGCTATATCTTCAGTTAATGTGGACCCCAATGCTACTGGGAAGTCAAAGAACCTTGGTTCTTTCAGAGTGGCATGACTCGGCTGAGCATCCCATCTACTCCTCTCAACCTGGCTTTAACTTTTGTGACTGAGGCCTGGAGGTGGGATACAGTGATTGCTCTCCTAAGCTCAGCCCTCTAGGATGTACACGTCACTTTAGATAGCCACAGGAAGGCAGTGTCTGCCAATGGCCTAACCTGGTCACACTCCAGCAAAGGTACTTGAGTTTGCATGAATAACTTAAGAATGGAGACAGTAGGAAGGTGGCCTAGTAGCCCCATGTGGTGATGGACCAGAAACTCCTGAGGTCATGAAAGTCAGTTTGGGTTTAAATTATTGGCTTCATAGGTTAAGGCAAATGACTACCACAAGTTTCTGAAAGTCCCATTTACTTAAAGTTCATCTTTTTCTTTTCTCATTCTTGGAAGAGGGCTTGCAGTGACTGTATCACTGAGGAACAGAAGTGGCAAAGTCTAGCTTGCTGCTACCTCCTTGTCCCAATTCTGAGAAATAGATGCATTCATCACTACACAAATATATTGAGAGAATACCAACACTGATGGGAGTGTTTTTACTGTCTGTGTTGGTGAGGTCCTGGTTCTTTCAGCCCTTCACTACCTGTGGCTATGTGAGCTTAATGAATCCACTGGAGTCAACTGATATTTACAAAAGTCCCTGCTTTTGGCTTCAGATAGACACTCACATTAACCCACTCCCAAAGTTAACTAGCAGAGCAGCAGATGGAGCTCACCTTTCCTTTGTGGCTGAAGCCTGAACTTGGGTCCTGAGGCCAGAGTCGATAGCCACCCAGTATGTATCAGTTGGCAAGACCACTAAGGTGCAGCTAGCAGGCTTGACCCTGGTCAGCACAGGCCCAATGTCTTAGGTGCCAGCTGGTTTGAAGAGGCATTGGGATTTGTGATGAGGGCCCTAATACAGGGAGGCTTCCCATATGTTCCCTGAAGATATGTCTGTTCCAGGGCTGACACAGAACCCACAGAGAAAACTGAGGATTCCCTGGGACTGGCCTTGCAGCTACTGAGATCTAAAACTATAAAGGTTTTATGTAAACAATGCAAAGAATATATTAGTATATTTTTGTTTCTGAGCCCACTGAGGTTCCATATTCATTCTATATACTTTTTAATTGCTTTATGAGACTCTTACTAGTTAAGCACACACACACACACACACACACACACACACACACACACATGCAAATCCACACTGAGATGAAATCAAAAGAAAAGCAAACAAAACCAAGTGTTATATTAATTCCATTCTATCCCAACTACCTTCATCATTTTAAATAGGAAAATAGCTTGGTACTGTGATCTGATTTCCCTGAACTTGGCTGTTTTTACTTGCAGGATCACTGAAGGGTTCAGATTGGGGATAACACTGGATTTAACCTAAAAAGGAAAGGAAACTATTAAAGTATGAAGCAAAATGAAGATAAAAGCCTGCTGCCCAGTCCTGTGGCCTACTTGGACAATGGAAGGTCCTGTGGTATGGGGCAACTTGTTGGACCCAGAAAAACAAGTGGGCATGACCAACTTGCAGTAGAGTTGACAGGGGTGTTCAAACATTCCATTCAATTCCCTAGTCCTGTGGTTTGTCCTACCCACAACCCATGAGCCAGGAGGGGATTTGGCTGTCTCCAGTTCTAAGTAGATACAGGATGGGGCGAGGGCTCTCTTCTATCACAACCTCTCCCTGGCAGGAGTTGTATGAGTGGCTGACTCCCTCCCTGTAGCTACTGGTACTTTGGTGCCCAGCATCTGTTGCATTCTCAAGCATAGAGAGTAGCAGTTGACAACATGAGGCATAAGCTTTGAGGGCCCAAGATGACTTCTGGGGCTGACATGACTGGGCTTGTTGGGACTCAGTTTATTCCTACAGATCCAAAAAGCAACCAGTTCACCTTCAATTGTCACTCACCAAAGTACTGTACTATAGTCATGAGTTTAAGAGTTAGCAAAATGTCAAACTTTTCTCCTCAATGAGTGAGGAAGGAAAGGGAAGCATCTGTCCACATACACACAGCATACACCACCCTCACAGACACAGAAATAAAAATTGAAATACAAGGCCAGCCTCCTTCTACCCCTATATCTTCCAGTTTCAACACTTCCAATTAGTGTTACATGTGGAGGGGGGTTCTCAATTTAAAAAATAATAAAGACAAGCATCTGTAGGCAAAGAATATTCCTTGAAAATTATAGGAAACACGGGCTCTCCTGAGGTAACCCAGTCAGGACTCAGGACCAGGAAAGCCTTTGAGTAAGAAGGGCTCCTGGGGCCTGGAGAGATGGGCATACTCATGTCTCCCACAACCTCTCAGGAAGGGGGACAGGGAGGGGCAGGTGTCCCAGTTACATTAGGTCTTTAGGCCCAGTCTCAACCCCAAAATAGTAAGAGGAAAATAAAGGATTGTTTATGTTGGTTTCAAAACAAAACAAAAACAATTCAGGTACAGTGGCTCACCCCTGTAATCCTAGCTACTTAGGAGGCTGAGATCTGAGGATCACTGTTTAAATGCAGCCCGGGCACTAAAGTCTATGAGACTCTTATCTCCACCAGAAAACCAGAAATGGTGCAGTGGTTCAAAACGTAAGGCAGTAGCCTTGAGCTGAAGAGCTCAGGGAGAATGCCCACGCCCAGAGTGAACTCTGGCTCCATGACCAACAAAAAAATCAAAATTTATTTTTAAAGAAGTATGGAGGAAGAACAGACCAGTAGGAATAACAGCAGCACAGGCTCAGAGATAGGCAGTGGGGTTACCCTCACTACTGCTGTGCCAGGGAGCAAAGCCATCCTTGCGCTAAACAAATGCAGGAGCTACCACACAGCATCTGTTCCCTAGAGCCAGGGGCATACATAAACCCTAGCACACACTCACAACCACAGTCCCTGTTGTGTGGGAGTCTTACTAGAATGAAGGTTGTTCCCTTCTCCCCCTTCTCTAGCCCAGCCTCAAGGAAAGGGACCAGGTGTCAGCAAGACCCAAATAATGTGCTTACCATTCTTCCTGGTAGCTCCCTTGGGCTAGAGTGAGGTATAGAATGGGGAGGTGGCATGTTCACCACCAGCAACACACATGGGGCTGCACATGCAGATTTCTCCTCCGTGGTACTGACTGGTGACTAAATCTCTGGGTGTGGGGCACCTGTGGTGAAGAAGCTGTTGGGATGTTGAGAGACTCCCACTGGACTTGAGGCTCAGTCCCGCCCCTCACCCCCACCTCTCTCCATACCTACTTGTTTCTCCTTTGCTGGGTTCCCATGCATCAGGTCTACACAGGGCACCCCTTGGTCCTGCTTTCTCCATTGCTTGATTCCCATGCATCAGTTCTTCAGAGGGCACCCACAGGTCTTTGTCTTCTTGGGAGAGGCGGGTGCATGGTCAGGTGGCTGAGAAGGGTGTATTCCTGAGTGAACTTGACCCAATACGGATAGCACTCATAGGTCTTCTTGCCTCAATGCACATGCATGTGCTCAGTGAGGCATACCAGACTCATCACAGGGAAAAGACTTCAGGTCTAGGTGGCTCTATATGGGGTGTGACATATACCACCACACTTGGTGAACATCTTGCCTTGGGTATTGCAGAGAAGGGCCTCATTAGCCAGTGTGTCTTCTCATGCTGACTCAGGTTGGCCGCATCCTTATAGGTCTTCTCACATACTGAACCCTTGAAAGGCAGCATGATCCTCAGCCTCTGCCTCACCACCCCACTGCACATCCCACAGACCTTCTCCTCCTTGATGAATACCTGCTCCTTTGTGTGCTTCTCCACATGAGCATTGAGCTGCTCTGAGCAGGGCATGCACACACACGGGTTGTCTCCACATGACACCATCTCATAGCTCCCCTGCCGATGTGTACACTATCACCCTCAGTTTAACTGTGTCCTGATTCCCCACCTTGCTGTTCTTCCACGTTTAGGGGTATTGGTGTTTTCTATAAGGTCCAACTGGGGCCACCAACACCAACACCATAGGTCAGAATGCCATTGGGATCTGGATTTCCAACCCTTCACTCTTTACTAGAGCAAGGACCTTGGGCCCTATTTATTTTTGCTTAAAGGGTATGAAGCAGAAACAGGCTCCTTCTTGTTTCATTCCTTCTTTCTTTTGTTGCCAGTCCTGGTGCTTGAACTCAGGGTCTGAGCTTCCTCAAGGGTCTTGGGCTTCCTCAAGGCTAGCACTCTACCACTTGAGCCACAGCATCACTTCCGGCTTGTCTATATATGTGGTACCAAGAAATCGAACTTGGGTCATTGTACATGCTAGGAAAGCACTTTACCACTAGGCCAAACTCTCGACACCATTCCTTCTTTCAAGAGGCTCTTTTGAGGCTGTCCATCTCCAGCAGGATCAGGTGGTACTCCTCCATATTTTCCAGATCCATGGACTCATCAGAGGTCCCCATCCAGGTCAATATTTATTGTACTGTTGGTATCAAATAGGATGGAGGCTGGCAGGGGTGGTTTTGCTTGCTTTTACTTGGCTGCACTCTTTCTTTAGGTGTGGGGGGGGTCTCATTTTTTATAGGTCTAAGTACAGCTACTGGTCATAGCCCCTGCTACTCCCATTAATGCTACTCTCACAGCTACCTGAGCCCACCTCCCCACTGGCTGAATATGCTATATGTGCACTCTTGACAGAGCTTTCCAGAAAAAGCACATCATCTGTATCTTTGGGTTGAGGGAATTCCTGCTAGGAATGGTGATCCTTATGTCCATCCAAGAGCCACAGGTGCTGAGGCCATATAACAGAGGCTGTGGACAGTCCTTGGCTGCAAAATGGATGAACCAGGCCAGCAGCCTCTACCTGTCTAGGGAAAAAGTTCTTTCGTGCTCTTTGGAATATAGGATAGCAGACAGCTGCCAGTTCAGAAAGCTGGAGGTAGCTGGCAGCCATAAAAAGAGTACTGAATTTGGGCTCGGCATACTGGTCACTAGGCAACAGCTTGCCTGTGCAAATTAAATCCAGAATTCACTAAAAGCACATGGAACTAACCATGTTCCTGTCTGGCTGCTGAGCATGTCTGGCAGGACCAAGAATTTGAAGTAAATGCTGCCAGCAGGCAGGATATTCTTTTTTATTTTATTGTTATGAAAAAGGTGAAAGAGGTTACAGTTTCATAAGTCAGGTAGTGAGTGCATTTCTTTTAGAACAGTATCACCTCTTCATCCCTTTTCTACTAGTTATCCCTCCGCACTTTCCACAAAAGTATTTTCCTTCCTTTTCAACATAGTGTCTAGTAAGTATCACTGCTGTATTTATTTGTTTTTCCCACCATTTCTATGCTGCCCTAACCCCCTCCCCCAAACAGATAAACTTAGATACAAGATAAGAGTTATAAAAAACAAAAACAGCAACCAACAAGAAAAAAACAAAATCAAAAGCGAAATAACAAAACCCTATGAGAAAAAAAACAAAATCAAAAGTGAAATAACAAAAACCCTTTTTCCCATCTCTTCGTGTTCATTTTGATCATATGCATATGATAATGTGCATATGTTCATATGATCATATATATCTAACTACTGAGCCTTTGTGATCTAAAAATATCCTTTGCTGGTTTCAGCGTGAACTTCTAGATTCTTTATCATGCTAAAGTGTATTTTTTGTCTTTTAATAACTAGTATGTTCACTTTTAGATTTATAGGTACATTGTAATTACAACAAATGAGAGTAACCATGCAACCTATATTTCTTTGGGTCTGCCTTACTTTATTTCATACAATTTTTCCAAGTCCTGTAATTGCACAGACTAGAAGTTTAAAATTATAGATATGTATTCCCCTATCTAACGCTCCTTTTCTTTGTTTGGGAAAGAGCATTGGGGTTCATGAGTGGAGATTATATACATAGTTGTAGCCAGTGAAAAAAATCTGTTGTGATCCACAAAATAATCTGACCTGACAGGATAACAGGAAGACTCACTTACACACAATCAAAATGGAAACAAATACAGCCTAAATCAGAAAGATTTAGCCTACAAATACATAAATAAATGCTTAACATCCATAATCACAAAGTAAATACCAATCAAAATTCTACTCACATTCCAACTATCCCTGTTCTTGTTGTTTATTTGTTTTAGTGCCCGTCCTGGAGCTTGACCTCATGTTTCCAAGGGGAGAGCTCTACTACCTGAGCCACAGCTCCGCATTTGGTGGTGTGGTGATTAAGTGTAAAAAAGACTCTCATGGGCTTTCCTGTTCAGGCCAGTGAAAAGCTCAGATCCGCAGTTTTCAGCCTCCCGAGTAACTAGGATTAGGATTATAGGAAAGAGCCATTGACCCCCAGCTTACCCCGTTTCTTTATGAGGTGGTAGGAAAAGGAGCACAAAGTCTTTCATCAGACTCCACTGTGGAGGTAGTTTTCAGTCTTGCATATTTAACCCCTATTTAGTGTTCCTTCAACTTTTTGCTTATTTTTCATATTGGCTTCAGGTTTCATTTCCATTTACCATGTTTTTCCACACGCTACTTATGAGTTACACTCCCTTCCATCTGCATTTTATTTTTTTTAAGTGCATTTACAAATCTTGACATGAAATTCTGCTAAATCCTCTCATCTTGGATATTGGCTTGCCCTTGAGGAGAGCTGAAGTTTGTTTTGTCCCTCCTTAGAGCACAAATATTTGATTTGTGTGGAGCCAGTACCCTATTAGGTCATATTCAGAGTTGGGCCTCATCTCTCTTTCTATTATTGTGGAATGCCTGTAGCAAAAATCTTGAATAAACTGTTTTTTTCACATTTTAGCAAAACTTTGATATTCTGAGGACTTTACTCAAGGACACATAAATATGGAATGGCTGCATTCCACCACATGCCCACTTCTACCTTGGCCCCTTGATCATGCATTCAGCCAGATTTGCATGAACTGTCTCCTTTTTGAGGTTCTTCCTTCCTTCATGGTCTATTTACAGGTCTTGTTACATTCCTGTACTATGAATCATTTCACAGTAAGGTTAAAGGCCAACTGTGCTACTTCTCTAGTACAAACCTTTGCAATCATCCTTATTTGCCTGTATTCTCATAGCCAGAGCCTCAGCCAGGACACTTCAAATCTCTTCCCAAGTACCTCGGTAATTTGGTGTCTGTCCTCCCTCACTTCATCTTGTAGAGAGCTAGACAAGCCACAGAACTGTGAGCACTGGCCTTGAGTGCAGAATATGGGAGTCCAAATCTAGTTGGGCTTATTTTCATTTATACTCCTCCTGGTCAATACTAAGGAATGGTAATATATGATCATATGGTAGTTACATTTTCAATTTTTTTATTATCTACCATGCTGAATATAATTTTGTCCATCCTCATTTTTGCTAGGAGAGATCACTGGCATTTTCCATGCTGGAAATGCAAAAAACTCAGATAGTAGGGATCTCAGCCTTAATCCAGTGACCCTGTGCCTCAAAGAACACCAGAAAGTGCACATTTCTTCTGCCTTTTCCTTCTGTCTTCCTCCCTGTTTTGTAGTATTTAAATTTGGGAACGTTCAACATTTACCTATAAATGATCTTAATGCTGTAACCAACTGACTTCTGCCCGATAAAATTCTACTTGGCTTCTCATGTATAGATCTATCTTGTAACCCAAGAACATTCAGTAACTATGAAATTGAATGGGGCTCCAAAGGGTTCCTTTTGTTTTTTTTAAATTTTTTATTGTAATTAATAAAAGGGTTACATGATATTTGCCAGATAAAAGGTGCATTAATTCACATACATTGATACCCTTTCACATGTCTTGGTACCCATTACCCTCCCCCCCACCATCTCCACCCATCTTGGTTTTCCCCCCTTCCCTATCAAATTTCAAATAACCAAATACAAATAAATTCAATATATCAGATAACAAAGTGAGATACTGTCCTTTTGTTTTTATTCTAGTACTGCTCTTTAATCTTGGGCTTAACATTCATACTTAGATACTATAGTAAAGGCTAGTATTCTCACACTTGAACCATGCCTTGATTTCTGGTTTGTTTTTCTGCTTCATTAGAGATTAAACTCATTGATTTTTCTGCCTGGACTGGATTTGAACCCCAATTCTCATCTTTGAGTCTGGTGTGTGGCTAGGATTACAGGTCTAGCAGCACACAGCAGTGCTACTTCTTTACTAGCACTGAAAACTATTCCTAGAGCATGCCTCCTCCTCCCACACCGTAGTATCACTACCATCTCCACCATCAACTTTATGCAGTTAGAAAAGGAAATATCTGGATTGCATGAAATGATACCTGAATCTGCTTCTTATACATTGTCACAACAGTTAATACATTTACACAATGGGTAAAGTCAGTCATTGAAATATTTATTCAACCCATATTTTTGTCTATTGTTTGTAAAACCTCATTCTAGGCAAATGGACAGGACACATTTCTTTTTTTACTGAAGCCTGTGTGGTTGATTGAGAGGAAATGTGATACAATGTAAGTGATATAAGGAAGTAAATTACATTGTTAGGCACTAAGGGTGACATGGGGAAATAAAACATTGGCAAGAAGTTGGGACATCAGATGTATGATGGAGTAAGGTTGTCAAGAGTATTCTGGAGTCAAGTTTTGGTTCTCAGAAAGCTGAGATGTATAGATCAACCCTTAAGACCAGCATGATCAGTAAAGTCCACAAGATTCTTATCTCCAGATAAGAACCAAAGCAAGTAGAAATGGACCTGTGCCCCAACTGATAGAGCACTAGCCACAGGCAAAGTAGCTCAGGGAGATCACCTCGGCTCTGAAGTCAAGTCTCAGGGCCAGCAAAAATAAACAGCACAAGCATATTCAAAGTCCACATTAAGATGGTGACAGCCACCAAAATGGAAAGAGAATTCTGTACATCACTGCTGGAAAAGCATTCTTGGTAGAGTGAACAGTAATGTGCAGATATCACATGAGAAAAATGAGAAGAGGTTAGTCTATCAATGGCCAAGAGAGAGAGTTGCAGACTGACAAGACTGGGATCATGATTTCCAGGAGACCTAGCTAGGTCTGCAAGGAGGCCTTGAATGTGAGAAATACAGAGTCATTCAGGAACCTGGGAGCTGAAATCTCAGATGCTGTTCTATCAGATTCTACTTGAAAATAGTCCTATGGATTTATGACAAATACAGGAGATGGAACAAAGAAGTTTCACCAAATCCAGGAGGGCAAAATTGGAATAAGAGAGGAGATGGATGGAGAGAGAAGAGATATTGAGAGAGAAAGATGAGAGAGACAGAGACAGACAGAGAGAGACAGAGAGAGTCAAGGACAGGCACAACCCAAGAGACAGGTGTGTGTGTGTGTGTGTGTGTGTGTGTGTGTGTGTGTGTGTGTGTGTGTGTGTGAGAGAGAGAGAGAGAGAGAGAGAGAGAGAGAGAGAGAAAGACAGAGAGAGACAGACACAGACACAGACACAGACACAGAGACACAGAGACACAGAGAGAGACAGAGAGGGAAAGGCAGAAAAACACAGGAAGGATAGTTTCGGACATGTGGTGACCACAGGAAATTATTTTGGACACTGTTGAAAGAGAAAATGAAACCTACTCTTGAACATATGCATTGACCTGTGAGACAGAGAGGGAGTCCAGGAATTTCTGAGGCCGGGCCATAGCAGGACTCAGGATAGAGATGCCTGCAAGTGAGTTGTAGAGGTATATGGGCAGGAAGTACAGATATCAGATTGACTTTGGACACATCACATTTGCACAGTTCTATTCTCTCCATCTCATCCTTTTCTGAGCCTCTGGAAGGCCAGCTTAGAGAAGAGGCAACTCTGAAGGTCAGGGCATCCCCTGAAAGGCCACACCTACACCATATATTGGTCATCTCTCCACCTTAGCATTTATTTTTACTAGGGTAGTATTCTGTCACAAAACCCCTATAGCTTCCAGACCCTCACCTTGTCCTCAGCTTGACATCTTGCAATACAAATTTTCCAGGCTTAAATGACCTCTTCTACAGAGTTAAGAAAGTAGGGATCCAGAAAATTATATTAAAAGATCAGTGTTTGACATGGAGGGCAGAGGACATCTAATGGCATATGAGACAGTGTAGTGGCTTCTAATCAAGGGAAACAGAACTCTTCGTCTTGATTCTGGAAGGACCACTTCCTTTCAAGCAGAATAACTTCTAGGTCTCCTTCCTATGTCCTCCACATCCTAAGAAGACTATCATTACTGAGGACTGGAAATAGTGGTCTCCTTCTCACACTTCCTGTAGCTCTACTGCAATTGACAACAACAGAATTTGATGCACAAATTGCTAAGTTGGTATTGCCATGTCCGTTGGGGATTTCATTCATGGATGCCAACTCCCCAGTTTGGTCCTCCTTCTTCCTACTTAAGAAAGGGGTTTGCTCTTGAAAAAGGATATGATATTTATACCAATGGCTCACCCCTGTAACTCTAGTATGGCCAACAAATCTCTAAGTAGAAAAAAAGCTGAAAGTGGAGGTATGGCTCAAGTGGTAGATGCCTGTTTCAGGAAAATCCATTACAGAAATCAGGGATTGATGTCTCACCCCTGTCATCCTGGATACTCAGGAATCTTAGGTCAGATATTCCTGATTTGAAGCCACCATGGGCAGAAAACCCCATAAAATATCTATCATCATTTAACCACTAAAACTTGAAAATGGAGCTGTGCATCGAGTGGAAGAGTGGTAGAGCCCACAGGAAAAGCAACAACAGCAACAACAACCCTCAGAGATTCTAAATTAAAGCCCAGGACAACAACTACAACAAAAACAAAAAAGTCAGGCAAAAACGTGAGGCCCTGATTTCAAGCCGTAATTTTAGTAACATGGATTCCTTAATGAAATGAATGTAGCCAACATGGAAAACATGAAATAGGACAAAAGTGAAAGTAGACACTATGGGTTTGTCTTTTGTCTGCTGCATGTGGTTATGGCTAACAGTGACAGTGTATGGAGCCTGCTTCCTACAGGGGCAGTGTGTGCAGCAACATGGTCCACAACTTCTTGTCAGTCAGTAGTAGGCCCCAGATTATGGGTCACAATGAGCAAGTAGCCAGTTCTTCATAAGACACACACAAGACAATTTTTTAATAAGAAGATTTTATTAACACTGAGTTTTTACATCATATTTCAAATAACATGTTTAACAAACAAGTAATCAAGAAGGCAATCTCTATATACAACTCCTGGCACATAGATTTTAGAACATAATTAAAACGAAGCTGAGACTATATGTCTTTGGATACATGTTGATCTATATAATATAATATTATGTCAATAGAGTATATGGCCCAACATAGATTTTTATATCTATGTAATTATATTTATATTTCCAAGACCCATACAGGACAATGTGAAAGGCATTTTAAAAGTGAAATTTGAGAATGTAGAAAAAAGTTTCAAGTGATAGAGTGCCCACCTTAAAAGTTAAAGTGAAATGCCAGCACACACAAAAAAAGAGACAAAATCTGATATATATTATTCCTTTGCTGGGTGCCAGTGGCTGCTGCCTATAATCTTAACTATGCAAGAGGCTGTGATCTGAGATGAAGTTAGCATCCACTGACACTTTCTTATAACTCTTTTATTTTTTGGGGGGGGGTGGGAGTCATGGATCTTGAACTCAGTCTGGGCACTGTCCCTGAGCTCTTCAGCTCAAGGCTATCACCCTACCCCTGGGCCTGGGCACTGTCCCTGAGCTCTTCAGAGCAAGACTACTACCCTACCCTTGAGCCAAGCCCCACTTCCCGTGTTTTAGAGGTTAATTGAAGACAAGAATCTCTGGTCCTTTTGTGCCCGAGCTGGCTTTGAACCTAGATCCTCAGATCTCAGCCTCCTGAGTAGCTAGGATTACAGGTGTGAGCCACTGCACACGACCTCTTATGACTCTCCTAACCAACAAATTAATCAGAAAAATTTCAGGAGTGAAGAAGTGGCTCAAGTTGGAAAGCACTCCTGCCACCTGCATAAAGGCTATGTAAGAGCTTGAGGCTGTGGGTTCAAGCCCCACTACTGTATCAAAAGAGATTTTGATCTGAGCTCCAAGCCTGTGTAGGAGTTTCCTGACAGTGGAGATTAGGCAGCAGTCAAGGAGGGATTCAGGGTGATACCAATACAAATTTTAGTTTTCTTTACTTTTGCCAGTCCTGGGGCTTGAATTCAGGGCCTGGGTGCTGTCCTTGTGTTTTCTCAAGGCTAGTGCTCTACCACTTGAGCCACAGCACCACTTCTGGCTTTTTCTGTGTATGTGGTACCAAGGAATTGAACCCAGGGCTTTGGGCATGCTAGACAAGCATTCTACCAGTAGGCCACATTTCCAGCTTCCAAATTTTAGGTTTCTTAGGGTCAAAATATTTCTTTGTTTGAAAACCTAGATAGGACAAATAAGAACTGGAGAAGGTTGGGAGTGGACTGAGCAGAATGTGCTGAGTTGGGCCTGGGGGAAGTCCAGCTAGATACACAAGGGTGGGTCCAACTGCAGTATGTTTACCATGGATGAAATCGTTGATGTCAATTAGATTGGATTTGAGCAGTGATGGATTCAGGATGGGGATTTTGTAGGAATCTTGACAGTCGATACCTGGAGTGTAAATGGACTAAGAATAAGAGAGCTGAGGGCCATACACCAGTCATGTCAACTCAATACTGCACCCCACACTTAGGTTGTCTACTTCTTCATAAATTTGGAAGTGGTCTTGCGAATTGGTATCCTCATGTTTGAGCAACTCTAAGGGATTGGGGGGAAATCTGGAAACCTTGCCATTGTTCAAGGTTCACACCATTGTCCTCTAAGCTCTGAGATAATCAGGAGTCCTGCTTATTGTGCTTTTGTTTTGTTTTGTTTGTGCTACAACTGAGATATAGCCCACACTGTGGACAGGTCTGTGCTAAAGGAAGCTGGGATATTAGAATAACCACATTTATCCGGCTGAAGAAATCCAAAGAAATAGAGGTTAGTTGTCTATGTGGGTGGGCTGGGCTGTGCAGCCAGCACCTAAGAGATGAGACCATGCCTGGACTGCCTTCCTTCAAACTTCAGTTTTATTGGAGGCTCCATATAACTCCCTCTGTTCTTTCCTTTCTTCCTCCCTTCTTTCTTCCTATTTTTTTCATTCCCTAAGGATATTGACTTCCCTGCACTGTGGTGGCAGTCATGGTCCAAGAGGTTCTGTATGGTTTAATTTCAAATTATCTGGTTTAAATCATCTTCCTGAGAAGTGATTCTTCTTTAATCTCAGAATGCAGTAAAGAGGTTGGCAATGCCTCTCAGCCCCAGGAAGCAAATGAGGAGGAAAGGGCCATGACTGACAGGTTCCCCAACAGGTAAACAATGTGTCATGCATGGAATGGATGATGTGAAGAGGAGCGGACTTCAGTGAGGATGCAGAAAGTGAAGTGTTTGGGAAACTAAGGAGAAACTCTATTCAGAACAGCCAAACTGGAAGAACACTAAAAACCCCAGGGGAGGAACAGAATAGCTGAAAATTATGAGAGAACAGCCATGAGAGGGAAAGCTAGGAAAGAGTTTGCAGCTCCAGCCATCACCACAAGGTAATCCTGGCAGCCTCCACGATTTAGTGGATTATGTATAAATGAGCATACGGGTATGTATATACATTTGTGTTTATATATATTCATATACATATCCTTATGTATATATATATATATATATGATAGTTTACATTTATACCAACAGGGTGTAAAAATTCCTTTTCCCACAGCTTTTTAGAAGATTTTTAAATGTTTTTCATGGTGACTATTTTAATTGGAGATAGATGAAAACTCAGTTCTGGGTTTTGTTTTGTTCCACTTGATCCAAAGCTCTACTTCAAGTACTTTGGTAGTTAATTGGAGAAAAAAAGTCTCATAGCCTTACCTGTCTTGGCTGATTTTAACCCTAAATACACAGATCTCAACCTCCTGAATGCCTAGGATTATAGGAGTAAATCCCTTGTGCTATTTTGACATGCATTTAATTTAAGGCCAGGGGTGTTGAGCATTTCTCTGTGTTTCTGTGTTTGTGGGGGTGGATGTGTGGGTGCATGTGTCTCTGTGTGTGTTGATTACATATATATATGCATAAATGCAGACATATATGGATATATAAATATTCCTGTATACATATCTAAAATATTTGCCATTATGGAATGCTTCTGAGATTTTGATGGGAAAAGGAAAAAGAAGATGGTTAGAAGGTGAAAAACACGAAAATCACTTCTGTGAATATGTTATAAAAATGACAGAAGATAATGGATTTGTCATAATCACAATGAATAATTCTGTGTAGACAGTATATCCAACTTTGTTTTTTTTCCACTTTTTTGAGAGTGTGTCTTGGTATGTAGCACAGGCTGGACTTCAACTCATGGTGTTCTGAAATAAGCATAATTCTATTCCCTGGCATATATTATGAGAAAACATAACTTATTGTAGAAATAATCTGCATTTATAAAGCAAACATTTATAGAAGTATCTGGAAAATATTAGTTAACGTTTAGATATGTTGTATTACAAAATAAAGTGCCATTCTATGTGTTTCCCTCTCTGATAGTTTACCAAACAGGAATCTCATAGTTTATAGTATAAACCTATACCCTCTGTATATCACTTTTTTTTGCCAGTCCTGGGATTGAGCTCAGGGCCTGAGCACTGTCCTTGGACTTTCTCAAGGCTAGAGCTTTACCACTTGAGCCTCAGCACCACTTTTCTCCTTTTTTCTATATGTGGTACCGAGGAATCGAACCCGGGTCTTCATGCATGCTAGGCAAGCACTTTAACTACTAGGCCAAACTCCCAGCTCTCTGTATATCACTTTTAAAATAAAATAAAATAAAATAGATACTACCAATTAAAACTGTGAAATAAATGAGCTTTATGGTAATGAATTTGAATATAAAATATGAAAAATATCTTTAAAAAGATGTAAACCATTTAATATTAGCAGGAAACTATGATGTTTGTTTTGTCAGTATGATGAAAGAAAAGTCTGCAGTTTACCATGCTAAGAAAGGCTGTGCATGAGTATGTCAAAAACGTTATTCCATGAATGTGTGGTAAGAAAGCATAGATGGTAGGATTTCCTAAATGTTGAAAGCTGTCTTAAGAAAGCTTCATTGATCCCTGAAATTTTGTAGTTCAAAATATTTGAGTCTTTCAGACCAAACTGAGCCCCAGACTGAAATCATGTGTCTCATGGTTACTCCTTACACCTGTCCACGTTATCTACCTTGAGGCTCGATGGAGACAGAAAAGGAGGAGGAGCAAAGGGAGCAGAATGTTTTCACACACAGCAAATGAGAAAGGGAAGTTGATTATAGTGAGGGACAGCACTCGGCACTGAACTCTACCACATTCATTGTTCTGGTCACCTTTCAGCCAGTGTTAAAGACAACATCCTATTGTTTCCTTTTTCTTACCTGGTGTGCTATGGTGAGTGGTGCAAGGATCTGTCACTTACACTATCTCCTTTTTCCAAAACTTTACTTTGATCCTCAGGTGTTGGTGCATCTCTCTTGAGCTAGTGTGGATCCATTTATCTGATTTGGTCATGGCCCTCATTAACATTGCCCATCCCTGTATTGCTGCTTTCCTAGAAATAGCATTCTGAATGCCGGAACTCAATAATACATACATGTTTGTATGCAGTCATAAGTAAGGGCTAAGAAATTTTCAACACAGTACTCTACTCTTTATTCCTACCAAATTAGTAGATTTTATAGTATTGGTTTGTTTCATATTAGTTGTTCAAAAATAGTGGGTAAATTGATTTTCCATTATAGATTTCTCTTTAAAAAATTACTCATAAATGTTGTGTCAGTTATTTTGATTCACACTGTATGGATGTCATAAGTCTGCACCCATGAGTAAATATAGACAGGTATGCATGTATATAACACACATATATACATGTTACATAAGTATGTAGATATAATGTGTGTATATATTATATATGTGTGAATTTTTTTTGCCAGTCTTAGGGCTTGAACTCAAGTTCTTGCTGCTGTCCCTGAACAAAATTGTGCTGAAGCATAGCAGTCTACCACTGGAGACACATCTCCACTTCTAGCCTTTTCTCTTTTGTTTGTTTTAACTTATTTTTATTAACAGGGTTTTGTATAGAGAGGTTACAGTTTCGTATGTAAGGTATTGAGTACATTTTTAAATTTTTGTTGTATTTTATTTTCAGGGTAATGTATAGAGGAGTTATAGTTACATTCGTCAGTTACTGGATGCATTACTTCTTGAACATTGATACTCCATCTCTTGTTTTTGTCTCCCTTTTTGTCCCCCTTTTCCTCCCTCTTTCCCTGACATCTTGTTTTCCCCCTTCCCTTCCCTATTTCAAATAAACAAATAAGTGCTCACACAATATACCAGGTAACAAAGTTAGATACAGTAACCACATGAGATTAACCATCAGGGGAAAAAGAGAAAAGAAATAACTTCACAGAGTACATTAAGAGCAACAACCACAAAGAAAAACCTTTTTTTTTCCGTATTCCGGCGTTCATTTCACTTACTCTAGATTTTTCTAAGTGGTTTATTGGAGATATGTTTCTCACAGACTTTCATGCTCAGGCTGACTTCTAACCACAACCTTCACATTTCAAATGCTGAGTACAGAGGTCAATAACAGGCACCAGACAAAAGTTAAGTTTTAACAATTTTTTGCCCTCGGTGTGTGTTTTTAGACACATTGCTCCGCAGCGGCAAGCTGGGCTAGCTTTTTGAATGTCCTGCCAATGGGAGAAAAGTTGGTTGAGAGCAAAGTGATATATGTACATGTATTTTCAGACATGGGATATAGAAGACATAGGGTATAGAAGGTCTATACCCAGGTGGGAAAAGAGGTTTAAGTCCCATAGGTGCTACCCGCAGTGGGCGTAATCATTTCCAGGCAATATGATGATTATGACTTCATATTCAGCTTGTTCCACACTGCGCATGTGTGGGCTCTGTGCTCAGCGCACCCCGCACGTTCCCTTTATTGCACATGTGCGTGGCAGAGCCTTGGCGCTCGTCGCTGTAAACCGGGTAGGAGATCGGTGTGCTCTGTCTGCGTTCTCCTTAACTTTAAAACTCGAGGTAAGGCCTCAGAGCAAACCTGGCCGGAAGTAAATGTGACTCCGTGTTGGGAGGGGCAGAGGGCTTCAGTAGGGGGAGGTTTGTAGGTTGAGGAGTTTCGAGATTGCCATCCTTTCCTTGGAAGGTGGCACTGTCGCCTGGCCTTTGTGGTGGTGGCGCGGCCTGGACAAAGTGAGGAGGTCGTGGGGTGGGCAGTGCGAGGGGGTGGACAGGAGGGGGGAGGACACCTGCTCCACGGGGACGGGCTGGACCTGGTCAGCGGCCCTGGGGACCGGGTGGACGGGGAGGGTCCACTGCTCTGTGAATCCACTTCTGCAGTCATGGAAGATGGAGGCCGGAGGCTCCCGCCCGCTACAGCAGCTCCTTGGAGGGCTGAGGGCGGAAGGATCTGGTGTTGTTGCCATGCTGTGGTGAGGTGTCCACAAGGCACAGGAGGGAGGAGTGGAGGGGGGAGTGGAGGGGGGAGGGGGGATGAGGCTTTGGGGTGTGTAGGAGGCGCTCATTGGTGGGGGTGCGGGATCTCTAATGTCCACAGGACAGGGGTCTTGAGTGGGGGGTGGGGACGGGAGCTTAGGGGAGGAACATGTGTGGGGATCTGGACACGGAGGGTCGTGTTGTGTTCAGCACTCATCGGTGTCAGGGTGGAGCCAGGGTCTCACTGCTCGGTGAATTAACTCCTGCGGGCAGCGACTAAAAATAAAAGGAGAACAAAATCTGTGATCAGAGCAGAAGGAGAATAAAATCTGTGATCAGAGCAGAAGGAGAGCATTTTCAGGCCCAGGGTTGTAAGGTAGTGGAAATTTGGCAGTGAGATAAAGACCAAAGAGAAATGGGCCTTTGTAAGCCCATCACAGGGCAGAGTGGGAAGCCGGTGTTGTCAACAGGAGAGACTATGGATGCTTCCTCGGCACAGGCCAGGAGTCACCCAGGAAATGAGGAGAGGGCTGGTCGACTTGATTCCGAGGGATCTGTTCAGAAGGAAATCAGACATTCCAAGTGTGATGGGTTCTCTTTGCTCTATGAGTAATCTTCTCCACTATTTGGTAAGCAGTGAACTAGATAACCGTCAGTGGTTCAGACTATAGTGGGAGTTGAACTATAGAAGGATCATGCTTTGAGTTCATTGTGGTATAGTGGGGAGACAGGAGGAAGATGAATGAGACAAGAACATTTACGATGTTGATGAGTCCCTCAGGAAGCCTCACAGGGTGGCACATCTGTTGGACATACCACAGAGGCTGGGATCTTCCCTGGGCATGGGATGCAGCTTGGGCAGTGGGGACTGTGACTGCCCCTCTTGACTCTGCAGGATTTTTTTTTGGTATTTTATTGTATAGAGGGGTTGGTTTCATTTGTCAGGTAGTGGGTGCATTACTTCTCTAAACTTGATACCCCTTCTCATGTTTTTGTTCTCCGTTCCCTCTCCCCATCCCTTCCCTGTCATCTTGTTTTTGCCCTTTCCTTCCCTCTTTCAAATAAACAAACATATATACAGAATACCAGGTAGCAAAGTCAGATACAGTAACCACATGAGATTAACCATAAGATGAAAAAAGAGGAGACAAATAACTAAACATAGTACAATAAGAACAACAATCACAAAGATAAACCTGAACACGAAATCAGAGCAGGAGGAGGGGTAGTGGGGAGTCATACTGCTCTGTGAATAAACTTCTCCACCATGCCTTGGACAATAATAAAAACAGGACACACATGGCTTATGCTACTAATGGTAATTCTTTTGGAGGCTAAGAGCTGAAGGATCCTGTTTCTGAGGTCACTAGAGTAAGGAGGCAGCAGTGGGTTGAGAGAGGAAGGGATAGTGTGAGAGAGCAGCATTTAGCCTTCAGTGAACCTGGGACAGGGCTTTCTGTGATGGCCACAGGACAGATGCTTGAATCTTGCATCATCATTGGCATGGATGACAGGCCTGGGATAAGGAAAGTGTCTGACAGTCTTGATTTTATGGGATATTATCAGCAGGATGTTAAAGCAGGAGAAGGGGGAGAGGTAACTTCCAGTGGTTGAATCATCCTCTCTTCTTCGCAATTAGTACTACTGAATAAGAGGTACCAGCCAGGTTCCACAGTCTCATGCCTGTAATGATAACTACTAAGGAGGCTGAGATCTGCGAATCACGGATCAAAGCCAGCCTGATTAGGAAAATCCCTGAAACTTTTCTGTTCACAAAGCTGGAAATGATTCTATGGTACAACTGTTGAAGTGCTAGCCTTGAAGTGCCATTGTAGGCACAAAAATTGTAGGACTCTCATGGCTACTTGATTGTCTGAGGGTGCATGAAATAGCCTTTGAGGCCACTGTAGAATAAGGATGTGTTGGGGTTAAAAACAGGTAGCATAAACTTTTGGAGTTGTGCTGGGGACACTCAGCTGCAGATGGGTGTGACTGTGAAGACAACAATGAGAGCCAGCCACAGGAAGGTAGTGGGATGGGGCGGGACAGATTGTGATGAAAATGCCTGGAATGCTGGGTCTATTCCATGCTAGTCAGAGTTGGTGGGGCATGGGATGAGAGAGGTTTCCACGTCTGTGTGAATCAACTCCTCTAGCCCTTGATCAGTAATAAAAACTGTGCAGATGTCTTCACTAAATAGCTGCCCAGAGGCTGAGAGAGGAACAATTATGTTTTGAGGAGAAGCTGGTTGGAGAGTTGTTCAGACTTTCATCTCAAAACCAGTCAGTAAACTTGGTCTGCTGATGTGGCTCATGTGGCACAAAAATCCATCCATTGAGCAAATAGAGGCCTAGAAGTTCAAACTCTAGGAGAGCAAAAATAAATTCTGATAGAATAGACAACCTGACATTACACAAGAACAAATAGAGCACTCTTCCATCCAATAAGCCATATTTGCCTCAAAGGGGCCTAGGTAAAAAAAATGTAATAAACTAGTAGTTACTCCACTTTGACATTTTTTTCATATTTTTAAATCATATTTCATGCTTCTATGATAGCAAACTAAACCTCACTGATAAAATTGGAGGTCCCTATCTGCTAAGGCTACACAAAATATATCTGAAATAATTGACTGTCATGTAAAATTGGATTTTTTACATATTCAAGAGAACGTAGTGAAAGTCAAAAGATGATTTGCAATAGGACTTAAGGTTGCTTGTGCCTATTTGAAATGAATTTACCTTAATATATATATATATATATATGTTTGGAATATGTGCAGGTTTATAGTTACTGTATGACATATTGTGAATATACCTCCACAATGCATAACATTTCTAAGTCAATCTTTCATCATAAGAGTAGCCACATACTGCTGTCATGAGGTGCATTTTCCTAATATCAATGTCTTATTTCAGTAAAATATGGGGAGGAGAAGGAATTCTAGACGGAAAGGACCTAGAGGTCATGGAGCATCTAACCAAAAGACTAGCGCTGAGGAGGTGAGTATCTTAGCAATGAAGGATTTGGGCCACTGAAGTTCCTCTTTAAATGTAACCTGGGGTGGAGTCGGGATGAAAAAAATCAGGGAGAATATGAGGGAGTGGGTGAAACTGTTCAGAAAGAAAATGTACTCTTTACCTGAAGACTTATGTAACTGCAACCACTCTGTAGTTTACCTTTAGAATAATTTTTTTAATAAATAAAAAAATGTAGTCTTGAATAGATGTAGGAATCAGTGGGCAGATGGGCTGTTCTAGTGAATGTCATTTATTTTTGCTTGGTCATGGGACTTGAATTCTGAGCCTAGGCGCTGTCCCTGAGTACTTCAGATCAAAGCTACCACCCTACCCCTTGAGCCACAGCACCACTTCCAATTTTCTGGTGGTTAGTTGGAGATAACTTTAGTGCCCAGCTGGCTTTGAACCGTGATCCTCAGATCTCAGCCTCCTGAGTAGCTAGGATTACAGGTGTGAGCTACTGGTGTCCAGTGTAAATAGCATTTGATTCCAATGAACGTAGGGAATGATATGATGGTGATGCCTGAATGTATATGCACATCCAATTTCCTGAAATATATTCAGTGACTGCTTTGTGGTGGCTACTATATCTTAGTATAGAAGAAAATACCTTCAAAGTCCTTGTGACCTACTATTTGGAATAACCTGGCAGGGAGAAGAGTAACTACTACTACTATTACTACTACTACAACACACACACACACACACACACACACACACACACACACGCTGATATTCACAATGTTTTCAGCTTATATGTGATTAGATCTACATTTGTGTGAATTGTGGACTTTGCCCACCTGTGATAGATAAAATGCTTAGAATGATGCCATATATATATTCTATATTTTATTGATATATGTTAATGAAACTGCACCTTCTCACACTCTTAGACTCAGGAAGTTACTAAGAAGAGATCTGAACAAGTGAATGTATTGGATGTGCATTCCAGTACTCTGTCTAGGGTGGAGACAGAAGATAAAGGACCTTATGATATTCCAGGTAAGTCCTAAAAGCATGTATGCTGGAGAAAAGGGCTTTGAATCCTGAACAGTGAATTTCAAGGAGAAAAAGGAAATAATAAGTTAGAAAATGTTCTGAAATGTTGCTGACCACTGACGATGGAGTGGTGGAAGCTAATACTTTATTCTACTTGTGTCATACCAAATGCATGTGTTCTTCTGGGAGAGCTACTATATCAATGACAGAAAACCAGAGGACTTGGTTTAATTTGTCAGTGTAAGCAACATAAGGAGATAAATTAAGTTTCATTAGAGTGGTGTTTTGAGGCCTGCATAATAATTTCATTAAAAATATGACCCAAATCTTTAGACTTTTAAGCCTACATAGCTTGTAGTTCAGAAAAGCCTGGTTGTATATTGATGTGAAATCCATTTCACAAATGTCTTTATTGAAACTTAGATATTGTGTCTCATCAAGAAGCAGCAGACTGATGGACACAGATTCATTTCAAAATTTGTGTTCTTCCTACTATGTATATTTAACAGAGACAGTTAAATGATTTTCTTTAATATGTTTATAAGTCAGGGATGTGTAATGTAAAATTGTCCTATATGGCAAGGAGTAGACCTATCTCAGTGGGAGATTATAAAGCTGCCTCAAGTTTTGTGTTTTCCATTGCTTCATTGTCCTCACAATTTTGTATGGCAATATTTATTCAAAGCTTGTTGATTTCAGTACTTTCTTTGTCCACTACAGAAGACTCAGTTGAAGGCTGTGTGTTAGCTAGTCAAGTACTCTACCACTTGTGTTGTGCTTCCATTTTTGGCATTCTTACTTTTGTGATATTTTATTAGAATCTAGATTTTTTTCTCAGCACAGCCTGGACCAGGGTCCTATTTTTTTAACCTTTGTAACTAGGAGACAGAACCATACAACTCTTTCCAGACTTTTGTTGATTGAGACAGGAGGGTCTCACGAACTTTTTACTGAATTTGGTTGGCTAATTTGATCCTCCCTCCTTCAGTCTCCTGGGTAGTTTGGATTTCATGAATTTCTTCTACTCTTTGCAGCAAAAATTTATGCAAGGGAGAGCTGTTTTTTGTTTTGTTTTGTTTTGTTTTTTTGCCAGTCCTGGGCTTGAGCTCAGGGCCTGAGCACTGTCCTTGGATTTTCTCAAGAGTAGAGCTCTACCACTTGAGCCTCAGCACCATTTCTGGCTTTTTTCTATGTATGTGGTACTGAGGAATCGAACCCGGGTCTTCATGCATGCAAGACAAGCACTTTAACCACTAGGCCAAACTCCCAGCCCGGGAGAGCTGTTTTTATACAGTTTCAGTGTTGATTTTTAAGAAAAGTAACTTCAGATTTAGAAAATTTAAAGGTAATCAAGATAATTCCATCAATTCTTCAATGTATAATATTTGAAAGAAAAAAATTTGTGTGCTACAAGGTATGCATAATGAAAGTGCTCCCTGGTGACAAGTTTTTAAAGTATCATTGACAACAATGTAGTCAATTTCTTAAAATCTTACCAGCTTTGCCTGTGCACTGGATTTCCTCATAGGAAGTTTAACATAGCACCTTTAGGACTAAATACATTATTTTTACAACACAGAGTTGACTTTATCACTCCAGTCAGTAGCAAAGATGCAACAAGTCCTAAGATTCTTTATTTAATGTGCAGAAAATTATGCATAAAATATTCCTGGACTCTTCCTCAGGCTGCATAGTTCAGATGCCCTTGATATTTAATTCTCATTTACCACACCATACAGCGCGTGTGTATTCATTTTGATTTATCCTCTTGCTGTTTTTTAGAAAACAAAGGTTCCATAATACAGGGAAATAAACATATAAAATCTGGCCCCAGATATTGAAAGTATAGTTAAAAACAAACCTCAGTATTCCCAAATATGTAGCACTCTTTTTAAATAGTCAGTATATTTTTATTTTTGATATTGGTGTTATAGAATGTATGTTTTAGTTTTCAGGAATTTTTTTTTAAAAACTCACATTGATTCATTACCTTTATGAGCTTTTAATAATTCTAGGTTTCTTTCCTGCCTTCTTACTTTTCTCCCCACATACACATATTGTATTTTTTCAGTTTTCTCTTCATGCTGATTATTTCAAATAAAATTTCATAAATTGTAATCCCTTGGTACACTCATTTAGTTAATCTAACAGTGAGAAAATACACTAATTGAGGATATATTCTGTCTAGGTGTTTTGCTATTTGTCTTGATAATTGTTGTGTATAGGAACTTTATCTTAATGAAAGTGTAGGTGTGAAAGCTGCATTGCACTTGCTGGTCACAGACATTGGTTCTGCTCCAGTATGGACAAGTTGGTCATTATTATTTTCAAAACCTGTGTTGCTTTTGATGACCCAGGGAAATTTCATCAGTCCAGTTCTGAAAGCCATTTATAAATTGGTCCTTATTTCTTACTTTCCTTACAACTTTCATCCTTAGTCTATTCTCTTACGGCCTGAAATGTGGTTATTAATATGCTAAGTATAAAAAATCAAATGGCTATGAATACCAAAATATTCAACTAAATAGTTTGAAGGAAGTCTTGTTAAAGAGCAGAAGTGCTGATTTTACAATTGGGCTTTTTTTATCCCGGGAAGAAAGCTTTTGATAGGATCCTCCAGCAAATTTTGTGTCATTTATTATCACACTAGAAAATAGGCTTTTATCTTATGGTTTGGGGTGAGAAATATCCTTATTATTGTATTTGTGAATCATGCCTTTAAAATAACAAGTGTTTTCTGTTTCAGAACCCAAAGTGGTTAAGGTTCAAAAGGAGGAACCAGCTCCTAAATTGGCTGAGGGTAAGTACAGACAATGTACTGATGTGCAGGAAGAGAGTTTGGGCAGGCCTTTGTATCACCATGAAAGTGAATCAGGCCATTTCTACCTGCCACCACATTTATTCATATATAAATGTCATTGCTAATTTCATATCTGAAGCCACATGTGTAGCCTTTTTGAAAGGTAGTTCAAAGTTGAAATGCCTGCCTTTGACTGCTTAATGTTGAAACAAATTTAGCCAAAATCATATTAAACTGGGAGAAGTGAAAAACATTGGTTTATATTTTTGAATATTTGATAGAATTTTGAAAGGGGCTGCATTTCACAAATACACATTTGTAAAATAGGCTGGTTTACATTTTGATAACTCCTTGGGGAAAACTCTTCTTTCTATACAATTTCTCAAGTAAATTGTTTTGATTTTATGAATATGAAGATGAAATCTTCCTTAGTCAACCAGGAATTAAGATGAAAATGAGGACCAGTTATTACCCTCTTTACAATAACTATACAAATGCTAAAGTGCTAAATATTTTTTATTTCTCTATATTGGAAATAAAGAAAACATGGCACTATTGCTGGTACATACACTTAAGTAATTCTAGTTTTCATAATAGTCTCTAGTGTCTCTTATATTTAGAATTTTATTTTATGTAAAGTATCCAAATAATTTCTCTAAAAATGTTCACTTTCTTAGTAGTTGTTTCATGATTATGTTTCTCTATAAGAATACTCTATTATACTTTTGTGCTAAAAGTTCACCTTAGAACAGTGCACTTAAGCTTTGCTGAGTTTGAAGGATGTCTTATATTTCCTTCTAGATCTCATTAGAGCACTTGGTTTCAAGGTATCATGAAGGTACCTTTGGCATTTTCTCAGTGAAGTTATACTAATTAACATCTCCAAATGCTGTTTTTTTTCTAATAGGTGAAGAAAATCAAAACAGTAAATGAATGTAAGTTCCCATGAAGCCCTTTTGCCAGACATGTCATTGGGAAAATACAATAAAATTTTACTATTTGAGTCAAGAAACTTGTGATATATTATCAAGTTTATTTCTACAGTTTGTTATTAGAGATTGTGTCATTGGAATTTTTATTTCTGTGTCTTTATGTAAATCAATCATTTGAAGATGCATTTATTTGAACACCTTATATATATTTCCTATTTTGAGCATATTATCTCTGGGTTTTCCTTTTTTGATCAATCTGGTATAGTCAGGTAATTTGTTCCTGCTACTTTCAGCATTACTCTTTAAATTTGCTTTCCTGAATTTAATACTGTGTACAATTTTGGATAGAAGACAACAGTGGAATTTGTTTCCCTATGATCACAACTGGAATTCTGTGTCTTTGACTCTGATACTTGTTGTTCTTATTTTTATTGGATTTGGAGCTTGTAGTCAGGTCCTGGGCCCTCTAAAAACTAATGTTAGTGCTCTACCACTTTGAGTCACAGCTCCACTTTTGTTTTTGTGTGTGTGTGTGTGGTTAATTGGAGATAAATGTCTCATGGGAATTTTCTGCCTGGGCTGGCTTCAAACTATGATTGTAATATCTCAACCTCCTAAGTAGCCAGCCCAGTAAGCATTCATTTTTTAAGGTACAACTTCCCAAAGTAGTAAATAATTTTTGAACATATGCTGAATTGTACCAGACACAATATATATTACTAATAACTGATAGGATACCTCGATTTAGTATATTTTTTGAATGCCTTGATGATTGAAAGAAAAAAGGGCCAAATAAAGGGGTCCCTGGTCAGGTAACAGCGAAAAGAATATTGTGGTTTGAGACTATCTTGGACAGAGACTCATGAAAGCTTTATTGTCCAAACCAGCCAGGCATTTTGGGTCTTTATTTCACCAGCTGCTGAGGATGGAGAATTAGGAGGATCACAGTTCAAGGCCACTCTGAGCAAAGTCAGCTCCAGACTCTATCTGATAAAACAGACTTGAATGTATCTTATGTGGTAATACTTAGCCAAAATGATAGGCTGAATTCAATCCCCATTAGTGAAAAACTACAAATGTGGGAGATTTTGCTTGTTCATTTGGAGGTAGAATCTAATGAATTTCCCCTGCCCCTGGGGTAAACATGAAACTCAGTTCTTCAAATCCCAATCACTTGAGTTGCTACAGATATGAACCACTGGTACCTGGCTTACAGTTGTTGTTAAATGCCACAAACTGAACAAATAGTTCCATCAGTGATGGTGTGTCTGTTTGAAAGTTGTCAGATTCCATCTCAAAACCAAACAAGAAAAAATACTGCTGGACATGTGGTTCAAGTTGTACAAAATCTGCCAGCATTTGGGAGCCTAGGTGTACAAACTCCAGTACCAAAGAAGAAAAACCCTGGCAAAGGCCCTAGATAATAGGAATGGAATCAAAGTAGTGTTGTGTCATCCTTTACATTTCATTTTCTGCTGATATTTTCTCAATGTCTCCATAAGTGGGAGCTTGTCAAAATAATATATGAAAACTGTAACATATGCATATAGTTCATTTTCTCCATAGTCTTAAGAATGTGTTCACTCACAGAGGAAGTAAAACTGCTAAGGTTTATTTGAAGAGAATTCGTGTGATTATTAGGATGTATTGGGAGTTAGGTGACAGGTGTCTGTGTGTGTGTGCGTGTGTGCGTGTGTGTGTGTGTGTGTGTGTGTGTGTGTGTGTGTGTGTGTTCATGTGTTTTCCCACACCAGTCCCGGTGCCTGAACAAAGAAAACATTTTTGTCATTTCAGATGTTGTATAGTGAGTTAGGTGAAAGTTTGTGTGTATTCATGTGTTTGCACACATATTTACAAGTCCTGGTGTATTAACAAAGGACAGTTTGCTAATTATGAGTGTTTGTGATCAAGGCTATAACTATGCAGCTGGAATCACAGCTCCACTTCTAGGTTTGGGATTGTTTGCTTGGAAATTTGGAGTGTTATGACTCATGAACTTTCCTGAGTAGCTAGGATAGTAGTGTGAGCCAGTGGAGCCAGATAACAATTATACACACACACAAACACACACACATACATATTTATTTAATATATAGATTGCCAACTAGACTTTCAGTTTTGCATATTTTAGTCATACATATATAGACTATAGAATTTTTTTGTTTTGTCATTGTAATGGTCATTTCAAGGACCTATGTTTAGGACTAAACGCTGAATTAGTATGACTGAGTTTAAAATGTAAGCATTTATCTTGATTAAAATTAAACCTCTTGGGTAAATTTCACTTAGAGGAAACCTTATGGCAGCCTTGTTACAGACATAGGACTAGATTTAGTTTATACTAATATACTGATATTTGACCTTAAATATAACTTTAACCTATACTCAATTCAGTTACTTACCAACATTTTTCTGTGCCAGTTCTGGGGCTTGCATTCTGGGCACATAGCTCTCACTTGCTTTTATTTCCTTCTAAATGTTTATGATGGAGCTAAAATGAGAAATTTATTTTCTCTTTTCATGGAGAAAAGTTATTTTCATGGAGTTAGGAATTTGGAGAACCCAATGCCAGTATGATTATGTTCTGGGATAGATCTCTCTCTCTCTCTTTTTTTTCTTCTGGTTCATAGGTAGCCACCTTATTACTGTCTGCGGAAGTTTCTCTTCATCTCCCTTAGGGCACAAATCCTTGACCTGCATGAAAACAGCAACCTATTAGTTCATAGTCAGAGTTGAGTCCTGTCTCTCTCTTTCCACTATTGTAGCTTGCATATTAAACAGACTCTAAGCATTTAAAAAATGACTTAGTGTGGCTGAGGACTTTGCTCAAGGACCCACAATTATAGAATGGCTGTATTCTACCCTCTGCGGTTTTGGCCCCTCAATTGTGGATTCAGCTGACATAACAAACTGTTCTCTTTGTTGAAATTCTTTCTTACGCCAAGGTCCATCTGCCCATATTCTTATGGCCTAAGTTCTCACAGTGAGAAATGAAGGCTGACTGTGCTACTTCCTCTAGTACAAATCTTTTCAGCCATCCTCTTCTGCTTGTATTCTCATATAAAGAGCCTCAACCAGGACTCTTCAAATCTCTGTCCAAGAGCATCAGAAATTCTGTTTCTGTCCTTTCTCATTATGTAATGCTAGAAAGCCAGACAAGCCCAGAACTGTGAGCACTGGCTTTGAATCAGGAAGATGTTGGTACAAATACAGTTGGTCTTACATTGATTTATACTCCTCCTGATCTATACTAAGGAATGGTAGAGCATGATCGTATGGTAGTTATGTTTTAAGTTTATTTTTATTAACTTCTATCTGGAGTACATTTTTGTCCAATCTTTCTTGCTATGAGAGATCATTGGCATTCTCATACTTGAGAAACAAAAGACCACAGAGAATAGGTGCATCAGCCTTAGTTTAAATAGTGACCCTGTGCCTTAAAGAACAGTGAACCACTATACATACTTCTGCCCTTTCTCCCTGTTTCATTCCCTATTTTGTAGGATTCTCAAAATTTGTATATAAGTGATGTGAATGCTATAGCAAATCAGTTATATGCCCTATCAAATTATACCTGTCTTCTCAAGCCTGGATACATGTAACCCAAGAATATTCAGTATCTATGTGACTCCACTGGGCACCAAAATCTCCTTTGGTTTTTATTTTAGTACTGTTTTTGAACTCAGAACCTCATGTTCCTGTTTAGCTTTTACACTGAAGGATAGTGTTGTCACACTTCATCCATAACCCTGCTTTTGTCTCATTTTTCTGTTAAACTAGAGATAAAATTCTCATTGATTTATCTGCCTGGGCTGGCTTTGTATCCCAATTCCCATATCTGAGCCTGCTGAGTGTATGGGATTACAGGACTGGGCTGTTGGCAATTGTCAGGGCTACTTCTTTACTCCTATTGAAACCTATCCCTTGAGCATGTTACCTTTGCACATTTTCTCACAACCATCTCCACCATCAACTCTAGGCAGGTGGAAAAGGAACTGTCTGGAGTACATGATGTGATTCTTGAATTTTGCTTATTACATATATTAACAGCTGTTAATCCATCTATACAGTGGGTAAACTCAGTCACCGAAATATTCATCCAGTCCATACTTCTTGACTATTGTATGCAAGACCTCATTGTAGGCAAATAGAAAAGACAGATTTCTTTCTTACTGAATCCTGCATGGTAGATGGGGAGAAGACATGAGTAGTAACTGATTTGAGGACATAAATTTCACAGTAATAGGAGGTAAGGGTGAGACAGGAGAAATAAAATATTTGCGTTGAGACATCAGGAGGAAGATGGAGCAAGTTTGTGAAAATGGTATACAAGATTCAGGTGTTGGTCCTCAAAAGGCTGAGATGTGTTCATCTTGGTTCAAATCCAGCCAAGGCCATAAAGCCTATGAGACTCTTATTTCCAGGTAAGCACCAAAACGGGTAGAAGTGGAGCTATTCCTCAAGTTGTAGTGTGCTAATCTTGAGCAACAAAGCTCAAGGGCAGCAACCCAAGCTCTGAGTTCAATCTCAGGATCAGCAAAAAGTAAAAGAATTCAGGACAGTTCTCATGAAGGGGACAATAGATAATAAGCTGGAGAGAGAAGTCTTCTGATCAATGGAAGAAAAGGACTCTTGGAAGGGTGAGCAGCCATGTGCAAGTATGATATGAGAAAAGTTGAAGTCTGGCAAGGCAGCAGTCAAGAATTTCAGGGGGCCCTTCTATGCCTCCTAAGAATCGAATCTTAGACTTGAAAGTGAGAAATACAGAGTCATTGGGGAGGCTGGGAGTTGAGAACATTGATAGAAATCCACAAGATCCTGCTGAGGAAGTTCACCAAATACAGGAGACAGAGGGAGGTAGACAAAGGGCAAAAGAAAAAATCATAGACAGAAAAAGAAACAGAAAGGAAAAGGAAAGAGATAGAAGGAGAGAGCATTGTGACCAGAAGCAATTATTTTAGATGTTTTGCTGGTAGAGGTAACAAAACTCACTCTTGAATGCATGGTTGGCCTGTGGAAGAATGAAGGGGTCCAGGTAGATTTGGAGGCTCAGGCACCAGCAGGAGTCAGGACTGAGATGCCCACAAGTGAGTCAGAGTTGTGCACAGAATGTAGGGATATCACGTTGACTTTGGACACATTCCATTTTCACAGCTGTGCACTCTCCCTCCCTTCCTTCCTTCCTTCCTTCCTTCCTTCCTTCCTTCCTTCCTTCCTTCCTTCCTTCCTTCCTTCCTTCCTTCCTTCCTTCCCCAGCCTCAGGGCAGGTGCAGCTTGTAGAAGAGACAGCTCTGAAGGTCAGGGCATCCCTTGAGGTGACACACCTCTTCCAGATGTTGTCATCTCTGCTCCTCAGCCTTTATTTTATTTTTTTGCCATGGTGGAGTACCTTTGCACACCTCTAAGGCATCCAGACTCTCACCTTTCCCAGATACAAATTCTGTAATGCCTCCTTTTCAGATTCCAATGACCTCTGCACAGAGTGAATGAGGTAGTGGTGCAGGATGGACCCTGTTAGCCTAACCTCACTCCATCTCAGGGCCCACTCCACTATCTTAGGCCCTGCTGTAACTCCCTTATCAGGTGTTACAAGAAGGGGTGACCATAAACATTAGCCATGTTATGGTGAGGTCTTCACAAAGGATGGGAGGGAGGACTGGAGGGACAGGTGTGGCTGTGGGGTGTGTAGGAGGCATTCATCAAATTTCGGGGTGTGGGGAATTCAGATGTCCACAGGACAGGAGTCTTGAGGGTGGGGTAGGTATGCGAGTATGGGGCGGATCATGCCTGGGGATCTGGACATGGAGGGAAGCCCTTAGCCCTCGCAGTCCACACACATAGACACTGGTGTTGTCCATAGGATACACTGCGGAGTCTCCCCTGAGCCATTTAGCAGTGTGGATTCTGTGTGCAGGCAGGGAAAGCTCTATGGTCTGTGTGTGCTTGCCCCTGGGCGTGGCCTTTTCTAGGGATTCCTTGGGTTATGGCTGTGCATGCTCAGCCCTGGGCGGGTTCCACGTTGCGCATGTGCAGCCTCTATGCCCAGCATGCCCTGCGCCTGTTTCTTACTGCGCATGCGCTTGGGCGAGCTTTGGCGCGAGCAGCCTGCAAAGGTTGTGGTGCATGTGCTGGCTGTTCATTCTCCTTAACTCTCCTCTAAACGTGCCGGTAAGTCCTCAGGGAAGTTCTGGCTCATTGTAAGTAAAAGTGACTTCGTGGGTGGGGGGAGGACTTCTGTTGGATGTGGTGCGTGATGTGGCCTTATAAGTGGACGACCCTCGAGGTCTCCCTCCTTTCTTGACAGGTGGCACTGTCTTATGGCCTTTGTGGTGGTGGCGTGGCCTGGACAAAGTGAGGAGGTCGTGGGGTGGGCGGTACGAGGGGGGTGGACAGGAGGGGGGAGGACACCTGCTCCACGGGGACAGGCTGGACCTGGTCAGCGGCACTGGGTCCGGGTGGACGGGGAGGGTCCACTGCTCTGTGAATCCACTTCTGCAGTCATGGAAGATGGAGGCCGGAGGCTCCTGCCTGCTACATCAGCTCCTTGGAGGGTTGAGGGCAGAAGGATCTGGTGATGTCGAAATGCTGTGGTGAGGTATCCACAAGGGAAGGGAGGGAGAAGTAGAGGGAGTGTGAGGCTATGGGCCATATAGGAGGAAGTCGTCATTGAATGTTGGGTGCAAATGGGAGCTTTGGGAGGAGCATGCATGGGGATCTGGACTCTCAGGGACTTGTTATGCACTTTTCAGCACAGGAGTGGAGGGAGTGTCCCCCTCTCCCAGTGAATCTTCTTCCCCTGTGAGCAGTGATAAAGGTGGGAACTTATGCTCACAGAGGAAGAATCGGGTTTTAAGTCCTCTGTGGAGTAACAAGGCCGCGGTGGGGCGGGAATACGAAGGAGTAAGGCGAGGAGAAGCCCTTATCCCTCGCAGTCCACACACATAGGCACTGGTGTTGTCCACGGGATAGACTGCGGAGTCTCCCCTGAGCCATTTAGCAGTGTGGATTCTGCTTGCAGGCAGGGAAAGCTCTATGGTCTATGCGTGCTTGCCTCTGTGGGCGTGGCCATTTCTAGGGATTATTTGGGTTATGGCTCTGCATGCTCAGCCCTGGGCAGGTTCCGGACTGCGGCGCATGTGCAACTCTGTCCAGCATGCCTTCTTGACTGTGCATGCGTTTGTGAGCTTTGGCGCGAACAGTCTCGCACTGTTGTGGTGCGCGTGTTCATCGGCATTTTGAACTTTCATCTAATTGTTCCGGTAAGGCCTCAGAGCAGACCTTGTTGCACTCTAAATAAATGGGACGGCATGTGTGGGGGGAGCAGGGGGAGTGTGTCGTCCGAGGCCTTCTGGGTGAAGGACCCTAAATGTCTCTAGCCTTTTCGTGGAAGGTGGCACTGTCGCTTGGTCTTTGTGTTGGTGGCGCGGCTCTATGGCCTATCGGTAATTGTGTCTGTGGGCGTGGCCACTGTGCATGCCCAGTGCTGCGCATGTGTCACATTGCGCATGTGCAGCCTCTGTGCCCAGCATGCCCTGCGCCTGTTCCTTACTGCGCATGCGCTGTGCAATCTTTGGCGGGAGGAGGCCTTCTTAGATTCGTGCGTGTGCTCGTTCTGCGTTCTCCTTAACTTTCCTCTAAACGTTCTGGTAAGGCCTCAGAGCAGTCCTGGCTGCATTCTAAGTAAATGTGACTCGCTCTGTGTGTGGGTGGGGGCAGAGGGCATCGTCCGTGCGCGGCGAGTGATCCGGTTCCTTATAAGTGGAGGACCCTCGAGGTCTCCGAGATTTTCTTGATAGGCAGCCATGTTGACTGGGCCTTTGTGGTGGTGGCAAGGCCTAGACAAAGTGAGGAGGTCGTGGGGAGGATAGTGCGAGGGGGGAGGAGGGAGAAGGACATCTGATCCACGGGGACGTGCTGGACCTAGTCAGCGATACTGGGGACCGGGTGGACGGGGAGGGTCCACTGCTCTGTGATTCCACCTCTGCAGTCATGGAAGATGGAGGGTGGAGGCTCCAGCCTGCTACAGCAGCTCCTTGGCGGGCTGAGGGCGGAAGGATCTGGTGTTATCGCCATGCTGTGGTGAGGTGTCCACAAGAGACTGGAGGGAGGAGTAGAGGAGGGTATGAGGCTTTCAGGTGTGTAGGAGGCTCTGGTTAAATGTTGGACTGCGCAGATCTCTAATGTTCACAGGACAGGAGTCTTGAGGGTGGGGTAGGGACGGGAGCATGGGGCAGATCATGCGTGGAGATCTGGGCAGGGAGGGAAGCCCTTAGCCCTCGCAGTCCACACACATAGGCACTGGGGTTGTCCGCAGTGTAGAGTGCGGAGTCTCCCCTGAGCCATTTAGCAGTGTGGATTCTGCGTGCAGGCAGGGAAAGCTCCATGGTCTGTGCGTGCTGGCCTCTGGGCGTGGCCTTTTCTAGGGATTATTTTGGGTTGTGTGGGCGGGTTCCACATTGCGCATGTGCATTCTTTGTGCCCAGCATGCTTTGCGCTTGTTTCTTACTGCGCATGCCTTTGGGCGAGCTTTGGCGCGAGCAGCCTGCAGAGGTTGTAGCGGGAACGGAGCTCTTCATTCTCCTTAACTTTCCTCTAAACGTTCCGGTAAGGCCTCAGAGCAGTCCTGGCTGCATTCTAAGTAAATGTGACTCGGTGTGTGTGGGGAGGGGGCAGAGGGCATCATCCGTGTGCGGCGAGAGATCCGGTTCCTTATAAATGGAGGTCCCTCGAGGTCTCCGGGATTTTCTTGATAGGCAGCCATGTTGACTGGGCCTTTGTGGTGGTGGCGTGGCCTGGACAAAGTGAGGTCGCTGTGTGGGTGGGCAGTGCGAGGGGGTGGACAGGAGGGGGGACGACACCTGCTCCACGGGGACGTGCTAGATAGACCTGGTCAGCGGCACTGGGGACCGGGTGGACGGGGAGGGTCCACTGCTCTGTGAATCCAGTTCTGCACTCATGGAAGATGGAGGCCGGAGGCTCCCGCCTGCTACAGCAGCTCCTTGGCGGGCTGAGGGCGGAAGGATCTGGTGTTGTCTATGCTGTGGTCAGGTGTCCACAAGGGTCGGGAGGGAGGAGTGGAGGGGGAGGGAGGAGTGGAAGGGGAGGAATGAGGCTTTCCTGTATGTAGGAGGCGCTCATTGAATTCATGTCCACAGGACATGGGTTTCTTAGCAGAAAGAACAGCACAGGAGGAATTTCAATACCAAACTTTAGATTCTATTACAGAGCTATAGTAACTAAAAAAAAGCTTGGTAATTGGCACAAGAACAGGCCTGAAGACCAATGGAATAGAACAGGAAGTTATAGAAGAGAAACCACAGCTAGTGAATGCAGTGAGTGGGCTTTCCAGTGCTCTGTCTATGGTGGAAGGAGAAGATGAAGGTAATTACCTAAAGAATGTTTACTGGGGGAAAGGGGTGTGAATTCTGAATAGTGAGATTCGAGGAAAAAAATAAGTTACAAACTGTTCGGACATGTTGCTGAAAATTGACTGGGAAGTGGTGATTGCTAATTATTTATTCCACTTGTGGTATATCAAACGCATTATGCCTTTTTCCCTATGATGTTTTTAATGTGTTTAAAAACACAGTTCTTCCAGGTGCACTATTATTTCCAATGCTAGGAAACCAGTGAACATTGCCTAACTTTTCAATGTACACTATATAAAGAGCTAAACTCAGTTTCATTAGAATGATATTTTGAAGCCTTCATAATAAATACATTAAAATGTATTCCAAATCTTTAGAAGGCGGAGCCAACATAGCTTGTACTTCAGAAAAGCCTGGTTGCATTTTGTGAAACCAATTTCACAAATGTCTTTTTTGAAACTTAGATATTGTTTCTAAACAAGAAGCAGCAGACTGATGGACTATTTCATTCCAAAATTTGTGTTCTTCCTACCATGTATATTTAACAGAGACAATTAAATGATTTTCCTTAAGATGTTTATAAGCCAGGGATGTGTAATGTAAAATAGTCTTGTATGATAAGGATTAGGCTTGGCTCAATGGAAGATTATAAAGATGTCTGAATTTTTTGTTCAGCCTTTGTTCCCTATTGCATCCTTGTCTCCACTATTTTGTATAACAATATTTATTCAACATGTGTTGATTTGAGTGTTTTTTCTTTGTTCAGCACAGCAGATTGAACTCGGGGCTTTGTGTTAGTTACTTGTGTACTCTGCCATTTGAATCATCCTTCATTTTGGACATTCTTAATTTTGTGATATTTTCTTAGAATCTAGCTCTTTGCTCAGCACAGCCTGTTCTGGGATCCTATTTTTTACCTGTGTAGCTAGGACTTAAGCACACACCACATAGAAGGTGTATTTATTTGAATACCTTATTGTATATTATTCCTTTTTCCAGCATATTATCTCTTGGTTCCCTCCCCTTTTACAGTTGAGATCATGCAATCAGTGCACTTATGAAAGTAGCACTCTGTTCCTGTTAGTTTCAGCATTATTCTTTGTCATTTGTTTTCCTGAAGTTATGAATGTGTACAATTCTCTGACCATGGAATTCTCTGTATTGACTGGGATGTTTACTGTTCCTTTTGAAGGCACTATACCCAAACTAAAGATTTTTTTGAATGTATGCTGAATCACAGCAGATGCAATATAGCTGACAAATAACTAATAGGAAATAGAATTAATGTGTTTTTGTAATGGTTAAATAGTTAAAAGTTATGAACTAAATAAAAGGATTCTTTGGTCAGGTACCAGAGAAAGGAAGATTGTGTTTTGAGACCACCTTGGATGGAACCTTAGGAAAGCTTTATTGTCCAAACCAGTCATGCATTTTGGGTCTTTTTTGTTTCCCAAACTTCTGAAAGGGAGAATTAGGAGCATCACATTTCAGGACCACTCTGAGCAAATTCAGCACCAGACACTATCAGAAAATACAAGGACTAGGTCTTTGATCCATTTATGATTAATCCTGTTGCAGGGTGACATAGAGGGGTACAATTTTAGCTTTCTGCAGATGCTTAACCAGTTATGCCAGCATCACTTGTTGAAGAGGCTGTCTTTCTTCCATTCTATTTTTTTTGGCTCCCTTATCATAGATTAGGTGGCCATAGGACTGTGGATTCATTTCTGAGTGTTTGTTCTATTCCACTGGTCTTCAGGCCTGTTCTTGTGCCAGTTACCAAGCTTCTTAGTTACTATAGCTCTGTAATAGAATCTAAAGTTTGGTATTGTGCTGTTCTTTCTGCTAAGAATTGTTTTTGATATACGGTGTCTTTTATTATTCCATGTGAAATTTTGGATTGCTTCTTCTATTTCTTAAAGAATGACATTGGGATATTGATGGGTATTGCATTGAATTTATAGCTAGCCCTTGGCAAGATTCCACTTTCACGATGTTATTTCTTCTACTCCAGGAGCATGGGAGGTTTTTCCATTTCCTCAGTTCTGCATTAATTTCCTTTTATTTCAGGATTTTAAAGTTTTCATCATAAAGGTCCTTTACATTCTTAGTTAATTCTTAAGTACCTTATTGCAAAAGGAGTTGCTTTCCGGATTGTTGCCTACTCCTCTTGTTGTTGGCATGCAAGAAGGTGGTTGGTTTTTTGAGGGTTAATTTTATATCCTGCTACCTTGCCAAAGTTTCTAATCAGCTTAAGCAACTTGAGAGTGGAATCCATAGGGGTCTTTAAATACATAAGAATCATGTCATCTACAAAGAGGGAAAGTTTCAATTCCTCTTTCCCTATTTGGATCCCTTTTATGCTTGATTCTTGCCTTCTTGCTCTGGCTAGGAATTCTATGATAAAGAGGAGTGGAGTTGAGTGGGCATCCTTGTCTCGTTCCTGATTTTAGAGGGAATGGCTTTAGCATTTTGACATTAAGTATAATGCTATCTGTGGTTTTGTCATACACAGCCTTTATTATGCTGAAAAATGTTCGTGGATTCCTAGTTTCTCCAGCGCTTTTAGCATAAAGGGGTATTGGATTCTGTCAAATGACTTTTCTGCATCTATTGAGACAATCATATAATTCTTGTCCTTGCTCCTGTTGATGTGTTGAATTATATTAATTGACTTGCGAAGTTTCAACCACCTTTGCATCCCTGTGATGAATCCTGTTTGATCATAGTGTATAATTTTTTTGATGACTTGCTGAAGACGGTTGACCAGTATTTTGTTGAGAAGTTTTGCATCAATATTCATCAAAGAGATGGGTCTATAGTTCTTTTTCTTTGATGAATCTCTGTCTGGTTATAGTGGCTTCGTAGAATGAATTTGGTGAAGATCCTTCGCTTTCAATTTCGTTGAAGAGCTTGAGGAGCATGCGTGTGAGCTCTGCTTTGAAGACCATATGTAATTCAGCTGTGAATTCATCTGGCTAGGCTTTTCTTGGGTGGGAGGTCTCTTATTGCCATTTCTATTTCAGTGCTTGAAATAGGTCTGTTTAGTTGGAATAGGTCTTCTTGGTTCACTCTGGCTATGTTAATATTGGGTAGAAATTCATCCATCTCTTCTAGATTCTCAAATTTGCTGGCATAAAAGTTTGAAAAGTATTCCCATATGATGCTCTGGATCTTGGTAATTTCTTTCCTGATATTTACATTCTCATCCGTGATTTTGTTTTTTTTTTCTTTTGTGTGTGTGTGTGTGTGTGTGTGTGTGTGTGTCCCTTCTTTTTTTGTAATATTTGCTAAGGGTCTTATCAATTTCGTTCATTTTTTTCAAAGAACCAACTCCTTGTTTTGTTGATACTTTCTATGGTTTGTTAGGACTGCAATTCATTTAATTCTCCTTTGATTTTAATAATTTGCTTCCTTCAACTGGGATTGTAGTTGGTTTGTAGCTGTTTTTCCAGAGTTTAAGGTGCACTATTAAATTTTCGGTTTGTGATTTTTCTCAATTTGTTATGTAGGCACTCAGAGCTATATATTTTCCTGTGAGTACTGCCTTTTCTGTGTCCCAAAGGAGCTGATTACTTCCATTCATTTTTTGCACATAATTTCATTTCATTCCTCTGTATCAATGAGTATATAGGATATTTTGCATCCATTCATTGGTTAATAGGCACCTAGAATATTTCCATAATTTGAATATTGTGAATAGTACAGCAGTAACCATGGTGTTATCACCATGGTATTCTGCTTTGTACTCCTGGTCTTTATTAAGGAGTGATAGAGCAGGATCAAGTATAGTTACATTTTCAGTACTTTTGCAGAACTTCTGAGTAAATTTTTCCAGCCTTTTTTTGTTGGAAGAGATAATTTCTTTTTTTTCTTTTTGTTATTGTGATTAATAGAATGGTTACATTATATTCACCAGATAGAAGGTGCATAAATTCACAAACATTGATACCCTTTCTTATGACATGATCACCATTTCCCTCCTACCCTCCCCCCACTTATCTTGATTTCCCACCTTCCCTGTCCAATTTCATAAAACCAATTAAGCACATATAAAATATATCAGAAAACAAGGTGAAATATTGTAACAATATGAGATAACCAAAGGATGGCAAAAGAGATGAGAGATAACATAGTACATTAAGGACAACAGACACTCATTATATGGCTTTTGTTTCCTTCTCTGGGAGGTCCTTATATTTAGTGTCATACTATTTGGCCTAATGTCTCTAGATTTTGTTCTATTGTAAATCTCTGCTAGGAGAACCGAAGGTTTCTACTGATTATGACAAATGAGGGAAATCATTGAGCCTATGTTCCTTTGAGTCTGGCTTACTTCATTAATATGATTTTTTAAGTCTTTCCATTTCCTTACAAATGGGGAGATGTTGTTTATTCTGACAGCAGCATAGAATTCCATTGTGTATAAATACCACATCTTGTTGATCCACTCATCAAATGAGGGACATCTCGGTTGGTTCCATATCTTTGCTATGGTACATAATGCTGCAATGAACATCATTGTGCTAGTGGATTTAGTATGCCCTTGTTTCTGGACGGTTGAGTAAATGCCAAGTAGTAGAATTGCTAGGTCATAGGGGAGCAATATGTTTAGTCTTTTGAGGAACTGCCATACTGCTTTCCAAAGTGGTTGAACGAGTTTGCACTCCCACAACAGTGTAGTAGGGATCCCTCCTGGCCATATCCCCTCCAGCATCTGTTACTAGTTTTCTTGATCCTGGCCATTCTAACTGGAGTGAGGTGGAATCTTAGAGTTTTTTTGATTTGCATTTCTTTTATGACCAGAGATGTCGAACATTTTCTTCATGTGTCTATAGGCCATTTTTATTTCTTCTTCAGAGAAGACTCTCTTTAAGTCTTTGGTCCATCTTTTAATGGGATGGTTGTTACTTTGGAGATTAGTTTTGGAGTGATTCAATTTTTTGAGCTGTTGATATATTTTAGCTCTGAGGCCTTTGTCCACTATATGGTGAGTGAAAATCTTCTCCCATTCTGTAGGCTTCCTAATTACTTTACTAGCTATGTCCTTTGCCATACAGAAGCTCTGCACTTTAATGCAGTCCCACTTATCCAGACTTTCTCTGATTTTTTTGTGTTTCTTGGTCCTCATTGAGAAAGTTTCGACCTGTGCCAAGGAGGCCTAGTGTATCTCCTATTCCTTCTTGTAAAGTTTTCACTGTGTCAGCTTTTACCTTGAGGTCTTTGATCCATTTGGAATTAATCCTGGTACAGAGTGACAAAGAAGGATCCAACTTTAGTTTTCTGCAGGTGCTTAACCAGTTCTGCCAGCACCAGTTGTTGAAGAGTCTGCCTTTCTTCCATTCTATTTTTTTTTGTTCCCTTATCAAAGATTACGCGGCCATAGGTCTGTGAGTAAATATCTGGGTCTTCAGTTCTATTCCATTGGTCTTCAGGCCTGTTCTTGTGCCAGTATCATGCTGTTTTGATTATTATAGCTCTGTAAAAGAGTCTAAAGTTTGGTATTTAAATTCTTCCTGTGCTGTTCTTTCTGCTAAGAAGTGTTTTTGCTATATGGGGTCTTTTATTATTCCATATGAAATTTTGGATTGCCTCTTCTATTTCTTTAAAGAATGACATTGGGGTATTGATGGGTATTGCGTTGAATTTGTAGATAGCCCTTGGCAAGGTTGTCATTTTCATGATGTTGATTCTTCCAATCTAGGAACATGGGAGGTTTTTCCATTTCCTCAGTTCTCCTTTTTCAGGGTTTTAAAGTTTTCATCAAAAAGGTCTTTTACATTCTTAGTTAAGATAATTCCTAGGTGCTTCATTTTCTTTGAGGCTATTGCAAAAGGAGTTGCTTTCTTGATTGTTACCTCGTTTCTCGCACTGTTGGCATAGAAGGCAGTTGATTCTTGAGGGTTCATTTCATACCCTGCTACCTTTCCAAAGTTTTGAATCAGCTCAAGGAGCTTGGGAGTGGAGTCTATAGGGTTCTTTAAATACAGAATCATGTCATCTACAAAGAGGGAAAGTTTCACTTCCTCTTTCCCTATTTTGATCCCCTTTATGCTTATTTCTTGCCTTATTGCTCTGGCTGGGAATAGCTTTAGCTTTTTGCCATTAAGTATGATACTAGCTGTGGGTTTGTGGTACACAGCCTTTATTATACTGAGGAATGTTCCATGGATTCCTAGTTTCTCCAGAGCTTTTAACATAAAGGGGTGTTGGATCTTGTCAAATGCCTTTTCTGCATCTGTTGAGACAATCATGTGATTTTTGTCCTTACTCCTGTTGATGTGTTGAATTATATTAATTGGCTTGCATATGTTGAACCAGCTTTGCCTCCCTGTGATGAATCCTGTTTGATCATAGTGTATAATTTTTTTTGATGAGTTGTTGTAGATGGTTGACCAGTATTTTGTTGAGAAGTTTTGCATCAATATTCATCAAAGAAATGGGTCTATAGTTCAGAAGAGATAATTTCTATTCTGATAATGGAGAGTCAAAAGACCACAGAGAAGTAGAGACTCTCCCTCTCCATTTTGTTGTATTAAAATTTCAGGATACTAAATATTTGTCTATATTTGCTGTGAAAACTATACTCACCTCCTTTCTACTTCCCTGTGAATGTCTATCTTGTTTCTCAAGCCTTGACAGTATCCCATTTCGAATCATGAATATTGTTTCTCAGGCCTTGACGTTATCTTATTTCGAATCATGAATACCCAGTTTCTATATGACTGCTGGGCAACAAAAATCTTCTTTGATTTTTTTGTAGTACTGGGACTTGAACTCAGTTCCTCAGGTGCTTGTTTGGTGTTTACAATCAAGGCTAGTGTACTATCACTTGATCCACACCTTCACTTCTGACATTTTTTTCTGGTTATACAGTGATAAAAATTCCCATTGACTTGTTTTCGTATGGACAGGATTTGAATCATCATTCTCAGAACTGAGGCTCCTGAATGACCATGATTACAGGAATGAGCCATCAGTACTTGTCAGGGCTACTTTTTTAGTAGTGCTAAAATATATTTCTAGAGCATGCTTCCCCCTCATCAACTCACCACCATCTCTACTCCCCAACTGTAGGAATTTGGGCAAGTAGAAATGTCTGGCATAAGTGATGTGAATTTTGAGTTTTGATTGATACACATTTTCAGACCAATTAATCCATCGGCCAGTTGCAAAAACTTGTTCACTCAAATATGCCTTCAACTAATATTTCTTGATCATTGTATGTGTGACCTCAGTCTTGGTGAATGGACAAGGCAGATCACTTTCTTGCTGAAGTTTGTGTCCTAGTCATAGGAGGAGAGATGAACCACAGTAAGTGATATGAGGAAGAAAATCACACTATGTTAGAAGGTAAATGGTGACACAGGAGAAAAAAAGCATTGTCAAGAGAAGAGGAGAGTGGAGCATGGTTGTAAGAATGTTTTTCAGGACCCAGGTACTAGTACTCAGATGTCAGAATCTGATAGTCACAGTTTGAAACCAACCAGGTCAAAAGACTTTATGAGACTCTTACCTCCAATTAAGCACCAAAAATGTGGAATAGGTTCAAGTGATAGAGTGCTGACTTTTAGCAAGACTGCTCAGGGGCAGGGCCCAGACCCTGAGTTCAAGACTGGCAAAATAAAATAGGTGCTCAGGTCTGACAAAATACAAATGGTACTCAAGGCAAGCCTCATTATGGTGTTAGCAAAGGAGATGGTAAGAGAAGTCTGCAGATCTGTGGTGGGTAAAGCACTCACGTCATAGTGAACAGATACGTGACACATGAGTTCAGGGTGTCAAAGGAGTTCAGCAATAGAAGGATCCTGAATTTCATGGGGGGATTTAAGGCCTAATATTCAAACTGGCCTTGGAAGTGGAAAGACAAAGTCATTGAGGAGTCTGAGAGCTGAGTGCCCTGATAAACTTCTACTAGATACTCTTGTAAACATTCTTTGAGTATCCCAGATGGAAATGTGGGAAGTGAGATATATTGATGAAGATTTGACTGATCTTAAGGGAACAAAGGAGGAGGAAGTAGAGAAAAGAGACATTGTCAAAGGGAGACACAGAGACAGAGAAAGAGACAAAAAGAGAGACGTGACAAAGAAAGGAAGGAAGGAATTAAGAAAGAAAGGCAGAGACACAGAGAGATAAAAGAAGGGTGGATAGCTTCCTGGAAGTGGTGGCCCTGGGAAGATTTCAGCATGTTCTCTCAGCAGGTAGATGCAAAAAACTCACTCTTGAAGTCATGGGTTTGTCTGCGAGAGAATGAAGGAGCTCTGGAAGATTCTGAGACTCGGGATATAACAGGACACAGGATATAGATGCCACAACAAAAGTCAGAGAGGGCTGTAAAACATTGGACACATCACATTTGCACAGTTGTGTGCTCGCTATTCAATGCTTCCATAAAAACCTCAGGGCAGATGTAGCTTGGAGAAGAGGCAGCTCTAAAGTCAGGGCATCCTTTGAGATGCCACGTCTCTGCCAGATATTGCCCGCTCTATCACTCAGTCTTTATTATTTTGGCCATGTTGACTATCTGCCCCACAATTACTAAAGCATTCAGATCCTCACCTTGCATCACATCCTCTCTGAAATGCTACTTCTCCAGATTCAAATGACATCTGCTACACAGTGAAGCAGTTAGGGATATAGAATGGATTTGTTGTGTTAGAATTATACTGAGAGAAACAGTATTTCAGTATGTTTAGCAATTGCTTAATCTCTGCCTCTGTTTTCTAAGGAGATGTCTAACTTTGTCTTATCTGTCTCAGAGGTACAAGCATTACTTCAACTTTTAATTAAAATAGGCAAAAACAATGAGCATAAGCAGCTAGAAGTAAAGGTTACACATCACAAAGAAAGATTCCAAAAGCAAACAATTCCATGTGCAATGCCAGAGAACAAAATGAGGATGTATCTGCATCTATAATGCTCTAATCTACGGAGGTAGGTCCCAGATTTTAATATACTGTAATGGGTAAAAGAAATTTAATTGATAATATGAGTGAATGTTTTTATTCCTGAGGAGTAGGAATAGCTCTAGTCTCCATAACTGGAAAGCTAGAAGGAATGGAACTAAAGGATTGGGGTAACCTTGAAAAAAATAGCACATCAAAAAATCTTTTTGTCACAGTGCTTGTTTTCAGATACATACCTGCACCAGGGCACGCTGGATCAGTTTTCTGAATGTACTGCAAATGGACAAAATGCTTAGAATCCGTAAAAATGCTATGCAGGTTCATTTTCAATCATAGTATATCTAGAAGTGTTGATTCTGTATGAAGGCCAAGAAAGAGTTCAATACCTATAGGTGCTTGCCTCAGTAGGCAAGGCCATTTCATGGATTATTAATCTGAGTGTGTTATACATTACACATGTGCAGGCTATTTGCCCAGTCACCTCGTGTGTTTTTTAAGGCACATGCACTTGAGTGAGTCTTGTCACTTGCAGCCTTACATGGGTTGTAGTTTGTGTGCTCGTTCTGCCTTCTCCTTAACTTTCCCCTAAACATTCTAGTAAGGCTTCAAAGCAGTCCTGGCTGCACTTTAAGTAAGTGACTCAGTAAACATGTGTGTTTGGGGCAGGGGACAGAGGTCTTCTGTAGGGTGTGGTGCATGATCCAGGCCTTATAAATGGAGGACCCTCGAGGTGGCCGTCCTGACCTCCACAGGTGGCACTGTTGCCTGGCCATTGTGGTGGTGGTGCGGCCTGCACAAATTGAGGAGGTCGTGGGGTGGGCAGTGCGAGGGGGCAGACTGGAGGAAGGGGAGGACACCTGATCCATGGGGACGTGCTGGACCAGGTCAGTGGCACTGTGGACTGGGTGGACGGGGAGGGTCCACTGCTCTGTGAATCCACTTCTGCAGTCATGGAAGATGGAGGCCGGAGGCTCCCACCTGCTACAGCAGCTCCTTGGCGGGCTGAGAATGGAAGGATCTGGTGTTGTAGCCATGCTGTGATGTGCCCACAAGAGAGGGGAGAGAGGAGTGGAGGGAGGCATGAGGTTTTGAGATGTGTAGGAGGTTCTCATTCAATTTCAGGGTGTGCGTAACTCAGATGTACACAGGATAGGCATCTTGAACGTGGGGTGGGGACAGGAGTGTGGGGAAGAAAATGAGAAAATGCGTGGGTATCTGGATGTGGAGGGAAGTGTTCAACACTTGTCAGCGCCTGGGCAGATAAAGATGGGAGTTCGAGTGTACAGCAGAAGGACCGTGTTCTGAGTCCTCTGTGGAGTAACAAGGCCGTGGTGGGGCGGGGACACCAAGGAGTAAGGGGAGTAGAAGCCCTTAGCCCTCACAGTCCACACACATAGGCACTGCTGGTGTCCACAGGATAGACTGCAGAGTCTCCCTGAGCATGGCCCTGAGTGAGGGTCAAGCAAGCAGGGAGGAAGAGTCCTGTCAATCTTTATTTTGAGAGATCTGTTCAGTTGGAAGTCAAAGTAGGCAATGAGAAGGTTGTTTCCCACTGCTTGGTGAATTAACATCTTCCTTAGTTGGTAAGGAGTGAAAAGACGTCAGTGGTTCAAGACTGTTGTAGATACATGTTGGGTGGGTAGTGGAATGATTACGTTTTGGGGCCACTGTATTCTGGTAATTGGTGTGGAATGGAAAGAAGGAGGAAGATTAGAGATGAACTTTTTAAGATGATGCAGCCTTCGTTGATCCTCGGGGCAGAGTGACTATATTGGATACACCCAAATGCTAGAATCTTCCATGGACATTGTGGGTGGCAGGGTACTCAATGGGGAAATTGCCTGGTTATCTTGACACTTAAGAATCTGTTTAGCTAATAGACACAGCAGGAGTTGATGGGGGAATGGGGGTTACAGTAGAACTGCTCTTATAATAAACTTCTCTCCAGTGACTTGAGCAGTAATAAATGCAGGACAGTGATGGTGTACAGATGCAACATTACCAAATTCCAATGCTAAGAGCCAAAGGTTCCTGTTTCTGAGTCCACTGTGTTGTCACGTGGCTCATTTTGGTGGAGACTGAATGAGTAATATGAAAGACATTTAGCCTTCACTGTGTCGGGGAGAGGATGTTTCTAATGGTCAAGTATAGGTGATGGAATCTTCCATGTATATAGAAATGGAGACAGAGTACAGATGAGGAATTTGCCTGGCATTGTTGACTGTGTGGCTTCTATTCAGCAGGCAGTCAGAGGAGGAGTCTGGCAGAGGGAGCCATCACTATCCGTTGGATTATCTCTCTCATATAGGGTTAGTAATGCTAAAAGAATGATGCCATCCTGGTGACAGTGGCTCATACCTGTCATCCTCATTATACAAGTGGCCGAGATCTAATGATTGCAGCTCGAAACTAGCCTGGTGTAGGATGTCCATGGAAGTTTTCTGTCCAAAAATTTGGATGTGGAGTTATGGCTAAATGATTAGATTCCTAGCCTTGATTGAAAGGGTCAAGGGACTGCAGCTTGTCATTAAATTCACTCCTGAGTCCAAGCACAAAAAGTGTGACAACTTTGGGTAGTAAAGTGAATGAGAGTGTTAAGGAATGCCTTTTGAGGGCACATTAGGGTAAGTTGATGGTGTTGGTGACAAGAGGTAGTATGAACTTTTAGTGTTTGCTGTAGAGAGTTACTGAACTGCTACTGTATGGGCTGGTGGAAATATGGTAAGCCAAGGACATGAAACTCCTGGAATGATGAGGACAGCTGGTGAGAATGAATCCTGGAATGCAACAATTGTCCTACAATAGTCAGGATTTGTGGGGCATAGGATGGGAGAGGTTCACAATGTTAATCAACTCCACTAGGCCTTGAGCAGTTAAAAAAAAGAAGTAAACCTAAACCATACTGCTGGTACTGCTGGTTGTACTCATAATCTGGGAAGAATACTGAGAGTAAAGGATAACAACTTGAAGGAAACTTGTGTAAGAAATTTGGCTCAGACTCTTATCTCAAAACATTCTGTAAAACCTGTCCTATTGATGTGACTGAGGTGGTAGAATACCAAACTAGCAAACTGAAAACTGAATGTTGAAAGTACAGGCCAGAAAAATAACAGATGTCCTGCTAAACTGAACAGCCTAGCACTACACAAGGAAGAATAGAGGACTCTGGTCCATCCAACAAGCCGTGTTTATGGCAAAAGGGCCTAATAAGGGTAATGTAATTAAAGTAATTCTGTTTCGACCTTGAATTTTCTTTCTAGTTGCTATTTTTTTTTGATGCTTTCCTGAAAACACACCAATCTTGGTTGATAAAATCAGAAGTCATTATCTGTTAAGGCTACAAAGAAATTAGTACAAACAATTGATTTCCTGGTCAAACTGGATTTTCAACAACTTTAGGCAATATAAATTTGAACAAGGCAAAAGCTGTTTGCCATACGAATTAAGGGTATTTTGTGTCTAATTCAAGTATATTTACCTTATCATATATGAATGTAGTATGACTAGAAACTGTACATGTTTGCAATTGCTACATGATAAATTATTAATATACCTCCATATTTTATAAACTTTACAGATCAAAGGAATAGTTAAATATTGTTTCTTATGAAGTGCGTTTTCCTAATATCAGTGTCATATTTCAGAGAGAAATATGGGTAAGGAAAGGAAATCGAATTGCAATACATTGAAACACTGTGGAGCACCTTACCAACAAACGAGACGTGAGGTGGTAAGTATTTTAGAATTCCAGGACTTGATTCACAGAAATGGATTTTTTTCTCTCCCCTTTTTTTTATTGTCATTTATGGGACATGAACTGCAGACCTGGGGACTTCAGCTCAAGGATAGTGCTCTACCACTTAAGCCATAGCACCACTTTCGGTTTTTTAGAGACAAACGTCTCACAGACTTTCCTGCCTGGGCTGGCTTTGAACCTTGATCCTCAGATTTCAGCCTCCCAAGTAGCTAGGATTGTAGGTGAGAGCCACTGGCGCCCAATAGGAATTGATCTTTAAATGTAAACTAGGACAGATGCAGGTATAAAAGTACTGAAGTGAAATGCTAGTGAATAACAATTGAGTCTCTTGGAGAAAGTTAACATTATGAAACGAACACATGAGTGTATGTATATGTGTATATGTGTATATATATATATATATAACCACAAATAAATGTTCAAAATATTTTCAAATTATGATTAACTCTATGTGATGTTTTTTGTAAATTTTATTTTATTGTTGGGATAATGTATAGAGAGTTTACAGTTACATTCATCAAATAGTGGGTACATTACTTCTCGAACCTGAATACCCCTTTTTATGATTTGTCCCCCTTTCTCTCCCCCTCCCCATCCCAGTCATCTTGTTTTTCCCCATCCCTTATCTATTTCAAATAAACAAATAAGTGTGTATAAAGTAACCACATGAGATTAACCATAAGTGGAAAAAATAGAGAAAAGAAATTACTTCACATAGTACATTAAAAACAACAATCACTAAGGTAAACCTTATTTCCATAACTTACAGTTAGTTCAATTTGTTAATCTAATTCTTTATGACCATATGTAAACAGCTTTTGAGCTATTATGATCCTCTGCCAGGAGATTCCTAGATGTGTACTAATTATTACAAATGAGGGAAACCATTGAGCCTGTATGCTCTTTGGGTCTGGCTTACTTCACTTAATATGATTTTTTCCAAGTCTTTCCATTTTCTTATGAATGGGGGGGTGTCATTCTTTCTGACAACAGCATAGAATTCCATTGTATATAAATACCACATCTTGTTGATCCATTCATCTACTGAGGGGCATCTGGGTTGGTTCCATATCTTAGCTATAGTAAATAATGCTGCTATGAACATCGTTGTGATAGTGGCTTTAGTATATCCTTGTTTCTGGACATTTGGGTAAATGCCAAGGAGTGGAATTCTTGGGTCATAGGGGAGCTCTATGTTTAGTCTCTTGAGGAATTGCCATACTGCTTTCCATAGTGGATGAACGAGTTTACACTCTCAACAATAGTACAGTAGAGATCCCTCCTGGCCACATCCTGCCAGCATCTGTTGTTATTAGATTTCTTGATAATGGCTATTCTAACTAGAGTGAGGTAGAATCTCAGAGTTGTTTTGATTTGCATTTCTTTTCTTTTTTTGTGGGTCATGGGGCTTGATCTCAGCCTGGGCAATGTCCCTGAGCCCTTCAGCTCAAGGCTATCAATACCCTACCCCTCAGCCTGGATGTTGTCCCTGAGCTCTTCAGCTCAAGGCTACCACCCTACCCTTGAGCCAAGCCCCATTTCCCGTTTTCTAGAGATTAACTGGAGATAAGTGTCTCAGGTCCTTTTGGGCCTGGTCTGGCTTTGAACTTTGATCCTCAGATCTCAGCCTACTGAGTAGCTAGGATTACAGACATGAAACACTGCACCTGGCTTGATTTTCATTTCTTGTATGGCCAGATATGTAGAGTATTTCTTCATATGTCTATAGGTCATTTTTATTTCCTCTTCAGAGAACTCTTTAAGTTTTTAGCCACCTTTTAATGGCATGGTTGTTTCTTGGAGGATTTGTTTTTGCGAGATTCAATTTTTTTAACTGTAGGTATATTTTAGATATGAGACCTTTGTTTGTTGTATGGTTATTGAAGAACTTCTCCCACTCTGTGGGCTTTCTGTTTTTGATAGCTTTGTCCTTTGCCATACAGAAGCTCCACAGTTCAGTGCAGTCTCATTTGTCCAAATTTTCTTTAATTTGTTGTGTTTCTGGACCTTTATTAAGAAGGTTTCGACCTGTGCCAATGTGTCCTAGTGTATCTGCTATTTATTCCTGTAAAGTTTTGAGGATATCTTCTTTTGTTTCAAGGTCTTTGATCCATTTGTATTTAATTCTGGTGCAGGGTGACATAGAAGGATCTATGTTTAGTTTTCTATAAGTTCTTAACCAGTTCTTCCAGCACCATTTGTTAAAGAGGCTGTCTATCTTCCATATTACTTTTTTGGGTCCCTTTTCGAAGATTAGGTAGCCATAGGTCTGTGGGTTGATTTCTGTGTCTTCAGCTCTATTCAATTTGTCTTCAGGCCTGTTCTTACGCCCGTACCAAGCTGTTTTGATTACTATAGCTCTGTAATAGAGTTTAAAGTTTTGTATTGATATTCCTCCAGCAATGCTCTTTCTGCTAAGGATTGTTTTTGCTATTCAGAGTCTTTAATTATTCCATATAGATTTTTGGTTTGCTTCCTTTGTTTCAATAAAGAATGATATTGGGATATTGATGGATGTGGCATTGAACTTGTAATAGCCCTTGGCAAGATTGCCATTTTCATATTAATTCTTCCAATCCATGAGCCTGAGAGGGTTTTCCATTTCCTTAGTTCTGCTTTGATTTCCTTTTTCAGATTTTAAAATTTTCATCATAAAGTTCCTTTACATCCTTAGTTAATTCCTAAATATTTTATTTTCTTTAAGGCTATTGCGAAAAGAGTTGCTTTCCTGATTTCTGCCTTGCTCTTGTTGTTGTTGGCATACAGGAAAGCCAATGATTTTTTGAGGGTTAATTTTATACCCTGCTATATTGCTAAAGTTTATGTGATGTGTTATTTGTGCATATTTAGTATCTGTGATGTGTAAATGCATATATCCATGATATGCATATATGTTATATATTGTTGATATATATTTATTAATCTGCATATTCTCATACTCCTAGGTTCAACAAGCTACTGAAGATAAACCTCGATCATTAAATCCATTCATTAAGCTGTACAATATTATGTATAAGAGAGAGACAAAAGGTGAAGGAGCTTCCAAGATTCCAGGTGAAACCCTGAAAAGAATGCTTACTGAGGAAAAGGAATGTGAATCTTGCATAGTGAAATACAAGAAAGGTGAGCAAATAACATGTTAGAAAGAGGTTTGAAGTGTTGCTGAAACTTTTGACAGGCGTAATTTTATTTCACTTGTTGCCTAATATCAAAAAACATGTGTTTCCACACAAAATGTATTCAATGCATTTTGAAAACACAGTTCTTGTTTTGCACAGTTGTAACAAACCTCTGGTAACTAGGGAACTTTGACAAACTTGTCATTGTATACCATGTAAAGAATTAAATTCAGTTTATTTAGAATGGGTTTGGGGGCATTCATAATTATTTCCTTAAAAGTGTAACACAAGTCTTTGGACTTTTATGCCAACATAGCTTGTAGATAAGAAAAACCTTGTTGCATATGGATATAAAGCCCATTTAATAAATATCTAAAACTAAACTTTAGATATTATATCTTAACAAGAAGCAGTGGGCTGATAGTTCATATTTCATTCCAAAGTTTGTGTTCTTCCTACTATGTATATTTAACAGTGAGAGTTAAATGACTTACTTTTTTGGGTTTTTTTTTTTGCATTTTTATTGTAATTAGTAAAAGGGTTACATGATATTTGCCAGATAGACAGTGCATTAATTCACGTACATTGATACCCTTTCACATGTCTTGGTACCCATTTCCCCCCCCACGCCCCCCACCCGTCTTGGTTTTCCCCCCTTCCCTATCAAATTTCAAATAACCAAATACAAATAAATTCAATATATCAGATAACAAAGTGAGATACTGTAACAATATGAGATAACCAAGGGACAGCAAAGGAGATGAGAGACAACATAGTACATTAAGGACAAAAATCATTCATTATATGGCTTTTGTTTCGATATCCTGGAGTTAAATAACTTTCTTAAGGTTAAATGCTTATAAATCAGGGATGTGTAATGTAAAATATCTGTGTATTGTGGGAAGCGGCACACGGACCTGGCGGCCATACCTTCACTTCCTGGAATGGGGGTCTGACGCAATCAGGCGTGGCTGCCCATGCGCCCCTACTGCTTAGCGGAAGCCTGCGCTGTGCATGTCCGGAAGCGTGCTGTTCTCCATTTTACTGTGTGATCGAGCGAGTGCCAGGTGTATGTACTGTGGGTGGCAGGAGATGATTGGTGGAGTGTTTGAGGTAGCCTATTCCTATTGGTGGGCTTGTACATGTATACCCAGAGTAAGGAGGAAAAAAGAAAAGGGAGAACCTGGAGAATAAAGAAGCTTCTTGCAACCTGTATCGTGTGTCGGATCCTTGCGGGTGAGGGTCGGCGTGCGATAGTGTATGGCATACAGTAGAATTAGTTCAATGGAGATATAAAAAGATGCTGGAAAATTTAAGTCTTTGTTTTCTATTGCTTCCTTGGCTTCACAATTTTATATGGCAATATTTATTCAAAGCCTGTTTATCTAGAATTTTTGGTTCCTTCTTCAGTATAGGAGATTGAAGTCGGGTGCTGTGTGACTTAATTTGTGCTTCTTTCTATCCATTCTTGATTTTGTGACCTTTCTACTTGTATAGTTAGAATGACAAGCCCATATCACTCTGTTCTTGAGACTGGGACTCAGGAACTTTTTCCTGTAATGGTTGAGAACTGTGATCTTCTGTACACAAGCCTGATGGATAGTGAGGTTTGCAGAGACAAACCACCCTTCCCCAAAAATTATTTTATAAGGGTTAGCTGTTTTCCTACATTTTTTCCCTTTTTACATTTTTTGTCAGTCATTGGGATTGAAATCAGTGTCTGGGTGCTGTCCATGAGCTTTTTCATTCAAGGCTAGTACTCTTTTTATTTGAACCACAGCAACACTTCCAGATTTCTGGTGATTAGTTGGAGATAAGTGTTTTAGGGCCTGTACTCCCTGAGCAGTCTTTGAACATAGATCATCAGATCTCAGCCTTGAGAACAGGTAGGATTATAGCCACGAGCCAAGAGCACTTTGTCTCATGTACTTTTCAAGTAGATTTTTAAGAAAACTAACTTCAAATTTAGAAAAGTCTAAAGCAAAATCGGCCATGCCCACAATTTCTTCATTGGGCCGTATTTGTAAGGAAAATATTTGTGAGTCACAAAGCATGAAAAAGGCAAACATTGCCTGATGAATTGTTTTTCTAGAATATCATTGGCATCAATGACCATTAATTTAAATCTCATTTCCTTTATTCTACCCATCAGATAATAATTAATTGGTATTTTTCATGCTTTGCAGGTATGCTGGATTATTTTGAGAGAAGTTGAATGTAGCAAATGTATGGCTAAATACAACTTCGTATTTACAACACAGAGTTTATAATCATCACTCTAGACACTATCCGATATACAATAGCTTCGAATATTGTTCATTTAACATGACAGAAAATTAGACATAAATAATCCTGGAATGTTCCCCAGGAAGCAGATTTCAGATGACATTGGCAGTTAATGTTCACATACCACACTACACAGTGCAGAGCAATTAATTGCACTTTATCCTCAGGCTGTACATTAGAACACAGAGATTCTATAACACAGGGAAATAAATATGTGAAGTGCGGCCCCATATATTGAAAGTATAGCTTTAAAAATAGCCTTAGTATTCCTAAAAACGCAGTATTTAAAAACTTTTATATTGATGTAATTGAATCTGTATTTCAATTTTGATGATTAGCAAAAAAATATGATTACATTTCTTTCTTTCCTTCCTTCCTTCTCCCTTCCTTCCTTCCTTCCTTCCTTCCTTCCTTCCTTCCTTCCTTCCTTCCTTCCTTCCTTCCCTCCTTCCTTCCTTCCTTCCTTCCGGCTTAAACTCAGGATCTGGGCACTGTCCTTGTGCTTTCTCAAGGCTAGAGCTCTACCACTTGAGTGACTACACCACTTTTGGCTTTTTCTGTGTGTGTTGTACCGGGAAATCGAACTCAGGTCTTCATGCATTCTAGGCAAGCAATCTACAGCTAGGTCATGCTCCTGACCCCTCACATTTATTTTATTTCATTTTATTGGTTTTTTAATAGTTCTTGGTTTCTTATAGACTTCCTTTACATTTGCCTCTGTATATACATATGTTTATCTTTCCTCATTTGTTCTTAAAGCTGAATATTCAATTTAATATTCATATAGTATAAGCAAGAAAACTTCACTCATTTTGTTAACCTACCAATGAGAAAATACAGTAATTGAGGATATATCTGCCTTGATACTTTCCTGTTTGTGTTGATAATTTCTGGTACTGAAGCCAGAGTCCAGGTATGAATGCTGCATTTTATTTATTGGTCATGAACAATTATTCTGCTTCAATATGGACCAGATCCTTAGTTTTTAAAAAGTTATGTTGCTTTTGATGTCACAGGGAAGCTTCATCAGTCCCATTCTGGGAGCCATTCACTAGTTTGTTCCCATTTCTTATTTTTAGCACACTTTCCATTCTCTACTCTCTACACAATAAAAACATGGTTATAAAAAAGGTAAGCATAAAAAATGAAATTACAAGCCAGACTCGGTGTCTCATGCCTATAATCCTAGCTACTCAGAAGGCTGAGATCTGAGGATCATGGTTGAAAGCCAGGCAGGCTAGCACTAAAGAACGAGGTAACCCTTATCTCAAGTTAATTACAAGAAAATGGGAAATGAGGTTGTGGCTCCAGGAGTAGGGTGGTAGCCTTGAATTTAAGAGCTCAGGGACAGCACCCAGGCCCACAGTTGAAGCCCCACAACCTACTAAATAAATAAATAAATGCCAGGGAAGAACTAAAAATACAAGTCAGTATTTTGAAGGAAGTATGGAGAAAGGAAAAAGGTACTTATTTTTGACTGGGCTTTGTTCCTGGAAGAGATTTAAAAAAAAATTTTTGTGGGTTATGGGCCTTGAACTAGGCCTGGGCGCTGTCCCTGAGCAATTCAACTCAAGGCTACCACCATACCCTTGAGCTAAGCCCCACTTCCTGTTTTCAAGAGGTTAATTGGAAATAAGAATCTCAGGTTCTTTTTCCTGGGGCTGGCTTGGAACCTTGGTCCTCAGATCTCAGACTCCTGAGTAGCTAGGATTACAGTCATGAGCCACCACACCTGGCTTGGAAGAGAACTTTTTTGATAGATTCCTCAAGCAATTTTTATTCATGACATTTAATACCACACCAGTGAAAAGGTTTTTATTTCAGGGTCAGAGTAAGAAAAAATTTGAATTTATGAAGCATTCCTTGAGACCTAAAGTAACAAGTTCTTTATTTTTCAGGGTTTGACTGTGTTAAGGATCAGGAGAAAAGGACTCCTAAAAAGTCTGAGAGTAAGTACGGACATTGTCCTGATATGCAGGAAGAGATTGTGTCAAATCTAGAAGCCATTTAGTACCAGAGGCAGGCAGGTACACCACCCTGAAGGGGCAAGAGGAGATTTTGACCTGATACTACATTATTCTACCATTTTCATATCTGAAGTCACATATCTAGGTTCTTTGTAAGGTAATTCACAATCCAAATGCCTGTCTCTGAACGCTTGTAGTAGTAACAGATTTAACCTAATTTATGCTAAACTGGGAGAAGTTTTTGCTTCATATTTTTGGATATTTTCACATTAATATGAAAGGGGTTTCTTTTCACAAATATAGTTGTAAACTATATTAGTTTATATTTTGATATATCCTCATCCAAAAATTGTTTGAAACTCTTATGGATATACAATTTCTCCATCAATTTGAGTTGTTGTTAAGCATATGAAGGAGCACTTTTCATTTAGTAAACCAGGACTGTGAATGAAAATTAGGACCAATCCTTATCTTGTTTAAAATAACTACATGAATGCTGCAGTGCCCAACAATATATTTTTTTACTTTTCTATATTAAAACTTTAAAATAACAGTTACCTTATACATATTTTACTTAAGTAATTCCAGTTCACAAGTTGTTCTTTTATGTCATACTTAGACTGTTATTTTATGTAAAATACCCATAGAATTCTTGTGAAAGTGTTTTCTTTGTTTCCAATTGTTTCATGATTAAATTTCTATGAAAGTATATACTTGATTTTATCACTAAACTAAAAACTGCCCTCAATTCAGTGCATTTAACCATTTCTGAAGTAGAAGAATGATTTACATTTCCCTATGTGTTTCACTGGAGTGCTGTGTTTCAAGGTAACATGAAGGCGTGTGAAAGTCTGGCCACCTTTACATTCTGCCCAGTGGTTTGCTGCATGTAAGCCTCAAGGTTCACCTTAGGATCTGGTTCAGTCCCTTTGGACAGTACCTTTAACATTTTCTTGGAGAAGTTCTAGTCTTTAACATTCCCAACTGCTGTGTTTTCTCATAGGTGAAGAGACATCAAAGAATTGATTGAATACAAGTACAACAAAGCCTTCTGCCAGCCATGTCAATGGAAAATTACCATAAAAAATTTACTGTTTTCTCCATCTAATTTTTTTATGTTTTCCATCACGCTTTTAATGAAAATATCATAAAGTAACAAGTTTCTCATCACTGTGCTGAAACTTTCTGAACAGAGATTGAAAGCACCCATCCTAGAAGACCATTTGGGAGAGTCTGAAATTGCACCTCTCCTTATTCAGAGGCATCAGGGCTAGAGGAAGGAGGTACTCTGCATGTACAGCTTGATCTGTGTAGAGAATAGGAATAAGGAATTATACTGGAGAAACTGGCAGGAGCCCCAGTGAAAGATCTCTTTTATTGTGAAGGACAGGCTGGAGTTCAGATGTGGGTAAAGGCTCCAGAATTGAAGACCAGTTGGACTTAGGCCAGGCCAGATCAACGTTTTGTGAAAAGAGTTGAGGACCTGAGATGGAGGACATGTAAACAGAGATCAGTCATTAGTCATTCCCTTTTCTATGATACTGGAGGTGTACACACCTGCAACTCTCACCTGAATTTATCCCAATTCTTTTTTTTGGGGGGGGCATGGGGCTTGAACTCTGGGCCTAGGAGCTGTCTTTGAGGTCTTCAGCTCAAAGCTACTGCCCTATCCCTAGGCTCGGGCATTATCCCTGAGCTCTTCATCTCAAGGGTACCGCACTACCTTTGAGTCAAGCCCTACCCTTGAGCCAAGCCCCACTTCCCATTTTCTAGAGTTTAATTGGGGATAAGATTCTCAGGTACTTTTGTGCCTGGGCTGGCTTTGAACCTTGATCCTCAGATCTCAGCCTCCTGACTAGCTAGGATTAGGATTACATGTGTGTACCACCACGCCTAGCTTTTTTTTTTTAGTGTTGGTCTTGGGGCCTGAACTGTGGCCTTGGGTGCTGCCCCTGAGCTCTTCAGCACCAGACTAGGGCTCTGTCACTTTAGCCACAGTGCCACTTCCTATTTTCTGGTGGTTAGTCAGAGATGAGTCTCACGGACTTTGGTACCAGGTTGGCTTTGAACCGCAATCCTCAGATCTCAACCCCCTGAGTCGCTAGGATTACAAGTGTGAGCCCCCAGCACCAGGCTATCCCAACTCTTTTTTTTTAATTGTCAGAGTAATGTAGAAAGAGGGGTTACAGTTATATCGGCAAGTAGTGAGTGCATTACTTCTCGAACACTCAGGGCTATCCCAACTCTTGAGGGATGTAAACTCAATGTGATGAGTAACAGAGACAGTGGCCAGTACAGGAGTGTGATTCTAATGTCCCTGCCCCTCTTTGTGAAGGATGTCGAGTAGGACATGATCCCTTTTCCAATCCCAGTTCCACAAAAGGACTAAAACCCAATTGTTTCCCCTCTCTCTGAAGGTATTTGAGAATGGGCCAGAGCACAGCCTAGGGCTCCTGAGGGTCCGTGGGCATGTATGTAATAGATGGAGCATAGGGGCCCCCCACAGAACTTGGCCCAAGGGGTCCTGCAAAGTAGAGGGAGTATCCTGAGCCACTCACAGCCCCAACTGAGGTCTGCTATGGAGCATTTTTGATGCCAAATTACAGCAAAGAATGAGGTGAGGTATGCGGAGGGGTTTCTGTGGAAAACTAAAATGGGTCAACGGAAGCTGGGGCCATCCTGGAAAGGGGGTCCTTGGCAACCTCAATACCCACCAATGCCACTAATCCCATTGTGAACCTCAGATTGAAATGCTAGTCAGTTCTTTTGCCATTCCCTCATTCCTGGCATCCATTGCATATCTCATGTTCAGTTTATGTAAATCCCAATGTGACTGGACAACTGGAAGACTGTGGTCCTTCAGAGGGGCATGACACTGCTCAGCACCACATCTGCTCCTCTCAGCCTGGCTTTAGCTTTTGTGACTGAGGTCTGGAGGTGGTATACGGAGCTTGATCTAAGCTCAGCCATCTGGCATGTGCAGGCTTTCCCATACTCAGGGTGGCTATAAACAGGCAGTGTCTGCCAGTAGGCTGTCCTGGTCACACTCTGGCAGAGGTGCCTGAGTGGAAGTGAATAACTTTAGCATGGTGACAGTGGGCAGGTGGCCCTGTATCCCACATGGTGATGGACCAGACCCTCCCCTGGATACCTGAGGTCAGGAAAGTCAGTTTAAGTTTAGATTGTTGGCTTCATGGATTGAGGCAAATGGCTATGCTGCAAGTTTCTCATTTTTCTACAGCTCCATATGTTTTTTTTCCATTTATTTTTCTCATTCTTGGAGGAGGCTTTGCAGTGGCTGTGTCCTGAGGGAGCAGAAGTGCAAGTATCCAGCTTGCTACTATCTTCTTGTCCCAACTCTGTAAAAAATACATTCATCACTGCACAGATATATTGACACAAGAACAACATTGCAGAGAGTGTTTGCACTGTCTGTGTTGTTAAGGAGCAGGTCCTGTCAGCCTTTCATTAGCTGGGGATGGGGTGGTGGAGGGAATAGACCCACTGAAGTCAACTGAGTTGTGTAAAATGATATGAAAATGTGTTTTCCTGAGGCAGCCCACTCAGGCCTCAGGACTAGGGAAGCCTTTGAGCAAGAAGGGCTTCTGGAACCTGGAGAGAGGGCCTCACTCATGTGTCAAGGGAGACAGCGTGGGGCAGTTGCCCCAAAGACACAGGCAGAAAATAAACTATTGATGGTTTTGTTTGAAAAAGAGTTCACAAGCTTAACAAAGGATAGAGGAAGCATATCAGTAGGAATAACAGCAACACAGTCCAGAAGTGAGCAATGAGATCACCCTCACTACTCTGTGCCAGAGAGCAATGTCAACCTGGCTAAAGGAGGGGAGCAGCGTCCCCCAAGCATCTGCTCCCCAGAGCTAGGGTCATATACAGACTTAAGCATACAGTCATGGTTCTGCTCCAGTCACAGTCAATAGTCATAGGAAGCACAGTGCCTCACTTGCACAAAGGAGATCATTCTCCCCTTTTGCTAACCCATCCGGAAGGAAAGGAACCAGTCCTCAGCAAGACCCATGTGACCCATTTCCACCTGTTTCTGGCAGTCCCCCAGGGATGGATGGAGTTGGAATGATCCCCCCAATACCACACATGGGGCTGGGCCCATAGGCTTCTCTTCTCTTGACTTCCCTTGGTATGGACTGTTTGGTATGGATTAAAGCTGTGTGTGGGGGGGGTGACTGAGACAAAGGGGCTGCTGGGAAAGCCTTCCACTGGACCTCAGGCTCAGCCCCCAACCATCCTGCCTCCTGGCTTCTCTGCTGGGAACCCATGTGGCAGGTTTGCAGAGGATACCCTTAGGTCTTTGTCTTTTAGGAGGAGGTGGGGTCCATGAGCTGGTGACCTTGCTCCCACAGACTGGCACTCATAAGGCTTCTCACCCTGAATACACAAACATGTGCTTGGTGAGGTGGGGCTGGTGCCAAGCCTGTCATACTCATCACAGGCAAAAGGCTTTAAGCCAAGGTGGCCCTGCATGGAACGTGTTCTAGTGACTCATGGGGTGAACAACTTGCCTCAGATATCCAGAGGAAGGGCCTCATCAGTCAGTGGGTCCTCTGCTGCTTCCTCAGGGTGTTCATATCCTTGTAGATCTTCTCAAAGACTGAACACTTGAAAGGCCAGGGTTCTGATACATAGGCTGTGATGGGCACAGACAGATCTTCTGCCTCCTCCTCAGCACTCCTACTGCCTGACTCATTGGCCCCCTCCTCATTGGAGGAGAGCAGCCGCTCTTCTGTGTGTGTCTTCCCACGAGCCTTGAGCTGCTCAAAGCCAGAAAAGCTCTTGGATCAGGACATGCACACATATAGGTTGCCTGTATATGACACCTGTCAGTGTGGCCATTGCCACCCTCACTCCAGCTCTGCCCTCTGTCTTCACTCCCCTCGTTGTTCTCTCCCTCCTCCTTGTAGGGGTACTGTGGTATTCTATAAGGCCCACTGGGGCTACCAACCATTGGCCAGAATGCCATTGGGAACTCTGTCCCCAACCCTTTATTCTCTTCACCTGAGCAGGGTCCTAATTTTCTCCCCTCAAAGGGTGGGAGGCAGAAACAAGCTCCTTCTTGCTTCATTCCTTCTTTCAAGAGGCTTTTCTGAGGCTGTCTGCCTACCCCTCAAAACGTTTGAAGTGATTGTCCTGAGTGTTTTCCAGATCTGTAGGCTCATCATTGGTTTCTCCAGCTCAACCTAAGAGGTAATACTGGGAATAGGTGGGAAGTAGGGTGAATTGTGCTAGATTTTACTCAGCTGGGCTGAGTTGTAGGGCAAAGGTGTGCTCTTTTGGACATTTAGACTGAGCTATTTGTCACAGCCCTGGCTATTCCCATTGGTCCTGTTGCCACAGTCCCCAGTGGCTGAGCAGATTCTCCGGGCCCAGGCTATGCATGCTCTCCTAGGCAGAGCTACCCAGATAAAGCTCATCATGTGTATTAGTTGGTTGAGGAAGTTCCTGGGAGGAATGGTGGCTGTTATGTCCATCCAAGAACCACAATTACTGAGCCTGGATCATAGAGGCTGAAGAAAATCTTTTGCTGTGAAGTGGCCATCCCATGCCAACAGCCTCTACCTCTTCAAAGCCTAAGGGCCTTCCTGCTTTCTGAAGAGTATGGGACAGCGAACGGCTGCCAATTCAGGCATCTGGAGGTAGATGGCAGCAGTAAGGTGCGTGTTGCGGTTGAGCCCAGCAAACTGGTTACTTGGCAGAAACTTGCCAGTTCAAATTAAATACTGTGAGGAACACAGTTGCCTAATTTGAGTGGAGGGCCTTTGAGGACAGTCTGTGGGAATGGCTTCAGAAGGAAGTCCTGTGTGTAGACATTCAGCAGATATAAACAAAGAGAAAATGTTTGTTTATGCTCTCAGGGGAGAAGTTAAGGTGTTTTCCAAAACTAGGGAGAGCCTATGTTTTTGAAGAGCACCTTAACTTGACTTCCCATTTTAACTTTCAGAAATTATCTTTGAATACTTGTACAGAAGTGTTTCCATTTAATAAAGAAGTTTACAAATATAGCCAGGAGTTTGGCCTAGTAGTAGAGTGCTTGCCTAGCATGCAGGAAGACCCTGGTTTGATTCTTCCATACCACATACATTAAAAAAAAAAGAAGTGGTGCTGTGGCTCAAGTGGCAGACTACTAATCTTGAGAAAGCCCAAGGCTCAGGCCCTAAGTTCAAGCCCCAGGACTGGCAAAAGAAGTTTACAAATACATTATATCTTTACCAGTGTTATCCCTTTCAACATTCTCACCTATCCTTCCCCTACGTACTCCTTCCATATTCTTAATTTTGTAGTATATACATATTTTTATTGCATTCTCACCCTCTTCTCTTCATTAGTCTGTTTTCCTTTAACCTCACTACACTCCTTTTTAAATAATATTTTATTATCTTTAAAGTAGTTGTACAAAGGCATTGCCATTCATCAAAGTAGTTTATGATTATAGTGCATGCTGATGATCAATGTCAACCCTTTCAACATTCTCATACACCCCTCTTCCCTTACTTATTTTAATTTTAGGTTAGGATTTGAATTTTTGTGTGTATAGTACATCATGATCTGTGTCACCACTTCATGATCTTCATCCTGTTTAGTCTCCTCCCTTCTTTATATTTCTTAGTTCTTTGATATATCCGATGAATTATCGCATACATTCTTCCCTCTTTCCCCTTCGTTGTTCTACCTCTGTCTCTTTGGTTTCATTCTCTCCTCTTACAAGTGATTAACTGAAGTGTTATAGACGCTATAGAGGGAGCAAATAGTAAAATTCTTTAAAAAGATTAAGGCAAAGGCCAACCAAACAAGAACTAGGAAATGGTTACTAGGATTTACTATTTTATTAGGCTTTTATATATCCAAGATAAAAGAGGTAGATGGTCTATTTTAGGCTCTTAATGTTCCTACATTTTTTTAAGTTTTATTATACTTTGAAGTCTTCCCCACTTTTTTTAACCTCTGCTCTGTTTTAGGTAATGAAAGGAGGTGGGACCCAACAATAGAGCTCTACCACAAGAGCTACAGCTCCACTTCTGGGTTTTTGGTGATTAAATAGAAACACAAGTTTCACAGACTTTCCTGTACAGCCTGGCTTTGAATCCCAGATCCTAAGAACTCAGCCTCCTGAATAACCAGGATTAATATTATCGGCATGAGCCACAGGTCCTCTGTTTGTCCCTGTTCTTTTATAAGGAGGTAGAAAAAGTATCAAATCAAACTTCTGAGTAGGAATGGTTTTGGACCTTGAACAATTTTAAACCCTGTTTACTGTTCATTTCAGCTCTCTGTTCTTAGTATCTGCTTCTGTTTTAAGTCCCACTCACCAGGCTTTCCCATGCTCTGCCCTTCAGTTCCCCTGTGTTCCACCTGCATTTTATTATTTTTCCAGGTTCACTTCCAAATCTTACAAGAAATTCTGCTGGATCCCCTCTGCATGCTAGATAGCTGCTTACCCTTGAGATTAGTTGAATTTTGTCCCGACTCCCCTTAGAGCACAAGTTCTTGACCTGTCTGGAGCCAGCATCCTATTAGGTCATAGTCAAAGCTGAGTCCTGTCTCTCAGCTGATATAGAATATATAACTGTATAAGAAAATACTTAAACTTTTTCTCAACATTTCAGCAATGCTTAGAAAGTATGAGGACATTGATCAAGGATGCAAAATTATGGGATGTCTACATTCTACCACACTACCCACTTCTTTGACCCCACAGTTGCAGATTCAGTTGATTTTGCACAAACTGCCCTCTTTGTTGAGAGTCTTACTTCCTCCATGGCCCATCCACCATTTTTTTCTGTCCCCTACCATGCATCATCTCTCAGTGAGGGCTGAGGGCCTACTGTGCTACTTCTTCTAGTACAAACAAACACTTTCAGACTATCCTGTGAATCCTGTATTCTTATGGATAGAGCCTTAGACAAAACACATCAACTTTCTGCCTAGAGCATCAGAAATTCTGTCTCTGTTCAGGCTATAGCAGCTCATGAAAAGCAGCCTGATTCTTAGGTAGCTGAGTGCAATTAGTCCAAATGCACATGTGAAGTAAACAATACTCATGTAGCAGAGGCATGCATGGGCGAATATACAATAAGAAGCCAAGGAGGGAGAGGGTACAGGGAGAGGAATGTGCCAGAATCATGGCGGAGTTTGCTTAGCAATGGCTCTTAACTGTCTTAAGACAGATAAAGGGACTCATAAGTCCTATTACATCAGAACTGTAGAAAATTTCACAGCATCAATACAAGTGAAAAACTGAACAAACTAAAACCATTAGCACTTCTTAGATTGACTATACTAAAATGAGTTGACAAGTATTTCTCACCTACTTAAGAAAGACAGGTAGAATTAGAAATACAGTTTGTAGAACCCTCCAGGCAGGAGGCCTTCAGTGCAAACTATGGTAGTACCAAAACACTAAGCAAAAAAGACTTTTCCAGTAGCATTTAACTCTATCTGCTCTGGAGGCTGAGAGAAAAAGGACTGCAGTTCAAGGCCAAATCTGACCTGAGGCTCCATCTTGAAAATAACCATCAAAATTAAGGATTGGGTGTGCGCCTCAACTGTTAGAAAGTCAGCCTAACTATCCTGAGATACAGAGTTCAAATGTTATTACCACCAAAAAAGAAAAGAAGGAATTCCATTTTGTATATATACCACATCTTCTTGACCCATTCAACTGAGGGGCATCTGGGTTGGTTCTATATCTTAGCTATGGTAAATAATGCAATGAACATGGTTGTGCTGGTAGGTTAAGTATGCCCATGTTTATAGATATTTGGGTAAATGTCCAGGAGTTGGATTGCTAAGTCATATGGGAGCTCTGTTTAGTCTTTTGAGGAACCACCACACTGCTTTCCAGAGTGGCTGAACAAGTTTACACTCCCACCAACAGTGTAGTAGTAATCCCTTCTGGCTACATACCTACCAGCATCTGCTGTTATTGGATTTCTTGATAATGGCCATTGTAACTGGATTGAGATGGAATCTCAAAGTTGTTTTGATTTACATTTCTTCTATGGCCAGAAATGTCCAGCATTTCTTCATGTGTCTTTAGGCCATTTTAATTTCCTCTTCAGAGAAGTCTCTCTTTAAGACTTTAGCCTACCTTTTAATGGGATGTTTGTTTTCTTTGAGGATTTGTTTTTGAGAAATTAAATTTCTCAAACTTGGCTCAGAAGCCAAGTTTACTGTGTCAACATAATAGAAATTTGCTCAGTGGTAAAAAGTGATGAACTCTCAATCCATTACGGGAATAGACAAAATGCATGGATTATTAAGTGAAAGAAATCAATCTGAACATCAATGAACTACGTTACATATGTAACTGTAAACCTTCTGTACATCTGTACATCACTTTGACAATAAAATTAAATTTAAAAAATGCTTATAGAAATGAGTTCCGAGAGAGAGAGAGAGAGAGAGAGAGAGAGAGAGAGAGAGAGAGAGAGAGAGAGAGAGAGGGGGGGGGGGGGGGGGGGAGGAGAGAGAGAGAGAGAGAGAGAGAGGGAGAGAGGGAGAGAGAGAAAATGAAATCAATTTGGAAGGCTAAAATTGCATCAATACCATGGTGTGACATTCTGCGAAAGAAAAAAAATGGAGACACTGAAAAAAGCAGTTTCTAGAGATTTGGGGAAAATATGCAAAAAAAGTGGTGGATACACCTGAAGATAATATGTGGCCTATTATGGCACTTCACAGTTCTCTGAGTTTCCACTTCAGTGCTTCTTCTCATTGTTAGCATACCCCGCATTTCAGGTCCTCAGTCCCTCCCTCATAACCAGTTGATCTGGCCAGGTATAATTGCAACTGGCCTTCAGCCTTCTCCATTCCTTCCACTTCACTTTTTTTTTTGCCAGTTATGGGGCTTGAACTCAGGGCCTGAGCACTGATCTTGGACTTTTCTCAAGGCTAGAGCTCTACCTACCACTTGAGCCTCAGCACCACTTCCAGCTTTTTTCTATGTATGTGGTCCCGAGGAGTCGAACCTGGGCCTTTGCAATTGCTAGGCAAGCACTCTAACACTAGGCCAAACTCCCGCCCCCACCACTTCATTTTCCAACCAATTTTACTCCTAGGTCCCAGCTGCATAATAGGAATGCTGCCTAACTGTAACTGTCACAGTCACACAATCCCGACCAAGCTATGTGCCAGCTTTAACTTTCAACTTCCTGGCCCTAGCCCCTGTCTATATATTTGACCCTGAACAAAGGACAGGAGTTATTTCTCCCTCTGCCATGGGAAGGGTGGCATTGTCAGCCTTGGCTGGCAAATAAACTTTTCCTTCATGTGACTGTGTCCGCATGGTCTTTGGGGGTGGGTGCTAACACTAATAATGCTCTGAGTGCCCCTGCTTAACCAGTGAAAAGAGCCAGAGTAGCACGTGCACAAGGCATCACACAATCAGGGCAAGCAAATGCTGTATGTCCAGGGGTGATGCGGAGATCATGGTGGTTACTCTGCCTCATTCAGATGGCAGTTGAGAGCACATGGATGAGAACAACAAGTGAGAATCTTCATCAGGGACCTTGGATATGTCCTTGGAATTGGTACAGATATTTAGTGTGGAACTTAAAGGACACTAGAGAATCCACTGGTTCCATCCTTTATTTTTAGACAAAGAATCAGAAGAAAGAGCAGAAGAACTCCAGAGGTAGCCTGCCATCAACCTTACTGGTTGGCAATCTGCAGGCCAGATACTGACCATTTATGGGCTAAAAGTAACTGCAAAATCTTGTCATGGCTGGGCCTGCGATTGCTATGGTTCTGAAGACAGAACTAGGTACAGGTTCCATGTGGAAACCAAATGCACGATGCATTTGTATTATAGCATTCTATTCTCTGGGCTTTCAGCCAGCCTAGATTTTTTTCCAGCCATGATCATTACATTCTGGAAAAGATTAATTTTCATCTGGGGCTGGTGACTCTTGCTCCCTTGGATTTGTAGTGGGCATCTCTGTACTGTGGCCCGGGTCTCCTCTCCCCACACCTCCAAGTTTTAATTTTTTTAAGGAAAATACTTTTATTAACACACCTAGTTAACATACATCTTTGTATAGAATAGGCTAGAGGATACAAAAAAAAAGATCAGTTATTTTCACAAATCTTCCATAAAGTGGACTCTCCTCCTAACCACAGCCTTTGGAAATTCTGTGAAGGGGAGGTCAATGGGTTTGGTGAAAGGACAGCCATGTTCTTCCCTGTGTCTTTACTGACATTGATTTTGAGATCGACTCATATTAGTTATAGATTGTACACACATTTGTGATTATTTGCAACAGGACAAGTATTAGCTATAAGCTTGAATCACATTTTCAAAATGATGTAATCAAAGTTTCCTTTCTACACAAAACCTCTGGTATTACTACCCCTCATATCTATACTTATTTTAGAAGCTTTTGGTGATGGTCGCATGTATAATCTTAGCTACTCAGGAGGCTCAATTCTGAGGATCACAGTTTAAAATCAAGCTACAGCAGGAAAATCCATGAGATTCTTTTCTTTTATTTTATTTTTTATTGTAATTAATAAAAGGGTTACATGATATTTGCCAGATAGAAGGCGCATTAATTCACATACATTGATATCCTTTCACATGTCTTGGTACCCATTACCCTCCCCCCCGTCTTGGTTTTCCCCCCTTCCCTATCAAATTTCAAATAACCAAATACAAATAAATTCAGTGTATCAGATAACAAAGTGAGATACTGTAACAATATGAGATACCCAAGGGACAGCAAAGGAGATGAGAGATAATATAGTACATTAAGGACAACAGTCATTCGTTATATGGCTTTTGTTTCAATATCCTGGAGGTCCTTTCAATTAGCTTCATACTATATGGCCTTATGTATCAAGGTTTTGCTCTATTGCAGATCTCTGCTAGTAGAGCCCAAGGTTTCTACTGATTAGTTTTAATTTTAATAAATGCTCCTTCACCTGTTTCCAGGAAAAGAAGCTTTTTCTGCTGTTTATATCTAACATGTCCTGCAGGTGGCGCTGACCCCCCTGCTGAGCTCTCAGGAAAACTTCACTATGGGGTAACAAAACTGCATTTCCAAATAAGCAGTTCTGTTTGTCTGCCTAGATCCTTTAGAAGTTTGTATTTCTGGATCTCTGAATGATCTTATTCTTTCCCTTTAGCTTTTTCCTCAGATTTATTTTTCTGTGCCAGTTTATTGGTCATCCTCACCGCATTTACCCAGAGTCATTGGGGAAAATTTGATAGAATGACCATGAGAAATAGAGAGAAAACTGATCTTAACCTTAGTCCTGTGTAGACAAAGCATAACAGTTAATGGGAATTTCTGCTATATTGTCTGTGAGACTTTTCATTCCCATATATGTGTTTAAAACCAACTGAGATTAATATCTAATCATATTTTTACCATCCTGTTTTTAAAATGGTTTTACATTTGAAAAGTCATTTTCATTGAAAGGAGGCCATTACAGATATGGAAGCAAGAGGGGAGAAAAAAAAGGAATAGAGGGAGGGAACAAGATCACAACATATTATATGTGCATATGGAAATACCAGGAAGCCTATTACTTTGTACAAAAATATATGGTAATTTAAAATTGAGACATAATTTTAGTCATTTTGTTTCATATGAAAATCATACTATGATATATTGAGTTTCAGTGAAATGAGTTCAAAATAGTTTAATTGAAGGAGTATTATATAAAGACAAATGTTCCCAAGGCTTGATTTGTGAGGTCAAGAGCTATGTTTGCTTCACTTTTTTTCTAATGGACACTTATAGGAGTTGCTAGCATTTAGTGAATGCTCAGTGAAAATGTAAAACAGAATAATTATATCTTAACCATATGTGTATCCTTACATATATATATGTATATACATATATATGCATGATAGTTTCATAACACTTGCGTGTATGCGTCAACTTTTCACCTACCTAGTTACCTCACTCTGTCTTCCCTCTATCCTCTTTTTCCTCTCTTTCTTCCATCCTCTCTTCCTTCTTTCCTTCCTTGCTTTCTGCCTTCCTTCTTGTTTGTTCTCTGTAATTTTCTTGAGCATTCTGAGTAAAACAATTCCTTTTTTGCCTATGCCAGATTAATTTTTGACAAAAAGAAAACAGTGTAACAGTTTAATATTCCTAGGATATCTACCAAAGATGACAGCCTGCAGAGTACAGAAATATTAAATGTGAGTAAATCTAGTCATACTAAAGAATACCAAATAGGTTGAAATAATCAACTAGGTAGCTGAGGAAGACCCCCCCATGATCTTCATTCTATACTATGGAGGGCAAATTTTAAATTAGTTCATGAATCTCAGATTAGTTTGCAAATTAATACATTTCTGGTACTCCAGGATTATAACTTTAAGCCTATTGAAGCTAACATTTGATCCACATCCCCAGCTTTTTTTTTCTATTTTCAAAAATATTTTTGGAGGGCCAGGGGTGTGGCCTAGTGTTAGAGGGCTTGCCTAGGATGTATGAAGCCCTGGGTTTGATTCCTTACTACCACATACCTAGAAATAGCTGTTAGTGATTCTGGGGCTCCACTGGTAGAGAGCTTGGAGAAAACTCAAGGATAGTGCCCAGGACCTGAGTTCAAGACCAATGCCTGGCAGAGAAAATAGTAATTCTTTTGGTGCCCGTAATGAAGCTTGAACAAACGTCTTGGGCACTGTCCCTTAGCGTTTTTATTTAAGTCTGGTATTCTGCCACCAGCCACAGCTCCTCATCCATCTTAGCTGGTTAACAGGAGATGAGATTCTCATGGATTTTGCCTGTCTAGTGGCACTGAAGCATGATCCTCAGATATCAGCTTGCTGAATAAACTGCTCTTAAAGGCATGAGCTATTGGTCCCTGATCTCAGCGCCTTTTAACTGTTCTTTTCACATGAGGTCTTGAGCTTTACTTCTGCCAGCCCCAGATAAAATCCTATTTCTTTCACTTGAATAATTACTCTTACAGGCCTGAGACACCATGCCCAGGTTGATTTTTTTTTCTAGTCGTGGCTCTTGAATTTAGGGCCTTGGAACTATCCCTGAGCTTTTGTATTCAGGGCTGGTACTCTACCACTTGAGCCACAGTTCCTCATCTGGCTTTTGGGTGATTAATTAAGGAAAAAAGTGTCACAGACTTACTGTCTGGGTTGACTTCAAACTGAGGTCCTCAGATCTCTGCTCCTGAGTTACTATGATTACCGATGTTAGCCACCAGTACCTAGATCCAGATTGTTGAGGCTTCTTTTATGTTTTGTTTTGTTTGTTTTGTTTTGATAGGGGGTTTTGGCTTTTTTTAACCATGGCTAGCCTCAAACTGTAAAGTTGTTTCTACCTCACAATAAGTTGTGATGATAGGCATGAGTCACTATGGTTAACCTTGATCAAAATCCTTTTTGATAGAACATTATTTCAAGGCAATAACTTCCTAGCGACAAGCAGGCAAAGTAACTACTATGACATAATTCTGGCTGGCATGGTAACCACACTGGCCTAACCATACACAGGAAACATCCTTTCAGTGTCCTGATACCACCATATAATTCTAGGTTGTCATATAATCTAGAATTATAATTTCAAGGAATGAAGACACTGGACCAAACTAGGTAGAGTTTGAAAACGTGACCCTAAAATTCTGTATGTTGTTTTTAAGTTTCAGTTACAATTACCAAGCTGATTTGGGGGGCAATTTTACAATTTGACAGTACTCCAGTTTTTATTTTACATGTTCCTTCTCAGTGTCTGGTGATAAATGATTCCAACCTTACAACAGTTGGGGAGCAGCAGGCAGTGACTTTCATTGTTTTGGACAAGATCTTAAGTTTAAGTTGAATTATCTAGAAGATCAGTTGTTGGATGATGTAATTTTCTCTTCACAATTTATTTTCAGGAAAAGGAAAAGGAATAGCAATACAGAAGATAGTCACCATGCCCTCGGCTTAAAAAGAAGTAAGCAAAGCCCTGGCTTTTCAGGTACTCAGGATGCAGAGGTAAGGGAGATGATCTCGTTCACCTTTCTCTATTTCATTCACTGTATACATTGTCATTCAATTTGATCCCTACAATGAAAAGAAAATTATTAGTAGAAAACATCACCAAAGTATTCTCATGTGACCCGACCTCCCCATTTGACTGTTTAACTGAGTTACAAATTACTAGCAGACTATTAAGGGAGATTTGTAAAATTCTTCTGTATGAATGCTGAGAATAAATGAGTAAGTATTAACCACTTTCACTTCCTGAGAGCACCAGGTGGCAGGACTGTCACTGAGTATGATAGGGTAAATTGTATGCAGGTATGCGAATGTTACAATGAAACTCCCCTTGTACAACAAATGCATGCTAATAAAACTGTTAAAAATAATAGAGATCTTGTTCACATAGAGCCCTAAGCACGACTAGCACTTTGGCATTTAATGGTTACCATCTCAATTACTGAGAAATGGGTAGAAATATCTTATTTGTTTTCTGCTACTGGAGATCACCTAGTCATGTTTTTTGCTTTTCCTTCTCTTTCTATGCATCAGCTTCTTTAATTTCTTTTGTCTGTGTGGGACTTGAACTCTGGGCCTGGGCACCGTCCCTGAGTTCTTCAGCTCAAGTCTACTGCCCTACCCCTTGAGCCACAATGCCACTTCTGGTTTTCTGGTGGTTAATTGGAGTTAAAAGTCTCATAGACTTTAGTGCCTGGGTTGGCTTTGAACCGTGATCCTCAGATCTTAGGCTCCTAAGTAGCTAGGATTACAAGTATGAGCCACCATGCCCGGTTCAGCTTCCTGAATTTTAAAATTAGACCTTATTTTCACATTGAAAGTACTAGATATTTGTCTCCCAGCCTGGGAATATACTTTTTTCCTGATTCTAATTTGAACTCGATTTTCATATATTGTCCTTAAATCCACTGGAAAGCTATTACTAATAACTCTCACTTACAATTTTACTTGTACCCTCCAAATTCTTTTATGAATATATATATATTATATATGTATAATATATATATATATATATTTGCCAGTCCTGGGCTTGAGCTCAGGGCCTGAGCACTGCCCTAAGGTTTTTATTTTCCTCAAGGCTAGAGCTTTACCACTAGAGCTACAGCACCACTTTTGCCTTTTTCTATGTATGTATGAGGAATCAAACCTGGGTATTCATGCATGCTCGGCAAGCACTCTACCACTAGGCTAAACTCCAGGCCCCAATTATGAATATTTTTTAAACAGTTGTATCTAGTTACATGAATACCATCTACAGATATTTGTGAGCAATGCCGTGATTCAAGTAGCCTTAAAACACCAATAGATCATAATTTTTCTTGTTTTAAGTCATATTAATTAATATTAACTTTGGAAAAGACCAACTGCAATACCAACACTAATGCACACATTAATTCAGTTAAGTGTCCTTACACTATTTTCCTTTGGGAATTGAATATAAGAAGGTAAGAAAATTCTTTCCTTTTTTTTTTTTACAGTCCTGGGGCTTGAATTCTGCCCCGAGCACTGTCCTTGGGCTTTCTCAAGGCTAATGCTCTACAACTTGAGCCACAGCACCACTTCTGGCTTCAAATCCAGGTCTTCCTGCATGCTAGAAAAGCACTCTTACCACTAGGTCAAACTCTTGGCCCAAGAAATTCTTGAATATAACTCTTTGGGGAGAATCACTGTGCAGCTTCTCCAATAGGATAAAAAAAAAAACTGTGCATGATCTTGCCTTAACAAAAAGCAATCTGAAAACACACACACACACACACACACACACACACACACACACACACACACACACACACACACACTATACCATGTATACAGATAACAGACAAATAAATAGTAAGCCTCTCAAATATACAATGTTAAACACACATTCCACAAGATCACCGTGAGTGAAAAGTAACCACTGTGGGAGAGTGGGACAAAGTCTATGGTATCTCTCTATACTATTTTTGCAACTTTCAGTGAATGTATAATTATTTCAAATTAAAAACAAAAACAAATAGGAACTGTTATCTAACTTTTTAAAAACATATACTTAATGCTCTTAGGTTTGCATATTCAGTTTAAACTGCTATATGAGGAGAATAGATGCATGCATTCAGAATATTTATATAAAACGTTATAAATTAGTATAAATATATACTCAAAATATGTGTCTAGGAATATTTCATCACCTTTAAAATTATACTCATACACCATTCTACTTTTTTTGTGTGTGTGTGCTTTTGCTGGTGCTTGAACTTAGGCCCTGAGTACTGTCCTTGAGCTTTGTTGCTCAAGGCTAGTGCTCTACCACTTTGAGCCACAGCTCCACTTCCAGATTTTTTTTTGGTAGTGAATTGAAGAAAAGAATCTCATGGGCTTTCCTGCTCAGGATGGCTTTGAACCATAAACCTTAATTATCAGGCTCCTGAGTAGATAGGATTACAGGTATGAGCCACCAGTGAAGCTTGTTTCATGGTGATGATGCTGCCTCTTTGATTTGTGTGTGTGTGTGTGTGTGTGTGTGTGTGTTGTGCATGCGTGTCAGTATTGGGAATTGAACTCAGGAACTGGGCTTTTATTGTTCACAGCTGGCTTTTTGGCAGTTAATTGTAGATAAGTGTTTCACAGACCTACTTGCCTGGGATGGTTTTGTACTGCAATCCTCAGATCTCAGCCTCCTGGGTATCTAGAATTGCAAGGATGAGTGACTAGTGCCCAACTTCCATCCTACTTTTATGGACCTCATTTTAATTACATTCTGTAGCATTAGTTAATGCTTCTCCTAAAGGGTGAGAATTTAGTTCTCTAATGCAGGCATGGAAACAAATGGTACCAACAAGGACACAGAGTATATATAGGTATTTGGAACCCCAGGGCCTAATTGAGATACTCATCCTAACTATGAATAGCTGCATGACTCTGGGTAACTCAGACATTTGCTTCCGGTTCATTAAAATAGAGATTATTGATCCCAACTTATTTTACAGTTGTGTAGTGAGGACAGGATGAACAGCCTTCCCTGTTTAGTAATTTACAGGTTACTCTGTAAATTAACCACGTATATAAGTGTGATGCTTCTCCTGACAGTGCTGAGTGGGATAACTCTTGCAGTATCATAATGGCTACATGCTCCTTCTGTCTTTCTCCTTCCAGTGTTCCTACACTGATAATGAAAGGAACAACAGCAGCGTTGATAGCCCAGAGGCATCCAGGGCACCAGAAAGAAACTTGACCATGATCACTGCTGATGTCAACACCAACCTCACTCCATCTTTCCATGAGGAAACCCCGCTGTGCCAAGGTCTATACATCAACATCAACCAGATCTTGAAGGAGGCTCACTTCCATAGCCTGCAGCAGCGGGGGCTATATCCATCGTGATGAACTAGGAGCTCCTGGTTCCAACCCTAACCTAATTCATAAAATTACCTGAGTATACACAAACATGTTCTTTTTCTTTTAGCAGCTATATTTTAAGAAATAAGTTAATAGACAATCATATAAAGCAGTGTGATATGCTAGTGTATTTTCAAAGGGGCTTTAAATCTATTTTATAGGAATCATTTCATGTTGGGTATTAAATTCATATTGAGATAGCAAGATGCAAAAACCTCATCAACACTTTGGGTGCATAGTTTGCCCAATTGAGATTAATTTCCCAAACTGTCAGAATATTTTTTTTGTTGGTCATGGGGCTTGAGCTCTGGGCCTGGGCATTTTCCCTGAGTTCTTCAGCTCAAGGCTACCACCCTACCCCTTGAGCCAAGGCACTGCTTCCGGTTTTCTAGTGGTTAATTGGAGAGTCTCATGGACTTTGGTGCCTGGGCTGGCTTTGAACCATGAACCTCAGATCTCAGCCTCCTAAGTAGCTAGGATTACAGGTGTGAGCCACTACACCAGGCAAAACTGTCAGAATTTTTATATCTTTTTAATATTAGTCTTTCCTTTTGAAAAATAATAGCCTAGTAAAGAGTCGATACTTAGCATGTAAAAACAAATTTGAAAACTAAACCATGAGTTAGTATCGTAGACTATAGGAAATGTGAGTCATTTCAACATTCAATATGAATAAGACTGTTAAAATCACTCTCCACTTGGTACAACCAACAATTTTACACAGGAACAGTTGTGAGTTACTAGCTCTAGTAATACTCTTTAATCTTTATATCACCAGGGAGAATGTTCCTGAGACTTTTGAATGTTCAGATCTTATCTGAACAATTGATTGTTCAGGAAATGGCAATCAAGTTCTTTGGAAACATTGCATAATTCTACCAAACAAAAATATGGGACGATATGTGGCTTAACTACAAACTATTAGTATTAAAAGATTATAGTTTTTCATTTATAATTTGATCTTTTATGTAAGAGTTAATATTGGTAACATATAAGCCATTTGAACTGATATCTAATTTAGCAACTAGTGTAAAAACTGCATGGGAGACCTGTCCACGATTTCCTGCAAAAAACCAAAAATCAAAACCAAAAAAAAACCCCACCTTCATAAGGATTAAGTGGCCAGATTCCACCATTAAAATTTATGCATTTAGGCCTGGAGGTGTGGGTCTATGAAAAAGTACCTCATTACCTCATAAAATGCCTTATGATGTATCCTAAATACTGCAAAACTTGGCTAAATTAACGTGGGTTTTGGAAAAATGATCTGAGAAGTAGTTAATTCTTCTGATACGGATGTGGGTCTATATTTTAGTCATAGTAAAGCACCAATGAAATTGGAATAGTGGCTACATTAAAGCACGTGCTTCCCAGGTGGTGAGCTGTAGGATCAAAGTACCAGGATGCAACAAGTTATCTGCCTGGAGAATGGGAGGTGTCAGTTTTCTTCCTTTTCACAGCAAATTGTCTTAGGGTCTAACAACCATCTCCAACTGCTTGGATATCACAAAACAGAAACAAGCAAATCTAAAAACTATAGATATTAGTAGAAATAGTTCTTGGTCATCTGGAAAATTTAGATAATATACAGTGCTACAAATTGACTCAAGTTTTATTAAATTACAGAATACATGAAAATGAAAGATATCCAAGTAAAATAAAACACGTATTCTCTTCTCTCCCTCACCCCTCTATCCCTCCATCCCTATCTCCCTAATTCTCAAGATTGTTTCCTTTATTATGGAGAGGAAATTACAGTAAGATACTTGTAGTAAAGCTTTAGTCTTTAAAAAATTACTGTCAGGGTAATATACAGAAGGATTATTATTACATATGAAAGGTAATGAGTATATTTCTTTTGGGGCACTGTTACCCCCTCTCATATTTTTCTCCCACTTTCCCTCCCCATAACCCCTCAAGTTGTAGAGCTCATTTCCTACATATTGACTTGTGTGTATCTCTATTACAGGCATATAACCAAATATTTAAATCAATTCTAGCTCCATATATACATGTAGGTATTTTGCCATTTTTAACATTTGAAAACCAGATCATTTATGAAAACATATGTATATTCTAACCTACTTTACAGCTAATATTAGAGAAAGGATACATGGCTATAATTATTTCTGTAATAGCACAATGAACATGCAAATAAAACTAATTTGAATTCTGAAGTCATACACTTGATTCAAAAATACAAGCCAGGTGCTGGTGCCTCACACCTGTAATCCTAGCTACTCAGGAGATTGATATCTGAGGATCATCGTCCAAAGCCAGCCCAGGCATGAAAGTCCTTGAAACTCTTATCTCCAGTTAACCAACAGAAAACCAGAAGTATCGCTGTAGCTCAACATGATAGAGTACTAGTTTTGATCTGAAGAACTCAGGGACAGTGTCCAAGCCGAGAGTTCAAGCCCCATGACTGACAAACAAGCAAGAAGAATTGTGTAGGGCCAAACACTTGGACTCCTAATTGAATAATACGTACAGTAATATTACAGTGTTAACGACAGATAGCAAATATTCACTCACAGCCCTCAGAAAATAGGAAATATGAAACTCTCATAGAGGAGAAATCAAGCTATCTATCTAATATCAAAGTAAATAGAATCTTGGTCTCTGGTGGTCAGAAGAAATTCCTTATGTCATTAATAAATACATCATCTCGTGGCTTTTGCAACTTGTTCAAATCTGTTTGGACATGAAATTTGGCAATTTTTCAAACTTTTTTAACATGAACTGCTTTTTAACATGAACTGCTTACATCCTTCAGTTTGAAAAAAACAAACTGAGAGGCAGAAAAAAGCACAAGCACTCCTAAAGTTTCTCTAATGGGATGCAGAACTAAATTGAAATACCACATTAAAATATTTCTGGACTTATACAAAAGTAATTACATGAAGAAAGATTTTGAGCCAGTTTAATTCATGTGGTAAAACTAGACCAGTAAGGAATGTCCCTGAAGAGACAAGGTAAGGTAATGTTTCACTGACAGGTAAGGGGGGGATAGTACTTGGAACTGAGATCCTGTCCCCAAATGACAATATTTCCTATGCATTCCTTGCAGCAAATCCGTGGCACATCTGTGGAACTTTCCCTTTCAATTTCTCTTTCACTTTCTCTTTCTCCCTTTCCCTTTGACTTTCCCTTCTCCCTTTCTCTCTCTCTCTTTTTCTCCTGCTTTCTCTTTCTTTTCTCTCCCCCTTACTCTTTCTCTTTCACTATCTCTTCTCTTTCTCTTTGGCTTTCTCTCTCCATTTCGCTTTTGCTCTTTCCATTTCATCTACCCGTTTGCCCAATCTCTTTCTCCCTGTTCTTTCCCTTTCTCTCTTGCTCTCTCTCACTTTCTCTTTCTCCCAATTCTCTTTTTCTCTTCTCTCTCTCCCTTTCTCCCTGTTCTCTATTCCTCTCTTTTGCCGTTCCTTTCCTTTTATCTCTTCTGCTTTCCCTTTCTCTCTTATACTTTGTCTTGCTTTTTCACTTTCCCCTTTCCCTTTCTCTTTTTCCTTTCTCTTTCCTTTCTTTCGCTGTCCTGTCTCCTGCCGGGGCCAACCGGCAGCAAACCAGGGTTCACAGATTGGGGTTCCTGAAATAGGGGACAAGGACTAGGAAGAAAAAGAAGAGAGACAGACACACCGGGTCCGGGATGTCCGCAGTCCAGGCAAAGACTGCCGAGACTGCCGCGTTTATTTTCCACTCCCCTTTCTTCCCTCCTCCTCTCCCAGGGAACCTCCAGGTGTTACATTCATATGTTAATTCTCAGGTCATTTACATAGAATAGGGCCAGAAAGCAATAAGACAATATAGCCATCATCTGATGCAAGTCAAGGTACAGTTTGATTCCACTCTGGCTCCCAACATGTCCCCCGTTTTTTATTTTAAAAGAAACACAAGTGCAATTTTTACTCTTTTCTATACCCCTAATTTATCCTGTCACATTTTCCAAAAATGACTTTGGTCCCTTGGTCCAATGGGGATTTGATGGGCGGAGATTCAACTTCTGTGACTTCTTCAAGCTGACTCAGGGGCGCCGTCTCCACGCTTGACCAGGGACCTTAAGAAGCCCAGCCTGTTTTATCAAGGGGTTGCAAGGATTAGACACCAGGAACAACAATCTACTCCAAACTAGAAATCATACTTGACATTCAACAACTGCACAAACCATCCTTGGCCACAACAGCGCAGCCTACCTAGCACCCATTTGCAAAGGCTTTTTCTTGATTGTCTGGGGAACTAAATTTCTGCAACCTTAACAATGCTTCAGTTGTCAGATCTAAACAGATTAATAGAGACACAAGCCTCAGATCCACAAACTTTTCCTGAATTTGTGGCTGGTGTCAAAAATAAAAAATAAAAATTTTACTCAATTAGGACTTTAAACTACCCGCTATCACAGAAGATTGACAAGTTCCTGCCCAGTTATGAAAGGCACGGGCATTAGTAAGGCATGCTTACAAACTATTCTATGACCTCCTGGCTCTGATTAATTTGAATGGCCAAGCACAAGTGACTCTAAGATCTGACACCATCTCTGCCATCCAAGCAGAGGCTTTCCTGTCCCAGTAGTGTCTCTCCACACAGGGATAAACATCCCATTGGCATTTCACTTTGTTGATTGTTGGATTTGAACTCAGGGTCTGGGCGCTGTCTCTCAGCTCTCCAGCTCAAGGCTAGCACCCTGCCACTGTGAGTCCCGAGCTTGGTGCTTGAGTGCTTCCCCCCAGCTTTTCAGCTCAGAGCTAGCACTCTGCCACTTCGGGCTCCAAAGCAACTCTGTCCCAGCATCCTGCTGGCAGATTAGACACCACAGTCTCACAGGGACTTTGCTTTGCCCGGGCAGGCTCAAAACTGTGGCTTTCAGATCAATGAGTCCTACAAAAGGCCACTTTACTCCAATTAGAAGCAACAAGGTGGTCAATACAGAAATAGTCTCTAAGCATGATCTTACCTGGAACTTGGTGAGGGCCAAACTTACATCTGAATGAGGATCTGCTGTCCTTCTCCATGGGCCTTCTGGAGATTGCTATAAAGTAACTTACAAGAGTAAGCTGAAATAGCAATTAAGCAACCATTTTGATAGTCCTAATTTTCCTTGTTTCTTTTTTTGAAACAAAGCTTTAGGACAACTTTACTTTTAAATTTTGTTCAGAAATGGTTTCTAATTTTCTTTAAAACTTTTACACTTTTTAACTTAAACTCTTAACACTTTGGTCTTTATTTGCATTTGAAAAACCTTTAAGGCTAAAGGAATTCCCTTTGCCTCCAGGCCCTCTAAGGCTCAAGGCACTCCTCTTGCCTTTTAGAAAAAAGGGCTCTTTTGCAGTTTAGATTACTGTCTAGAACTCCAACAACAGTTTAAACTCAAATAACAGTTTTTCCCTAATTCAAGAACTATAGACATCAGTGCACCAAAAGTCTAAGTCTGGACTTAGTTTCCTCTCCTTTTTTAAAATACACCCAATAGCATGGAGATAAACCTTTAAACATTCCTTTAAAATACTAATCACATTATCCACATTTTACCATCAGATTTCTAGTGTCAGTTTGCAAAAAAGGACAGGCAAAATTTTTGACGTTAATGAACAATTTTACATTTAAATTTCTAATACATGTTTCCAAATTTTAACTTAAAGTAATAAATCCCAAATTCCCTAACACCTCTGTGCTGAACAGGATACAATGTTTACAATGTAAACAGCTGTATGTATTGCAATACCAGATTTTTTTTTTTAAATGCAGATTTCAGGATCTTTAGAAAAATACTTTTTACCAGTTTTTCTTTAAAACAATGCAATAATACTTTTAAGACATAGGAAACATTCAAGCATAATAATTTTCTTGAAGTTTAGACTTAGATTTACCCAATTGCCTTTGTTTCAAATGAGTTCAACCATTGTTTTATACAGCATGCTGACAATTTAACCTTGAACATGTTCACTCACTTAGACTCTCTTGGGCTGCGGCATATGGCTCAGCCTCAGGTTCTTCAGAAGGGTCCTTTAACTCATAAAGTTCCCTTAATTCAAGATTAAGTTCAGCATCTTCATGTAGAGGATCTATGTATTTACTTACTAAATTCCATACAGTAGTAGCCTCTACTGGGGTCTTTTCGGGGCCATATACATCATAATAATCTTGAATTCTTTTTCCTATCCGCTGCCAGGCTTTTTGGAATTCCTCCTCTATAGACCTCGGGCATGCCTCCTTGAGAAACTGTAGGAAGCTCTGAAGCACCCCCTCTTCCACCCACGTTCCGTGGGCTTCAAATAGGCCTGTTAAGATCGGTAGAAATAACCCATGACTATTAGCTTGACCCATAATTTTTACTCCTGACTATACTCTCTTAATAGTCCTACGATGTGTTACTCACCACAGGGAGGGGTCCTTCACCTTCGTCCCAGATTTTCAGGGTCCCTGTTCGGGCGCCAGATGCCGGGGCCAACCGGCAGCAAACCAGGATTCGCAGATTGGGGTTCCTCAAATAGGGGACAAGGACTAGGAAGAAAAAGAAGAGAGACAGACACACCGGGTCCGGGATGTCCGCAGTCCAGGCAAAGACTGCCGAGACTGCCGCGTTTATTTTCCACTCCCCTTTCTTCCCTCCTCCTCTCCCAGGGAACCTCCAGGTGTTACATTCATATGTTAATTCTCAGGTCATTTACATAGAATAGGGCCAGAAAGCAATAAGACAATATAGCCATCATCTGATGCAAGTCAAGGTACAGTTTGATTCCACTCTGGCTCCCAACAGTCTCCCTATGTACTTTTCTCTCCATTTCAATTTCACTCTTTCCCTTTCTCTTTTCTCATGTTCTCTTTTTCTTCTTTCTCTCCCCTTTTCTGTCTTCCATCTTCTCTTTCCCTTTCTCTTTCTCCTCCTCCCTCTTTCTCCATCTATTTCTCTTGCTTTTGCTCTCTCCTTTACCCATTCTCTTTCTCCTTTTTTTTTCTTTCCCTTACTCACTTTCACTTTATCTTTTCTCTCCTTCTTGGTTTTTCTCTCTCTCTCTCCCTTTCATTGTCACACTTTTTTCTATCTTCTTTTTCTTTCCCTTTTATCTAATGTGTGTATGTTTCTTTCTTTCTGTGTGTTTCTCTCATTTTTATTCCCTTCCTGCTCTCAAGTTGCTATGGGCACAGTATAATCTGGTATTTGAGAATGCTTAGGTATAGGATCTGAGTCTAGAAAAAAACAATCCTTCCTAAAAACTTCTCAGATCAGTTTTCAGGGTATCTGCTCTTACCTCAAGGTCTTTGACCCATTTGGAGTTAATTCTGGTGCAGGGTGACATAGAAGGATCCAACTTTCTGCCCGCACCAGTTGTTGAAGAGGCTGTCTTTCTTCCATTCTATTTTTTGGCTCTCTTATCACAGATTAGGTGGCCATAGGTCTGTGGGTTGATTTCTGGGTCTTCAGTTTCATTCCACTGGCCCTCAGGCCTGTTCTTGTGCCATTATCAAGCTGGTTTGGTCACTATAGCTCTGTAATAGAGTCTAAAGTTTGGCATTGAAATTCCTCCTGCACTGTTCTTTGTGCTAAGAAGTGTTTTTGCTATACAGGTTCTTTTATTATTCCATGTGAAATTTTGGATTGCTTCATATATTTCCTTAAAGAATGACATTGGGCTATTGATGGGTATTGCATTGAATTTGTGGATAGCCCTTGGCAAGACTGCCATTTTCACGATGTTAATTCTTCCAATCCAGGAGCATGGGAGGTTTTTCCATTTCCTCAATTCTGCTTTAATTTTCTTTTTCAGGTTTTTATTGTTTTCATCATAAAGGTCTTTTACATTCTTAGTTAATTTCTAGGTACTTTATTTTCTTTGAGGCTATTGCAAAAGTAGTTGCTTTCCTGATTACTTCTTTGCTTCTCTCATTGTTGGAATACAGGAAGGTAGTTGATTTTTTAGGGTTAATTTTATACCCTGCTACCTTGCCAAAGTTTTGAATCAGCTCAAGCAACTTCGGAGTGGAGTCTCACATCAATTTTTTTAAAAAAGGAGTTATCTTGGTTCTATCTGTATTCATTTGGCACCCCTCTTAAATAGCAAGTGGAGTCCTACACTGATGTAGACTTCACTGGCTGGCTATATCCTAGCACCGTCTGGTAATAGTATTGTCAGAAGCTACACATTTCATGATCTTGGCAGCACGGAAAACTTAGTTATTGGTTTCTTGGACTCCAGTGGAAACAATAGGTTGAAGAATGTAAAGTATATATTCTTTCCATGGGAAGTCTTACATTTTTTCTCATCTTAAAGAGAAAACTTCAAACTATTAGATACTATCTAAATATGAGTTGTGTGTGTGTGTGTGAAGTTATCACAAAACATTTTGTGTCAGTCCTGGAACTTGAACTCAGTGCTTGTGCACTGTCCCTGAGCTTTTTTTTTTTTTTTGCTGAAGTCTAGTACACTACCGCTTGAGCCACAGTTCCACTTCAGGATGTATGGTACTTAATTGTAGATAAGTGTCTCACGGATTTTCTTGTCCAGGCTGGCTTTGAACCATTATCCAGGAGCTTCTTTGTGCTGTTACTGAGCTTTTCTATTCAAGTGTAGGGCTGTACCATTTGAGCCATAGCCCTACTTCTAACATTTGGGGGCTTAATTGTAGATAAATGTCTCATAAACTTTCCTGCCTGGGCTGGCTTTGAACCATGATTCTGAGATCTCAGCTGCCTGAATAGCCAGGATTACAAGTATGACCAACGGGTAACCAGCATTAGCATATTTTCTGCCTTTTTTACTGGTTCTGGGCTTGAACTCCAAGCCTGATGACTGTCCTTGTGTTTTGTTACTCAAAGCTAGTGCTTTACTAGCTTAATTTCCAACTCTTTAGCAGTTGATTGGTCATTAGAGTCTCATGGATTAACCTACTTTCCTAAAACAGATTTTAGGAAGTGGATAAACCTCCTTTGCTCCTGGATTGGAAGGATTAGTACTGCCTAAAGCCATCTGCAAATTCAATGCAATGCCCATCAATATCCCAACAACATTCTGTTTGGATAGAAGGACCAATCTAAAGCATCATACTGAATAATAGAAGAGTCCAAATAGGAAAAAAATTCCTTAGCAGGAAACTCAGTCCTGTAGGAATATTAATACCAACCTTCAAATTGTATCATAAAGCTGTAGTTATAAAAACAGCTTGGTACTGATATATACACACAGGCCTGAGGACCAATGCAATAGAATTGAAGACCCAGAAATATTCCCATAGACCTAGGGCCACCCATTGTTTGATAAGGGAACCAAAATTATCAGATGGGAGAAAGATCACTTCAACAAATTTTGTTGGTAGAATTGGCTATGCATGTGTAGAAATCTGTTAGATCCATATATATCACCTTGCACCTGAATCAAATACAAATGGATCAAAGACCTCGAGGTAAGAGAAGATACTCTGAAAACATTTCAGGAAAGGATAAGGGTATATACTAGGGCTCCTTGGCACAGGCGGAACTTCTGAAGGAAAAATCCAGAAAACCAACAAATCAAAGGCTGGATAAATGGAATTGCATTAAACTTCAGAGCTTCTGTGTGGCAAAAGAAATAGCTAGCAAGATAAATAGAAAACCACAGATTGGAAGAAGATCTTCACTAACTATAAAACACAAAATGTCCTCATAAAAAATACACCTAGAGCTCAAGGTATTAAAACTCCCAATAATAAATCCCCCATAAAACAACCACTCCATTAATAACTGGACTAAAGAATTAAAAAGAGCCTGACACTGTGGTTCAGTCCTGTAATCCTAGCTGCTCAAGAGTCCATTGAGACTCTTAGCTCAACCACTAGAAAACCAGAAGTGGTGCTGTTGCTCAAATTGTAGAGCACTAGCCTTGAGATGAATAGTTCAGGGAGAGCACCCAGACCAGAATTCAAGACTCATGATTGACCAAAAAAAAAAAAGAAAAAGGAAAAAGACTTACTTCTCTGGAGAGGAAATAAGGATGACCAATAAACAAATGAAAAATTGTTTAACATCTCTGGCCAGAAAAGAAATGCAAATAGAAATTACATTGATATTTCACCTCACCCCAGTTAGAATGGCCATTATCAAGAAAACAATACCGGGTACTGGCAGAGATTTTGCCAAAAGGCAATGCTACTACAATGTTGGTGGGAATGTGAACTGGCTCAGCCACTCTGGAAAGCAGTATGAAGTTTCTTCAAAAGACTAAATAATATGACCCTACATCCCCACTCCTTGCCATTTACCCAAATGTCCAGAAACAAGGACATACTGAGGCTACCAGCACAACCAGGTTCATTACAGCATTATTTACCATAGCTAAGATATGGAAACAACCTAGATGCCCCTCAATGGATGAATGGATCAAGAACATGTGGTGTGCAATAAAATTCTATGCTTTCATCAGAATGAATGATATGCCTCCACTTGTAAGGAACAGAAAGGACTTGGAAAAATCATACTAAGTGAAATAAGTCAGACACAATGAAACATAGGCTCCATAGTTTCCCTCATTTTAATAATTAGTATGTGTCTAGGATAGTCCTAGAAGAGAATCACAAAAGCTCAATAGCTATGTACACATGACCATATAAAATAATACTAATCAAAATTAACTCCACGATAGGGAAGCAAGAGGTATTTCTTTTTTTCTTTCAGTTTTTCCCTTTGATTTATCCCCTATCATCACTGGTTTGTCTGTTTTGGTACGCTGTATATATGTTTATCGGACTTGGGGAAGACAAAGGGAATAACAAAATGATGAGACAAAGGACAAAGAATGTACCAATGCACCACTGATACTTTACAAGACACTTTATTGGGAACGAACTTTACAACTTACAGGGGGCAGGGGAGTCAAGGGGGAAGAAAAGCATAAGAAAATGAGAGGAGGTATAACAACCTTTGACAAAAAATGTACTCATTACCTTACTTATGAAGCAGTAACCCCTCTGTATATCACCTCTACAATAAAATTAAATTAAATTAAGTAAAATAAAACATGATCCTCAAAATCTCAGCCTTTGGCATAAGTAGAATAACAGTCATGAGCCATCGATATCCAGATAATACACAAATTCATCAATGACATTCAAAACTCTATGATATCAAAATCAACAATCAAATTAAGAAATAAGAAAAATATGAACATTTTCTACATAGTATATACAGATGGCAATTAAGTGTATTAAAAATATCCAATGTCATGGGGCATTGAGAATTATTTTGTCAGTCGTAGGGCTTGAACCCTGGGCCTGGGTGCTGTTCGTTAGCTCTTCATCTCAAGGCTAGTGCTCTACCACTTGAGTCACAGAGCCACTTCTGGCTTTCTGTTGGTTAATTTGACATAAGAGTCTCACAGACTTCCATGTCCAGGATGTCTCTGAATTGTCATCCTCAGATCTCAGCCTCCAAAGTAGCTAGAATTACAGGTGTGAGCCACTGGCAACCAGCTGGCATTAAATATTATAAATTAAAATGAAAAAAACATACTAATACATACCCAGTAAAAAGGCTGAAGTTCACAGCACTGACTTTAACAAAAGATAGTGAGGATTAGAAGCAACAGGGGCTGCAATTCACTGCTAGTAGAAATGCAAACTATGACAGCAGCATTGGAAAACAATTGACAATGCCTTACCAGCTACATGTAATCTTCTTATGCAATTCAGAACTGTTCTTGGTATCTATCAAAATGAGTTGAAAAGTTAACATCTCCACAAAATGTATTCATGAATATATATACATATATATAGCAGCTTTATTGATATTTGCCAAATCCAGAAACAAGCAAGAATTCCCCCAACAAGTGAATATGTGCATACAGTATTAAAAATGTAATGAAATTTCAAGACAGGCAAAGGTATGGGTAATATGTGTGTATTCTAAAAGAAAAAAGTTAATCCTAAAGGCTATCAGTATCAACCCAACGTTTTGCAAAATGAAAAGCAGTGAAAAATTTAATTTATCATGTCCATTTATGTGTACAGCACATCCTAAGCAGAAGAATCACTCCTTCCATTCTTCTCCCTCCCTTTCCCATCAACTCCCTTCCCCACCAGACACATCGTTTTCCAGTTTCTTTTGGGTTTTATTTTATTAATCATGGGGCTTGAACTCTGGGCCTGGGAGTTGTCCCTAAGCTCTTCAGCTCAAAGATACCACTCTACCACTTGAACCAGAGCGCAACTTCCTCTTTTGAGTTTTATCTTGGTCCATCTTTCCTTTTCCAGTACATCATCCCCTCTATTATCTCTACATTCTAAACATGGAACAGCTTCCTGACATTCATTTTGTTAAATTGTTCATTGTTCACAGGGTTTATATCACAGTATTTCACTCTTGCACATATGATATTTTAGTCATGTATATGTATGTGTCCAGTCTGTATTCACATGAGAAGCTTTTTTTCATGATCCTTTCAAAGAGTCGGTATTTTGCTTAAAGATGACTACTATAAGTAGACACGTGAGAAGATACCAGTGTGGACAAATGCAGACTTTGCTCGATCAAGGGTACTGTCAGAAGCTTTGGGAGGAGGAACAAAAGAGTAGGTGGTTGGTTTTTTTTTTTTTTTTGCCAGTCCTGGGCTTGAGTTCAGGACCTGAGAACTGTCCTTGGACTTTCTGAAGGCTAGAGCTCTACCACTGGAGCCTCAATACCACTTTGGGCATTTTTCTATGTGTGTGTGTTCTTAAGAATTACATAAGCTCTTTATCTTTATGACCTTAAAGAATGAGTACACAGAAAAAGAAGTAAAAATCACCTTAAATTTATTGAAAAAAAGATAAGCAGAGCACCTACTAAAAGGAAGAGGTCTCAAGGAGAGTACTATATTGGAATTATTGTGTAGGGTTTATTAAAGTGTTTCTATGAGAAAACTATGTGGCTCTCAAAACTTTTTAACAGCCTGTGGGTCATATCAGACCCCAGGCCTAATAAGAGGCTCCATGTAGCCTATATGAGTTTTTCATGAGTCATTGAGCCCCTGTGACTGGATGCTTGTTCAAACACACTCTTCTGAGGTCCAATCAGGTCCAATGCTCATATGCAGGACTTCCAGGGTAAGAGGCCATGACATGATATCCAGGGATCCGTATATGTGCCTGCTCAAGTATGGTGATAGTGTATCTAGAGGTCTCTGTACAGGTTTGCTTAAGGCCGTTTTGAAGGATTCAGAACCTATATGGGAGGAGGCCAGTTCTCAGTTTATCTAGGTGTTTGTCTGTTTAGATATTCAAAGTTGATATTATTTCATTTCTACTTCCATCTTCTATGTTTAAAGTTAATATTGATAAGGTGTAGCCTCATGAATTTATGTCTAATTGAACAAGAATTATAATAGTGGATTGAGAGCTGCATTATTTTTTGTCGATTGTGGGGCTTGAACTCTGGGCCTGAGCACTGTCCCTGAGCTCTTCAGCTCAAGGCTACTGCCCTACAGCAGGAGCCACAACACCACTTCCAATTTTCTGGTGGTTAATTGGAGGTAAGAGTCTCATGGACTTTTGTGCTTGGGCTGGCTTTGAACTGTGATCCTCAGATTTCAGCCTCCTGCATAGCTAGGATTACAGGCATGACCCACCATGCCTGGCCTGCATTTTTTTCTAAAAGAACTCTTCCTAGTTATGCCTGTAATCCTAAAAACTCAGGAGGCTGAGATCTGAGGACTGCAGATTGAAGCCAGTCAGGGCAAGAAAGTGTATGCAATTTTATCTCTGATTAATCACAGAGAAAGCTAGAAGTGGCAGTGTGGCTCAAGTTGTGGAACAGTAGCCTTGGGCAAAAGGAGCCCTGGGACAGTTCCCAGGCCCATAGTTCAAGCCCCAGGATTGCCAAGAAGAAAAAAAAAAACAAACCCTTTCACACCTTCACACGGATTAAGCAGCCAGCATTTACTTCTGAAATTGATAAGTTTAGGCTTAGAGGTGTGGCTAAGTGAGATAGTACTTGCTACCATGTAAAGGATCCCAGGGCCAACATACATACTCAGAAGATTGATAAATTCGGTTTTGTAACAATGAGCTTAGACACCATTAGAAAAAAATAGGCACCAATATTCACCCAGATTTAAATGTGGCCCCATGTTTTAGTCATATGAAAGAGTCAATGTAACTGAAATAGCGACTTCATAAAACGTATGCTTTTCAGGCGGTGAGCTGTGGATTCAAAGAACAGGATGTGTCAGTTTATCTGCCAAGAGAATGGGAGGCATCAGTAGCCACTCCTTTCACAGGAAGGCGCCTTGGGGTCTAATAGCCCTTTCATTCTGCCTGGAAGTGAACAAAATATAATCCAGCAGATCTGAGAACTAGGGATAATTCTATAAATGTTTCTTGGCCATCTGGCAAAATTTAGATAACTAATAAAAACTGACTAAAAGGAGATTTTTATTAAAACATCAAACTAACATTTGAAAGTGCAGATTATCTAGAGAAAAGGATATACACTTTTAAATTTCAAGGCACTTTCTATAAAGGATGTTGTAGTCAGTTACTTGTGGAATTTTGACATACAGGAGAATACTTACTGTATTACTGGTTTCAATTTCCTGATTAGCTGTTTTGTCTGTTAACTCTTTTTCTATTGCCACAGTATCTGAGAGTGAAAAACCAGATTAGTGTGTGTGTGTGTGTGTGTGTATGCTTATAGTGATTATCAACCTCGAGCATCTCATTCATCACCATACCACACTTACTCGGTGCTTCTCAGAATTCAGGTCCTCAGAGGAACAGCATTTTTGTCTCCATTTATTTAGCATCTTTACCAGAGAGCAATTTTCATGTTTTCATGACTTCTGTGTGGTCCTTACATGTACTGCCTCCATGCTTAAAACTAACAATGGTACATCAAATTCCAAGCTTTGCATATCTCTATTGTCTTCTATACTCAAAAGAAAGCATTCTGCTATTGACGGCCTTGTGGGACTAAATTAGATATGCCTGAGTGATTTCATTTTAACATGGTTACAAATGTTATGTCTGATTATATTTACCAGGGATGGCATTTCTATAGTCATAAACATCATTGGGACAATTTATGGAATTCAGGTAACACAATCTATAAGTATAACTCTTTTGGGGTTCTGATTATGTTTGAAAAATAGTCTAATAGAAGTAAAAAGTAAATTGACCACTACCAAAGTCACCATGATTCCTCCTAATGGTCTCCACCCATCATTTCTATATGTAAGTTTTCTATGGTTTCAGAGGCTTTCCAGGCCTGAAGGAACACATTGCAATTTTTGCTGCTGTATCACTAATACCAAGGGTGAGAATTATGACATATATACCAGGGTGAGCATAAGCGATGCAGTGTAGGACGATTGGCAGGCATATCTGAACCTGGCTGCTGAACTGACACAAGGTCAAATAGGTTTGATGCCCAGTGAGCCAAGGTTTTACCAGCTCCACTTCATCACCACCTGCTGACTAGGAAATTTCCACACGAAAAACCCAGCTTTTAGAGGTCTTAGCTTATAAAGATCCTCATATAGATTTCAGTACCAATTTCCTCATATTCTCTGTTTATAAAATGCCCCCACCAGTTCCTTTGTGCCACACAACAAGTTTCTCACTTTCTCACCTACCTTGAGTAAAAGGCTTCCAAGCAAAAGTGAGAAGACAAAGATTCTGGAATCATGATGTAATAAATATGATGTTCAACAATAGTCATGCAAGAATGATTAATGGGAAAGCCATAGAAAACAAGAGTTGGATGATATTTTACTTGCTGACCATAATTGGGTCTAGGTGTCAATCTGGGAATACACATACAGTGTTGTGGAAACAGAAAAGAGATACTTCTTAGTCACAGCAAGTCTGTTGTCCTAGAGCCATGTGTCAAGGTTTTAAAATCATATTTACATTTCAATTTAGAGAAAATCAAGTTTGCAAACATCCTCAGTGCATATCATACAAGGATTTAGATGAATATCTGAGAGAAGATCCTTCAAAAGTGTTCATGCCAGTTGTTGGGATTATGAGGGCAAAAAAATCAAAAGGAAGAGGGACAAAGAAATGCAGAAGTACTACTCAGTAGACACTATGCTGAAAATGAATTACACAAATTGTAGACAGGGATAGGAGGGAAAAATAGGAGGGAGGGAACAAATGATAGTGTTCAAAAAGAAATATAAGCTGGGAGCAGTGGCTCATGCCTATAATCCTAGCTACTAAGGAGGCTAAGATCTGAGGATCAAGGTTCAAAGCCAGCTCGGGCACTAAAGTCCATGAGACTCTTATCTCCAATTGACCACTTGAAAACTGGAAGTGACACTGTGACTCCAAGTGTAGGGCAGTAGCCTTGAGCTGAAGAGCTCAGGGACAACGCCTAGGCCCACAGTTCAAGTCCCACAACAGACAAAATATAGAAATGTACTTATTACCTGACTTATGAAACAACCTCTCCTGCTGTACATCACCTATTTGTTTGTTTGTTTGTTTTCCAGTCTTGGGACTTGAACTCAGGCCCTGGGCACTGTACCTGAGCTTCTTTTGCTGAAGGCTAGCACTCTACCACTTGAGCCTCAGTACCACTTCTGGCTTTTTCTGTTTATGTGGTACTGAGGAATCAAACCCAGGGCTTCATGCATGTTAGGCAACACTCTACCAATAAGCCACATTCCTAGCCCTGTATATCACCTTCATAATTACAAATTTGAAAAATTCAAAAGGAGGATGTAGATGCTCCAGGTTACAGATTCTTAAAAGTCTGTAAATCTTTATCCTATTAGTTTTAATAATTTTATATAAAGAGTAGATGTGATTACCTATGAATGGATGGATAAATGTAAGTTAGGAATTAATACATTCATTCCAAAACACTTGTCTCAAGGCCTACCACACAAAAGAAAGAATACTAAGTGTCTCTCTGGAAACAAGGGAGTGACATGCAGCATCTTAAGCTCCGGACATATATCATCGCGTGGAATCCTCAGAAGACGCCTACAAGTTAGGTCTCATTATCACTTCCTATTGACTCCTAGGAAGAGGAGGAACAGGAAGGTAAAATTAAGAGAATTATGAAGGAGTTTCTTATTTTGTCCCCCTTTGTTGCTGTCTCTCTTCTGGCTTCCATTCTATATTCTAGTTATTACAAAACTATCCCTTCACCTTCCCATCTAGGCATAAAGACCTTATATGGTTTTCCGCTTAGAACCCCTATGGATCGGCTTTAAATAAAGGATCCAGGATTGGTTTCTGAATGTCCCCAGATAACCTCTAAAGCTGCTTCCCGGGAAGACATGATAGACATTCAATCTTCTTCAGACTAAGGAAGGGATTTGTGATGTCAGGTTCAGTGTCCCTTCATCTGCCAGAAGGATTGTTCCAACAACATTGCAGGGGAAAGAAGGAAAGAAGTGTGTGAGACAATGGTTCTTGGAAATGCTAAAGTTCCCTCAGAAGGAGAAGGTATTCGGGAACCAACTGAGATATAGACACTTTGACCTCATGGTACCTTATTCAGTTAAAAGAGACACTAGACACTCTCCCTCAAATTATAGATCACATAATCAATTCTTATTTATAGTGTCAGGGCCATGAGCCTTTTATTCTTGGGATGACTCAAGAGAGAAACAGCATCCCCAATCCCTCCTTCAGGGAAAAGTTAATGTAGGGCCTCAGTGGCTTGACCCTTAGCCTAATGAGCCTGACTTACCTTCTGCCATTGGCAGACGCAGGAGCCCGAGAAGTGGCCATCAAAGAGGAAGCAGGAA